>NC_081184.1:69288375-69622485 GCF_029867415.1 Vicia villosa | reverse complement strand
GAAACATCACAATTCCATAGATCAGAGCGGCCAAAATAGCATTGAAAGCCTCCCAAATTCCTTTGTCGGCAAATTCTTGAGCTTTTTCAACCAGGAAACTCATGTAGAAGCCATGAGTATCACCATTCTTCTTCCAGTTATCATGAACATCCCCCAAGCTCAAATAAAGAGCGTTGGCAATGTAATCCAACCTAGGTTTCTCTGGGACACAAACAAAAGGCACTCTGTGTTGAATCTTGATGTTGAGGAGGTAAGAGTACTCTTCGAGAGTGGGAGCTAGCTGATAATCCGAAAATGTGAAACAACGGATATCTGGGTCGTAGAACTGAAGAAGAGTAGATAAGGCCCATTCGTCGACACGCGAATACAGAAGAGATAATATGTTGCCATAATTGTCACTGAACACTGTTTCATTATGACCAGTGACCAATTCACCCAATTGTCCCAATTGAACCATACCCTCGCGATGGAAAGTATAAGTGTGTGTGCGCCTTGTAGCTCCTTGATTGACGGTCACGTTGTTATCCATTCTTGACAGAGATTGATATTTTCTGGATACCCTGAAAAATGACATGCAAATGAGAATTAACTTTTTTCTTTTCTTTCTTTTCTTTCTTTTTTCTTTCTTTTTTTTTTCTTTCTTTTTTAAAATGTAAACATGCTATGATGAAAATGATGCAGATTGGGTCCCCACGACATAGAGGGACCAAAGCAATAATTCTGAGCAAGAAGATGTCATAGGATCAAAGGTCCGGCATAGATCAGAGAACCAGAAGAACCATAATCATCAACGGAACCAAATAGTCAACAACCAGAACCAAATAGTCACCAACAGAACCAAATAGTCACCAACGGTACCTGTCATGTATATCCCTCCCCACTCACGGGTGTCGTCTAGGTCAGGGTAGGTCAAAATGGCAACCAGCGTTATCAGTCCTCCTGAGGCACCAATGTTGTTGCATCTACATGCCAACAATGATACCCCATTTGGACCTCGACTGGGCGTGGGTCTCATGATCGCACTAGACAAGACCTGACATCTCATCGGCGTCATGACTATCCACTCTATCCTAGGTATCCTATGTGTCACTCTGGCCTGGGTATTGGGCCTTTTACCTCATAGAACATCCCACCCAACCTGCAAAACAGAACAGAAGACCCCAAGGAACACAGAATATAATCCATATGCATGATGTGCAAACAGAAATAAACATGATATGCAAGCAGAAGAATAAACATGCAAACATATATACAAGGTATAGACATAAAAACAAATGAACACCCAGTAAATAAACAAACAAACGCAGGCTAGGATCGACTCGCTATGGATGGACCAGCAACAGGTCTAGCAACATCCCCAGCAGAGTCGCCAGCTGTCGCACGCTCGCGAAAAAATGAACAGAGTCGCCACCAATATATTTATCCCATAAGGGAAAGGAATATCAGAAAACCTAACAAAGAAAGGAACAAGGTCTTGCGACCAGAGAATCAAGGTACGGGAGTCGGTTACGCAAGGGGAAGGTATTAGCACCCCTCGCGCCCATCGTACTCGATGGTATCCACCTATGTTTGTTTCTATCTAAAGGGTGTATAACTATGTCTATGTCTAAATGTGAAATGAATGCAAAATGTAGGGAAAACAAAGAATTGTACTCGCACGGGCCCTACCCCGCTGCCTACGTATCCTTTTCAGGAATCAGAGTTACCGTAGCTCGGCTAAAGATTTTCTGTTTGTTTTTTGTGTTTTTTAGTTGGGCGGCGTTAACGCTCACGCTCTTGCATAAGGGATCGCCTAGGATGCAATGGAGCGGAGATAACTTGCCCTTAAGAAAAGAAAAAAAGAGATTGGTTTGTATCTTTTAAGGGTAATTCCATGATGACGAGAACCTACTACAAGGCTTCGCATCACTTCCTTACTTTGTTTTAAATCTGACCATTTATTAGGTTTTTTGAAGTGTTTTTGGTTGGTGTTTTTTATGGGGATTTTAACTTTGTGACTTAGATCATACCAAAAAGGATTTTGTTTGTTTTTGAATATTTAGAGAATGCACATCGAGGTCTACACCACAATCGATTCTCTAAATGACGGATAAGAAATACATCGAAATCTACATTCCAATCATTTCTTTTCCGTTTAGTAGAAATAAAAAGGAGTTCCTTTGTGAATATTTAGAGAATGCACATCGAGGCCTACGCCACAATCGTTTCTCTAAATAACGGTTAAGAAATACATCGAGGCTTCACACCTCAACCATTTCTTTTCCGCTAAGTAGGAAAGAACATACATCGAGGCCTACGCCTCAATCATTTCTTTCCTACCATGAAATATAGCAACGGTATGATCTTCATCGGTTTTTTATTAAGTATTTTAAAAGTTGAAAAGAAAAAAGAATGAAAGGGGACTAGCCTATTTCCTAATCTATGTTATATGATTATTCTAAGAGAAAAATGAGAAAAAAAACAATTAAGCATTGAAAAATATTCACAAAAGAAATTAAACTCTAAGCTATTTATGGGAATATTCACAACCAAAGGCGTTTTTTATTCATGGGAGAAACTATTTTTGAATTAATCAAAGAAAGACTATTTATTTATGGTTTATCAACCAATCAACAATCAAAGGAAACAACAATAAAAAAATCAATTAAAAGAAACTAAAATTCTAAAAAGTCTAATTGAGTGAAAAATATTTTTTGTCACTTTTTATTTAAAAGAAAAAATGAATTAATTGCAAAAGAATTAAAACAAAATCAATTTTTATTTGTCTTTTATCAACAGCAAAAGGGGGTGCAAAAAGTATTTTCTGTATGAACTAAAATCAGTCAAAGCAAAACTAGGCCTAGTTACAGGGGTGTGAAAAGCAGGGCGCTTAGGGCCCAAACACGCTGTAGTGGAGTGCTAGCAAACAGGGAGTGTGATTCAGAAACAAGGCAAAGCCCATACCAATTCGTAGCCCAATTCACACATTACCAATTATTCATTTTATTCCATTTTATTTGTCATGTGATTATTATATGTGCAACGTGACATACTAGTATCAATTGGTCACAGGTGATTTTAAGTATAATAAGACAAAACTTATTCATCCACCAATCACAAGCCAACAACACACATTCCCAATCATATGAGTAAAACAGAATTGCAAAATAATGGGGAAAAGAACCAATGGAAGCAAGCCACGTAAGCAGAGAGGATAGAAATAAATGAAACAAATTCAGACGCCGGAACCACTGTTCCGGTCGTCTTCCCCGGCAGTTCTACGGCGGCGGTAGCGTTCGGTTTTCCAGAAATCCACGAGGATGATACCGCTTGACTCGGATTCTTGCGGTGAACACGGATCTGTCACTGGTTTCCTCTAGAACTACATCTATCATCCAAACAGAAGCGAATAGTAAAACCCTAGCCAGACAAAAATTAACACAGCAACATTCAAAGGAACCTACGTTATCAGCCTCCACACTTATATGGATTTCACACGGATGAGCACCAGATTCATACGAAATCATGAGCAAGAATAAAAGTGTAACAAACGACGAACACATTTCACATATGCGAGATCTATACATGATGCTGAGAGTTTTTTCTGTGTTTACCTGAACGCTCCTTGATTCAGTAGAGGGAGAAAGCTACGTGGATCCGAGTCTCCAACGATAAACGCATGCGTGTGAACCGGTTCCTCTTAGCGTGAACCTTCAACTGAGGGATGGATCTGGTTCTTGCTGAGAATCTTGAGCTTGTGTTGAAGGTGATGATGTTGTTCAATGCTGCATAGTGACGGCGAAAGAAGGTTGTAGTTGTTGCTGAAGGTTGAAGTGATTAGAGGCAGTCGGAGAAGTTTGTTGTGGTGGCCGGAATCGGTTATTGTAGTCGGTTATGGTGGCTAGATGGTGGAGGTAGGTGGTTATGGTGGAGAGGGTGAGGGAGAGTAGAAGAGAGTGAAACTGAAAATGGAAGTAAGGGTTGTGAGTGAAAAATGAGAAAATGAAGCGTGTCCGTGAAAGAGATAGGGCTTGATGTTTATATATTAAGATGTGTGGCTCATGGTAACTTATGGTGTGTGTGGTGTAGAGCAGTATTTCTCATGCTTAGTGAAGAAGTTTGGACACTTATGGTGATGCTTTTCTTTGCTTTCACGTACAGACTTATGCATGGCAGTATATGGAAATGGTTGTGTTGCAAGAAGTTGTGTGTTGCTTGGTGCTAAGAATGTCCATGCAATACACTTTAGGGCATTATATCTTGCTAACCAAGCGACTAAAACACTTGATCTTTTGATCAATGTGGAGGGGGCATGGAGTAGATCAATTTTGGTGTGGAAAGTGCTGAGAGATGAGGCTTGTAGCTCACACAAAATGATTTGGAACTTGGAAGGAACTCACTTCATGATGTTGCACATGTGACATGGTTTCTGGCTTGTATCCTTGGCAAAGATGCAATTTGATCAGGGCTTGACTTTGAACATCTCTATCTTGGCCCACACATGTCCAAAATCAATGAACTTGGTCTCAATATGTAGAGGGCATGGAAAGGAATCCCTTAGAACCATGTTTGGTCAATATGGGAACTCATGGAATCCGCAAATCAAATTCAAACTCTGCCCACCACGTGTTTGTGGTAATGCCGCGCGTGACCTCACAGTTTGGCTTGGCCGGATACGCGTCCTACGCTTTGCGAGGGGGTGCCTTTGGAGTCTTGTATCTTGTTCAATATTTATTCAATTGTCCCAATTCTTGTTTCAATGGATATAGGAGATGGCAAAGAAGAGAATGATACCAAGTTTGCATTCATGGCACTTCTGTGGAGCTCTAAAAATGGCTGGAGATTTGGCGTGCCATGTGTTTGACAAAATGCCAGGTCATGACCTGACTTGTGACCTGGATTGTGACTTGGTTTAAATGAATTTTCAGAAAGATCAGACCTCAATATCTTTTGACCCAAGCTCCAAATGAAAAAATGTCCAACTACAAAATTGTTCACCTCCATGAGAGGAACAACTTTGATGTTGGAAATTTTCCCAAAAAATGCCATTTGACATGTGTAAATCAGTGCTGAAGTGGACTGCTCATCGTGATTCAAAGCTTCAAAAAATTTTCTAAGTGTTGGAAAGCTTCGATTTTTGGAAACCTTTTGTCAAACTCCCAATTTTATCCATTCTCCGACTTTTCTTGATTAATTTTCCACCAAAAGTCAATATTTGAACAATTCTTCTGATTTTGACCCAAAAGTCAACTGTTCTGATTTTTCCGACTATTGATGAAATTCCCGATTAATCTGCTTCTAACCAATGGAAATCAACTGAACACTTCCACACAAGCATCATGCCACTTCTCCTTACAAAATCAGCTCTTGATCAATGTATTTGACCAAAGAGTTAACTGTGTTGACTTTGGTCAAGAAACCCTAATTCAGGATAATCAGATGAACATCAAGCTTGTACTTTTCAACCAATGCCTTGAGTTGAGAATGAGAGAACCCTAATCCAGGAGGACTTCAATGAACATAGAGCCACATGATTGCACCTCAGATCCATACATTTGGTAGGAAATCTTCTGCCATAAAAGCTATCCCTTGCTAGTCTCTGGTTAATACCAATGATATGAATGCATGGGTATGGATTATGACCTAAGTGATGTATGTACATGAATGTAAAGCCTAAGCCAGTTAGAAGTAAAGGGGTAGGACAAATTTGGGGTATGACAATGTGCACAAAATTTCAAAGTTCAAAAATGATGCATGACCTATAATTTTACTTCATGAGGCCAACTTTGACCAAGCATAACTCTTAGCTCAAAATGAATTTGGAGAAGGTTGAACACAATTTGGAAAGCCCTAAACATCTACTTCAAATCATTAGTTTGGAGTTTCTTCAGAATCCTTTGGCAAATTTGTGAAAAATGAGGCCAAAGTTGGAAGAAAACTAGGTTAAAACACTTAGAAAAATTTCTAAGTGTTTATGACCTAAAACTCCAAAATTTCCAAAACTCTTAAATGATTGATCTTTTGAAAAAAGTTCCTTTGTGAGATGTTGTTTTATTTTGCAAGATCTACAACTTTCATGTTGGAAGTTTTTTGAGTTGTGTAGGTGAAATTTTGAATTCTCATAGTGCCCTCAAAAACCCTAATTCCCGACTTTTTGCTCCTTGATGAATTTCTTTGAATTTCTTTGGTCAAATGACTTTGACATCCATATATTGATGATATTGATCTTTGAAAGTCATTTTTTGACCAAAAACCTTAAAAGTCAATGATGATCCCACACAGTTGACTTTTCTTGACAAAGTGAATTTTTGGGCTTTTGTGTAGAAACAAGATCTTTTCCTCAAATGAATGATGTAAATGGATTATATTGAGGTAGTAGAGATTCTTGAATCATGTCTTGAGTTTTGGATCCATGCCCTGATTAAAAGTCAACTATCTTGGTGAATTAGGTCAAAAACCCTAATTGTCGACCAGAGGACAATGATGAGTGTAGACTTTGAATTGAGGTGTAATGTCCAGTGGATCTTGTCATAAGAGTTATTTGAAGATGATTAATGTCTTTGAATGGTTTCCTGGGGCTTTTTAGGGTTTCCCAAAGGTGATCCCTGATTTTAGTCCTTGATAGGCTCCAAACCCTAGTCTGTTGATCTGAGTAATCCTGTACTTAGATGACTGGGTGTCTTAATCAATCATAGGTGTATTAATGAGGCTTTTGAGTCTCATGATTGTGTTAGAGACTAATCCTCCTATTGATTGATCCTTTGCCTGAGTTTTCTTGTCTTTGAACACCCGCGATTGAATGTCAGGTTGTTCTGGGTACTTGCTTTGACTTGATGAAAAATCCTGAAGATATGTCATCTCAGGGGGGGTCAAAAATTAGGGTATGACAGATGCCCCTATTTAAGTTTCTTTTATCTGGAGGGAGAGAGATTGAGATCTCGATTTCTCCTGCGTAAAAGAGACTTAAATATCAAGGAATGCCCGAATTTTGGGCGCTCCTGAGATGATAAAATCTTTGCATGATTTGATTCCGTTGTCGCACTTGGCGGGGGATGAGGAGACAAACTCCTGCAGAAATACTTGATGTGGATTCTGGTGAATGGATGGCAATGTAGGATGCGCAATCCATCTTCTTTAACTAAGTGTTGATACTTAGAAAAAGGTAAACAACCTCCCCCTTTTTTCGGATGTCCATATCTCGAAACTGGTCTTAGTTGTGTTTGGACAATATCTCAGATAAAGAGAAAATTTCCAACGGTTTGTTTCCTCATCAAACTTCTTATCAGCACTTGGAGATGAGATACCATTTGACGGTAAATAAAGAAACTTCAAAGGTTTGTTTCCTCATCAAACTTCTCATCAGCACTTGGAGATGAGATACCATTTGACGGTAATAAAGAAACTTCAAAGGTTTGTTTCCTCATCAAACTTCTCATCAGCACTTGGAGATGAGATACCATTTGACGGTAATAAAGAAACTTCAAAGGTTTGTTTCCTCATCAAACTTCTCATCAGCACTTGGAGATGAGATACCATTTGACGGTAAATAAAGAAACTTCAAAGGTTTGTTTCCTCATCGAACTTCTCATCAGCACTTGGAGATGAGATACCATTTGACGGTAAATAAAGAAACTTCAAAGGTTTGTTTCCTCATCAAACTTCTCATCAGCACTTGGAGATGAGATACCATTTGACGGTAATAAAGAAACTTCAAAGGTTTGTTTCCTCATCAAACTTCTCATCAGCACTTGGAGATGAGATACCATTTGACGGTAAATAAAGAAACTTCAAAGGTTTGTTTCCTCATCAAACTTCTCATCAGCACTTGGAGATGAGATACCATTTGACGGTAAATAAAGAAACTTCAAAGGTTTGTTTCCTCATCAAACTTCTCATCAGCACTTGGAGATGAGATACCATTTGACGGTAAATAAAGAAACTTCACCATCTTCCCTTTTGACCTGGCATCTTTGAAAGATTGTCATATGGGCCCATGCTCTTTTGAGGGGCTAATGACTTTGTTTGAAGGCGGACGAACTGTTTTCGGGGTGGAAACTGCCATTCGTCGACTGGTGCCTGAGGAATCAACAAACTGTTTTCCTAAGAGGAAAACTACCATTCATCGACTCTGTGGGGAATTAAACATCCCTGAAACAGACAAACTGTTTGAAGAAACTTCCATTTGTCGATCTCTTGAGTATTTAACAGACAAACTGTCTTTCCTTGGGAAAAGACTGCCATTTGCCAATTGCTAGGGGAACAAACTGTCTTCTGCCGGGGAAGACTGCCATTTGTTGACCCTGTCGTGATAGGAAGTGAGCAAACTGTCTTCTGCTGAAAGAGACTGCCATTTGCTGACTTTGTTGGGGAATCTGAACTATCTTCTGGACGAAGACTATCATTCGCTGACTCCGCTGGGGAATCATTTGTCGATCTGCTGGGAGATTCTGAATTTTTCTTTAACAAGAAGTGGCACCTCTCGACCTTCCTGGGGAAATACCAAACCTATAGGGAATTCCAAAATGCGAAGCAGACTATCTTATCTGAAGAAGACTGTTGAATGTCGCTCTGCAGGAGAATCTCGGCTGAGGAATTCCAAAAGTGAACAAACTATCTCCTTGAGGGAGACTACCATTTGTTGACTTGCTTGGGGAGATCCTTGTGTATGAACTGTTGTCTCGAAGGAAAAAGTTTCTCCGGAACTTGCAGGGGAAACTTGAGTTCATGCCTCAATGACTTAGGCATTCAAAGGATCAAAGCCTGACTTCGACTATGCATTATGATGTAATGTATGCATGAATATTATGACAATGATAAAATGTAAAGTGAATGTGAATAGAATTGTCGCGGATGGAAAATCCTAAGATACGACTTGAATTCTTGTTGATCAGAAGATGTCCTCTTCTTGTAGTTCGAACTCTCTTGGGAATATCTGGCTATCAGTTGTCCGCTGTCCGAAGTAAGTAGTATGAATTGAAGTGAAGATCCGTCATCGGGAGATGTTCGCAAAGCGACCTCATGGGGAAATCTTGGTTCCCGGAGTCTCAACCGTTCTCGGAGCAACTGTTTGCATTCTTCCTATTGTTTGTAAACCTCAGAAAGAAATTTCACCTTTATTTTTGCAAGTAAATTCATTTTATTTTATGAAAACATTTGTTTCAAGAAAATGACTGTTTAAAATTTAAAATGCATTTCAAGAAACTGAAAAAGACTAGATTGCAAAGAAAAGCACAAGGCTCAAATTATTATATATGGAATGGTAATCAGCCAAATGCTTGATTCCATGGAGTATTTACAAAGTTGGAAATTGGTAATTTTCGGGAAAAGGGCTACGATGAAACGTGACGACCGTTATCTTTCCCTTCCACTCCAAGTTGCGCTGTATTCGTGCTTCGTAGAAGATGACCTACTGCTGATGAACACTCCGCTATGGATTTTGAATGATCAAGTTTGTCCTGAACACAGTTACTTGCCATATATCCCTAACTTTTGCGTAAACTACCCCTTTCGGGTTTTAAGTCTACCGGGATTGATTAATATATTTTTTATGTCTCTAACTTTTGCCTGAATCGCCCTTTCGGGTTTTCGATTCACCGAGACGCTCTTTTTTGCCTAAGCCGCTCTTTGCGAGTTTTCAACTTAGCGAGCTGTTCTTTTGTTATTTAGGCGAAGTATTTCTTGACTGCGTCGACGTTCACAGGACGGGTGAATTCTTCTCCATCCATAGTCGTGAGTATTAAGGCTCCTCCTGAGAAAGCTCTCTTGACCACGTAGGGGCCGTCATAATTGGGAGTCCATTTCCCTCTCGAATCTGTGAGAAAAGATTGAATCTTTTTGAGTACAAGGTCGCCTTCTTTGATTGTGCGAGGTCGAACCTTTTTGTCGAAAGCTTTCTTCATTCTTTGTTGATATAGCTGTCCGTGGCATAAAGCTGTCATGCGCTTTTCTTCGATTAAGTTCAATTCATCGAATCTGCTTTGACACCACTCGGCTTCTGTTAATTTTGCCTCCATCAAAACTCTCATTGATGGAATCTCAACCTCTATAGGTAGGACTGCCTCCATGCCATATACAAGGGAGAAAGGAGTTGCTCCAGTCGAAGTACGTACTGATGTACGGTAACCATGAAGAGCATACGGGAGCATTTCATGCCAATCTTTGTAAGTGATGACCATCTTCTGAATGATTTTCTTGATGTTTTTGTTAGCTGCTTCTACAGCTCCATTCATCTTTGGTCTGTAAGGAGATGAGTTGTGATGTTCGATCTTGAATTCTTCACAAAGCTCCTTCATCATTTTGTTATTCAAATTTGACCCATTGTCAGTGATTATCTTGCTAGGAATGCCGTAGCGACAGATGATGTGATTCTTGATAAACCTGACGACAACTTGTCTTGTAACGTTTGCATATGAAGCTGCTTCAACCCATTTGGTGAAATAGTCTATGGCTACCAAGATGAAGCGATGTCCGTTGGACGCTTTTGGCTCGATCATTCCAATCATGTCGATTCCCCACATGGAGAAAGGCCAAGGGGAAGAGAGTATGTTGAGAAGAGATGGTGGCACATGAATTCTATCGGCGTAGATCTGGCATTTGTGACACCTCTTTGCGTACTGGTAGCAATCTGACTCCATCGTCAGCCAATAATATCCTGCTCTCAGTATTTTCCTTGTCATGGTATGTCCATTGGTGTGAGTACCAAAGGAACCTTCATGTATTTCTCTCATGAGTATTTCTGCTTCTTTTCTGTCAACGCATCTGAGCAGAACCATGTCGAAGTTTCTCTTGTACAGAACATCTTCATTCAAGAAGAATCTACAAGCTAACTTTCTCAAAGTCTTTCTATCTTTCTTTGATGCCCCAAGAGGGTACTCTTGCTTTTGAAGAAAGTTCTTGATGTCGTGATACCACGGTTTGTCGTCGATGATTGCTTCTACTGTGAACACATGAGCGGGCCTATCCAGGCGCATAACATCGATCCGAGGAATGTCATTCCAATGATTTATCCTAATCATGGAAGAGAGTGTGGCTAATGCATCAGCCAAATTGTTTTCTTCACGAGGAATGTGATGAAAATCTACCCTGTCGAAGAATGGTAACAATCTTCTCGCGTAGTCTTTGTAAGGAATTAGCCCTGGTTGGCGTGTTTCCCATTCTCCTTTGATTTGATTGATGACCAAAGCAGAATCTCCGTATACATCCAAGTGTTTGATTCTTAGATCCATGGCTTCTTCGAGACCCATGATGCAAGCTTCATATTCGGCCTCATTGTTTGTGCATTTGAAAGTTAATCTGGCAGTAAATGGAATATGGGTACCCTGAGGTGTAACAATGATTGCCCCAATTCCTCGTCCATAAGCATTGACAGCTCCGTCAAAGATTAAGCCCCACTGGGATCCTATCTCAGGTCCTTCGTCTGGTAGTGGCTCGTCGTAATCTTTCATCTTGAGGTACATGACGTCCTCGTCCGGAAAGTCGAAACTGGTTGATTCATGACCATTGAGTGGGTGGTGAGCCAGGTGCTCAGCTAGAATGCTTCCTTTCACGGCTTTCTGTGCGTGATACTCAATGTCATATTCTGATAACAACATCTGCCAACGGGCAATTCTCCCGGTTAAAGCAGGCTTCTCAAAGATGTACTTGATTGGATCCATATGAGAGATCAAACAAGTAGTATGTCGAATCATGTACTGGCGGAGACGCTTGGCAGCCCAGGCCAAAGCACAACACGTCTTCTCGAGCATGGAGTAGCGGGATTCACAATCAGTGAATTTCTTGCTCAGGTAGTAAATGGCATGCTCTTTTCTCTTTGTCTCGTCTTGCTGTCCAAGGACACAACCCATGGAATCTTCTAAGACGGTTAAGTACATTATCAAAGGTCTTCCTTCCACTGGAGGAGACAAGATGGGTGGTTCGAGCAGATATTCCTTAATGCTGTCGAACGCTTTCTGACAATCGTCTGTCCAGACGCAACTTTGATTTTTCCGTAGAAGTTTGAAAATAGGAGCGCAAGTTGCAGTCATGAGATATATGAATCTCGAGATGTAATTCAGACGTCCAAGAAATCCTCTAACTTGTTTCTCGGTTCTGGGCGAAGGCATTTCTTGAATTGCCTTGACTTTGTCTGGATCTACTTCAATTCCTCGTTTGCTGACAATGAAACCAAGGAGTTTTCCTGAATAGACACCAAAGGTGCACTTGTTGGGGTTCAGGCGAAGCTGAAACTTCCGTAAGCGTTGAAATAACTTTGTCAGATTCTGTATGTGATCTTCTTCATTTTCTGATTTGGCAATCATGTCGTCCACATAGACTTCCACTTCCTTATGCATCATGTCGTGGAAAAGCGTAGTCATGGCCCTTTGATAAGTTGCCCCTGCGTTCTTCAGTCCAAAAGGCATAACACGGTAGCAGAACGTGCCCCAGGGGGTGATGAAAGCTGTTTTTTCCATGTCTTCAGGTGCCATTTTGATTTGGTTGTATCCTGAAAATCCGTCCATGAACGAGAAAACTTTGGATTTTGCTGTACTGTCTACCAACATATCAATATGTGGTAAAGGAAAATCATCCTTAGGGCTAGCTTTGTTCAAATCTCTGTAGTCGACGCACATGCGGACTTTTCCGTCTTTCTTAGGAACGGGAACAATGTTAGCTAACCACTGAGGGTATTCTGAAGTGACGAGGAAACCTGCGTTGATCTGCTTTTGAACTTCCTCTTTGATTTTCATGGCCATCTCCGGATGAGTTCTTCTTAATTTTTGCTTGACCGGAGGGCATTCTGCTTTTAATGGCAAGTGATGCTCCACTATACTGGTATCCAACCCTGGCATATCTTGATAAGACCAAGCGAAGACATCTGAGAATTCTTTGAGCAGCTGTATCAAACTCTCTCTGATCTCTGAACTGAGCGAAGCTCCAATCTTAACCTCTTTTCTGTTTCCATCGGAACCAAGGTTAATGATCTCTAGAGGCTCATTGTATGGCTGAATGGCCTCTTCCTTTTGTTGAAGTAATCGTGAAATTTCCTTTGATATTTCTTCGTCTTCTTCTTCCTCTGCCTCGAATACAGGAAACTCAAAGCTTGGAGAAGTCATACGGTCGTTCGTTTCAACGGGGTATTTTATGATTAATCTGCATATGTGTGATAAGTTTTATTTAGACAACGAGGGAAGACTCGGTGTATGCAGTTAATGAATTTTTGATGTTTTTTAAGGGTGTTTTTTAGGATTACCAATTTCCGAAAAAAGAAAAGGGAAAACTAAACGAAGGAACAGAATGACATTTTTATTTATTGACAGTCATTTCTTGAAACAAAGACCCTATAAAACAAAACTCTATTGCTTTGGGCGAAGCAAAGAGGGACATTTTCCTAAGAAATAGTAAAATGCAAAGCCCTATGAAACATCTCTTCACCCTGGGCTATGGTGAGAGGACAAAATAACGGTGAAAGTTCCTACTTAGGAGTGCGAACAACAGTTGAAACTTCAACAGCTGTCCAGTAGTGGCGAACCCCATTGTGCACTAAGTAATCTGGAACCTTAGGCTTAAGCTGGCCTGTGGTAGGTCTTGATTTACCAACCACTGTCTTTGCAACACTCAGACGATCTTCTTCTACTTCAGCAGACTGAGCGGTGTGAGCATACCCATTTCCAAGTGGAGTATGTCGAACTTTCTTTTGAGGAAACTTCCAATCTTCTGAATGGAGAGACTCGTTGTCGGAGACACTTTCGAGATCATCCTCTTCTGTATTTTGGTCTTGCTCTTCTCCCAAGATGGCATTGACTAGATATGTGAACTCTAGATCCGTAGCCTCGGAAGGTGACTTGGGGATATAATCCTCAATGATGACTTCACCAGTAGATGATGATGAATAGCAAGGGTTATACATCTCTTTTGGCTGAGAGAGGTACTCATAATCAATGTTCCATCCAGTTGGAACAATATCTTCAAGAGAGATTCTTGAACTTTCAGGAGCGGAGTATTTCACCATGTAGTCGAATTTTCCGCTTGGTTCTCCTAATGTATCCCAAGTCTCTTCGGGGATAGGAGGAACTTCTTCTGATGAACCATGACTTCTGGTGGTGAAGCTGTTAGTAACTTCATCACTGCTTGGTTGAGTCTTACTTTCAGATCCTTTAGTCGGATAACAGCAAGGTGGATCAGACTCTGGTAGGGAGATATATCCTGCTTTGTTAAGATAGGATAACCACTCCTCTTCATCGGTGTTTTCCGTACCGATGGTATTGACTGTTTGTTGAACAGGTTGAAGAAAACCTCCACTGCAGAAAGTTTCTTGAATTGGGAGAACTACCTCAATCCCTGGGATAGCTTTTGATGATGTCGGAAAGAATCCAATTCCTGTTCTGTTCTTGTTGTTGGTAGGAATATTAATGTGCCCCCAACCACTGGTAGTGCCATCCTTTACAACTTGGATTGCATCTTTGTATGAAGAAATAGACGCTGCTTTCTCCTTTCCTTTGTCTAAGGAAAGTGCTTGGAATTTAGTTCCAACAACTTCTCTTGGTTCTATGTCGGAGAATGATGACAGGTTGCTGACGATCAGAGCTCGTTCTCCACATACGGTTACCAATTTGTCATTTCTTATGAACTTCAGTTTCTGATGAAGTGTTGAAGTAATTGCCCCAGCCTCATGAATCCATGGGCGACCTAGCAAACAACTGTATTGTGCTGGAATGTCCATAACCTGGAAAGTGATTTTGAACGTCTGAGGTCCAATAGTTATGGGAAGATCTACTTCTCCGAAAACTGACTTTCTTGATCCATCAAATGCTTTGACGATGACATGACTTTTTCTTAGAGGGTAATCTTCGAAAGATAATCTTGATAATGTTGATTTAGGCATGACGTTGAGAGAGGATCCATTGTCTATTAGGACTCCTGTGAGTGTATCACCCATGCAGCCAACTGAGATGTGAAGTGGAAGATTGTGGTCCACTCCTTCTTCAGGAAGATCTTCGTCACAGAAACTTAGGTTAGTTCCGGCGGAGATGTTGGCAACGATGTTGTTGAATTGGCTTATTGTAACACTTGGTTCTACAAAAGCTTGTTCCAAAACTTTCTGTAGAGCTTCCCTATGAGCTTCAGAACTCAATAGCAGGGAGAGAACAGATATCCTAGACGGAGTATGTAGTAATTGATCTACAATGTTGTATTCACTCCTCTGGATTAACTTCAAGATCTCATCATTTTCTTTCGCTTGAACAGCATTGGTCGGATGATTGTCTTGCCTATGTGGTACTTCCTCCGAAGGTTTCTCCACATTTTCTGTTGTTCTGTTGAAGACTCGTCCACTTCTGGTGACTCGACTAACATCAGCAATGTTGACAACAGACGGTAATGGTATTTCCTTACCATTTTCAATGAATGTAGCGTTGTACTTGTATGGTATAGCCTTGCTGGACTCATACGGTACAGGACCTGGTAAGTAGATGACTAACGGAGCAATTGCTGTCTTCCTGCTATCATACTTGACTTGCATTGGTTTAACTTGATTAATTTGAGGAGATACGGTAAAGACTTCATCATCTTCTCTGTTGGCAAGAACAGTAATGGTATTGTCATCCATCAGCTTTTGAATGTCGTTGCGAACACGCAAACATCCTCGTGAATTTCTTCGACAGATTTCGCATCTACTGTAAGCGTGGAAATCTGTTCCAAAGTAGGCAAGTCCATTTAAAGTTTTGTGGAACCTGACTACCGATCCTTCAAGGTCTTCAACTTTGTAGATTTTGTATTCTCCTGGACATCCTTGAACCATGTTGATGTCATGCTCAGTTCTGACTCGGATATGTTGAATCCATCCTAAGTCCATTTGTTCTTGTAATGCAGCTTGAACTACGGCACATCCTTGATTATTCTTTGGACAAATTTCACATGTGAAGTAGTTGTGAGGTGGTACATGACCGTACCCAGCTTGTTTAGCGTGCATCTTGACAAGATTTTCCCCTATCTGACGAATGTCGTAGATTTGAATGACATTGGGGTGTTGATCTATCAGATTTACTGAAGCTTCTTTGTGCTGCGGCAAAGGATTTGCTTGGACGTTTGGATTAGTATCTTTGAAGGATAGCATTCCGCTCTTCACTAATCGTTGGACGTCAATCTTGAAAGGGAAATAGTTCTCAATATTGTGACCTGGTGCCCCCTGATGATAGGGACAAGATTGGTCAGCCTTATACCATGGTGAGGAACTGTTTGTAGGATTTGGAGGACTCCTTGTCTGAATGAGTCCTTTTGCCAGTAATGTTGGAAACAATTCTGCATACGGCATTGGTACGGGGTCAAAGGCAGGATACCTTGGAGCCCGATTGTTGTAATTTGGAGGTCGAACCTGCTGCTGAGGTTGCTGCGACCTTTGTTGAATTTGTTGTTGCGAAACCTGAGGTTGATAAGCTGGCGCTGAGTTAACAACCGGAGTTATTGTTGCAACTTGAGGTTGGAATTTCTTCTTGATTTTGTGCAAGACATTGCTGACATCTTGATCCTTTTTCTTCTGGAAAGAACTTCCATACTTCCTTGGACCAACAGAAGATTTTGGTTCTTTGTTCAGGCGTCCTTCCCGAACTGCTTCTTCTAAACGTACACCCATGTTTACCATCTCGGTAAAGTCACTTGGTGCACTTGCAACCATTCGTCCGTAGTAAAATGGACTCAAAGTTTTGAGATAGATTTTTGTCATTTCTTTCTCTTCAAGTGGTGGACAAATTTGAGCAGCAACTTCACGCCATCTCTGAGCGTATTCCTTGAAGCTTTCTCTATCCTTTTGAGTCATGGCCCGGAGTAGATCTCTGTCGGGAGCCATATCCAGATTGTACTTATATTGTTTGACGAAGGCCTCTCCGAGGTCTCGAAAAGTACGAATCTCTGAACTGTCCAAGTTCATGTACCATTTGAGTGCAGCACCAGTCAGGCTGTCTTGAAAATAATGAATGAGCAATTGTTGATTATCAGTCTGAGTTGACATTCTTCGAGCGTACATCACAAGATGACTTTGTGGGCATGAATTCCCTTTATACTTCTCGAACTCTGGTACTTTGAATTTGTGAGGAATCTTAACATTCGGAACCAGACAGAGGTCTGCAGCATTCTTTCCAAATTTTGCTGTACTGTCTACCAACATATTAACCCCACTTAAAGCCTTTTTTTTAGGACGTAGAGCGGTGATTACGGAAGTAATTGTCACGCAGATACTACACTCAGAGAAAACTCTCTTATAGATACCAATCAACGTATCTTTAAGGTTGAGCAAAAACTCTGAGACCCCTAGAACCCGTTCTACAGGTACAAAAATCCTTAACCTTAGTTTACCATTGGGGCGAGGTTTGCGTTTTGACTTCATGACCACTATACCCTTCAACGCCATGTTTGTTTAAAACTCTTGTGTGTGCATTCATGCATTCATGCATCATTCATTAATAAACAACTAAAAACAAAAAGAGTCTTCTTCGAGTCGTTTTTCAAGGAAACTAAATAACGAACGTTTTAAACTTCAGAGAAAGAGAGAAACGGAGAAAGGACTTAAGGATCTATATTATGGATTATGGAAGAAAGAGAGCTAGCAAATACACCTTCAAGATTCCCCAGGTCGAGGAACTGGGAAAGCTCGGAAAACTGGTGGTCAACCCCCAGGCTTTCAAGGAGAAGTATGGAAAACTTCTGCCTTTGCTCAATACCAACATGGTGGATGGGATCCTTCCCACCTTGGTACAGTTTTACGATCCAACGTATCACTGCTTCACCTTTCCAGATTATCAGCTCATGCCTACGTTAGAGGAATACTCTCGTCTGATTGGAATACCCGTGTACGCGCAAGATCCGTACTCCGGTTTGGAAAAGAATCCTGATGACATTATCATTGCTGCAACTACTCCTTTGAACGTAGTCGACATTAGAACTCATATGGTGAGTAGAGGAGGAATTCAAGGATTGCCCTCCAAATTCCTGTTTGATCAAGCTCGGTACTTCGTCAGCATCCAAGATATGAGCGCATTTGAGGAAGTCTTGGCTTTGCTTATCTACGGATTGTTTTTGTTCCCTAACATTAACGATTTCGTCGACATCAAAGCAATTAAGATCTTCTTAATTGGAAATCCAGTTCCAACCTTGCTTGCGGATGCTTATCACTCTGTGCATTCAAGAAACCTGCAGCGAGGAGGATTAATCACATGCTGCGTACCGTTGTTATACGAATGGTTCGTTTCGCACCTGCCAAAGTCTAGCACTTTCTAGAACATGAGGGATGGCCTTTACTGGTCACAGAAAATCATGTCTCTCACTCATACAGACATTGATTGGTGTAGTCCTGACAACGACGAAACCAAGATCATCTTCAGTTGCGGAAGTTTTCCCAACATACCCCTTATTGGAACTAAGGGAGGAATTAGTTACAATCCAGCTTTAGCCCGTCGTCAATACGGCTATCCCATGAAAAATATACCAAGTAACATCCAATTGGAGGGTCTGTTCTTCAAGAACATCGACGATCATGGCAACATGCTGAAGAAGGAAATTGTCCAAGCCTGGCGTCTTGTTCACAGCAAAGGGAGAAGATTGTTAGGAAAACATCTTTGCATCTCCCTGGATCCTTACCTTCAATGGGTACGCGTCAGAGCATTCAAGCTCAGGATGCCATATCAACATCAAGAACCTATTCCCCTAAGGGAACCAATTTACCTTTTCTCCACCGATGTTGAAAAACTGCAAGCGGCATTAAACAAGGTATGCCAAGAAAGGAATGCTTGGAGGAACAAGTATCGAATTGTCAACACGGAAAATGTTGAGATTCAAAACATCCTAAGAAGGAAGGATGAGTTACTTGAAGTGCTTGATCGACAAGTGACACAATCGTCACTTTCTCATCATATCCCTCCTGCTTCCTGGATCATCGATCAACTCACGTCAGAGAACGCTCAGCTCAAGAAACAGAAGAAGATGTTAGAACGTGAAGTCGGCTCTTCGTCAAAGTTTTAGAGTCCTTTCTCTCAGTTTCTCTGTATTTCCATTTTCAAAGTGTGTAAAAACGGCGTTTTCGCTTAATTAATAAAAGTTTGATGTTTCATAACGTAATTATGGTGTTTCCTTGAAAAATAATAACTTAATTACATATCATACATCGCTTTAGTCGTACGCACTGACACGAGAATTGTCGCGGATCTAATAGTCACTTTCCTTTCTCCAGAAAGAGAGGAGGAGAAGGAGGTGAACCAAGACTTTCAAGCTGTCTCATCCATACAACACTCGTTCAAGTCGCAAGAAAAGAATGGAAGACTTTGAGCAAGAGAATGAAGAACTCAGAGAAGAGATTAATACTCTCAAAGGTACTATTGAAAGGCTCAATAGTATGGTAGAAGCCCTGGTAGTTGCGCAGAATCGACCAACGCCAGAAGAACCACAAAGGACTGTGGTTTCCGAGGTTGTTTCTACTCCCATTCCTCAGTATACCATGCCGCCTGATCGACCTTGGGGCATGCCGTATAACTTTACTCCAGAAGGGTACATACCTCCAGCTTCTGAAGCTCCAAAAGTCACCATGGATATGCGTCCACCGGAGGGTTACAAACCTCTGGAAATTGAAGTTCCAAGAGCAACGGCAATGGGTTTCGCACAACAGAATGCTGAGATTCCAAGATCTGCTGTCATGGCTTCTCCACGACCAATTATGTATACTTTTCCCCCGCAAGGCGGACAAGTATATCATCACGCTCCAAGTGAGGATGCTGGCGTGTATGAAAGATTGGACGAGTTCCAAGAACAGTTTCTGCAAATGCAGAAGGAACTCAAGACTCTCCGAGGACAAGATCTATTTGGAAAGAATGCTGCAGACCTCTGTCTGGTTCCAAATGTTAAGATTCCTCACAAATTCAAAGTACCAGAGTTCGAGAAGTATAAAGGGAATTCATGCCCACAAAGTCATCTTGTGATGTACGCTCGAAGAATGTCAACTCAGACTGATAATCAACAATTGCTCATTCATTATTTTCAAGACAGCCTGACTGGTGCTGCACTCAAATGGTACATGAACTTGGACAGTTAAGAAATTCGTACTTTTCGAGACCTCGGAGAGGCCTTCGTCAAACAGTATAAGTACAATCTGGATATGGCTCCCGACAAAGATCAACTCCGGGCCATGACTCAGAAGGATAGAGAAAGCTTCAAGGAATACGCTCAGAGATGGCGTGAAGTTGCTGCTCAAATTTGTCCACCACTTGAAGAGAAAGAAATGACAAAAATCTATCTCAAAACTTTGAGTCCATTTTACTACGGACGAATGGTTGCAAGTGCACCAAGTGACTTTACCGAGATGGTAAACATGGGTGTGCGTTTAGAAGAAGCAGTTCGAAAAGGACGCTTGAACAAAGAACCAGAATCTTCTGTTGGTCCAAGGAAGTATGGAAGTTCTTTCCAGAAGAAAAAGGATCAAGATGTCAGCAATGTCTTGCACAAAATCAAGAAGAAATTCCAACCTCAAGTTGCAACAATAACTCCGGTTGTTAACTCAGCGCCAGCTTATCAACCTCAGGTCTCGCAACAACAAATTCAACAAAGGTCGCAGCAACCTCAGCAGCAGGTTCGACCTCCAAATTACAACAATCGGGCTCCAAGGTATCCTGCCTTTGACCCCGTACCAATGCCGTATGCAGAATTGTTTCCAACATTACTGGCAAAAGGACTCATTCAGACGAGGAGTCCTCCAAATCCTACAAACAGTTCCTCACCATGGTATAAGGCTGACCAATCTTGTCCCTATCATCAGGGGGCACCAGGTCACAATATTGAGAACTGTTTCCCTTTCAAGATTGACGTCCAACGATTAGTGAAGAGCGGAATGCTATCCTTCAAAGATACTAATCCAAACGTCCAAGCAAATCCTTTGCCGCAGCACAAAGAAGCTTCAGTAAATCTGATAGATCAACACCCCAACGTCATTCAAATCTACGACATTCGTCAGATAGGGGAAAATCTTGTCAGGATGCACGCTAAACAAGCTGGGTACGGTCATGTACCACCTCACAACTACTTCACATGTGAAATTTGTCCAAAGAATAATCAAGGATGTGCCATAGTTCAAGCTTCATTACAAGAACAAATGGACTTGGGATGGATTCAACATATCCGAGTCAGAACTGAACATGACATCAACATGGTTCAAGGATGTCCAGGAGAATACAAAATCTACAAAGTTGAAGACCTTGAAGGATCGGTAGTCAGGTTCCACAAAACTTTAAATGGACTTGCCTACTTTGGAACAGATTTCCACGCTTACAGTAGATGCGAAATCTGTCGAAGAAATTCACGAGGATGTTTGCGTGTTCGCAACGACATTCAAAAGCTGATGGATGACAATACCATTACTGTTCTTGCCAACAGAGAAGATGATGAAGTCTTTACCGTATCTCCTCAAATTAATCAAGTTGAACCTATGCAAGTTAAGTATGATAGCAGGAAGACAGCAGTTGCACCACTAGTCATCTACTTACCAGGTCCTGTACCGTATGAGTCCAGCAAGGCTATACCATACAAGTACAACGCTACATTCATTGAAAATGGTAAGGAAATACCATTACCGTCTGTTGTCAACATTGCTGATGTTAGTCGAGTCACCAGAAGTGGACGAGTCTTCAACAGAACAACAGAAAATGTGGAGAAACCTTCGGAGGAAGTACCACATAGGCAAGACAATCATCCGACCAATGCTGTTCAAGCGAAAGAAAATGATGAGATCTTGAAGTTAATCCAGAGGAGTGAATACAACATTGTAGACCAATTACTACATACTCCGTCTAGGATTTCTGTTCTTTCCCTGCTATTGAGTTCTGAAGCTCATAGGGAAGCTCTACAGAAAGTTTTGGAACAAGCTTTGTAGAACCAAGTGTTACAATAAGCCAATTCAACAACATCGTTGCCAACATCTCCGCCGGAACTAGCCTAAGTTTCTGTGACGAAGATCTTCCTGAAGAAGGAGTGGACCACAATCTTCCACTTCACATCTCAGTTGGCTGCATGGGTGATACACTCACAGGAGTCCTAATAGACAATGGATCCTCTCTCAACGTCATGCCTAAATCAACATTATCAAGATTATCTTTCGAAGATTACCCTCTAAGAAAAAGTCATGTCATCGTCAAAGCATTTGATGGATCAAGAAAGTCAGTTTTCGGAGAAGTAGATCTTCCCATAACTATTGGACCTCAGACGTTCAAAATCACTTTCCAGGTTATGGACATTCCAGCACAATACAGTTGTTTGCTAGGTCGCCCATGGATTCATGAGGCTGGGGCAATTACTTCAACACTTCATCAGAAACTGAAGTTCATAAGAAATGACAAATTGGTAACCGTATGTGGAGAACGAGCTCTGATCGTCAGCAACCTGTCATCATTCTCCGACATAGAACCAAAAGAAGTTGTTGGAACTAAATTCCAAGCACTTTCCTTGGACAAAGGAAAGGAGAAAGCAGCGTCTATTTCTTCATACAAAGATGCAATCCAAGTTGTAAAGGATGGCACTACCAGTGGTTGGGGGCACATTAATATTCCTACCAACAACAAGAACAGAACAGGAATTGGATTCTTTCCAACATCATCAAAAGCTATCCCAGGGATTGAGGTAGTTCTCCCAATTCAAGAAACTTTCTGCAGTGGAGGTTTTCTTCAACCTGTTCAACAAACAGTCAATACCATCGGTACGGAAAACACCGATGAAGAGGAATGGTTATCCTATCTTAACAGAGCAGGATACATCTCCCTACCAGAGTCTGATTCACCTTGCTGTTATCCGACTAAAGGATCTGAAAGTAAGACTCAACCAAGCAGTGATGAAGTTACTGACAGCTTCACCACCAGAAGTCATGGTTCATCAGAAGAAGTTCCTCCTATCCCCGAAGAGACTTGGGATACATTAGGAGAACCAAGCGGAAAATTCGACTACATGGTGAAATACTCCGCTCCTGAAAGTTCAAGAATCTCTCTTGAAGATATTGTTCCAACTGGATGGAACATTGATTATGAGTACCTCTCTCAGCCAAAAGAGATGTATAACCCTTGCTATTCATCATCATCTACTGGTGAAATCATCATTGAGGATTATATCCCCAAGTCACCTTCCGAGGCTACGGATCTAGAGTTCACATATCTAGTCAATGCCATCTTGGGAGAAGAGCAAGACCAAAATACAGAAGAGGATGATCTCGAAAGTGTCTCCGACAACGAGTCTCTCCATTCAGAAGATTGGAAGTTTCCTCAAAAGAAAGTCCGACATACTCCACTTGGAAATGGGTATGCTCACACCGCTCAGTCTGCTGAAGTAGAAGAAGATCGTCTGAGTGTTGCAAAGACAGTGGTTGGTAAATCAAGACCTACCACAGGCCAGCTTAAGCCTAAGGTTCCAGATTACTTAGTGCACAATGGGGTTCGCCACTACTGGACAGCTGTTGAAGTTTCAACTGTTGTTCGCACTCCTAAGTAGGAACTTTCACCGTTATTTTGTCCTCTCACCATAGCCCAGGGTGAAGAGATGTTTCATAGGGCTTTGCATTTTACTATTTCTTAGGAAAATGTCCCTCTTTGCTTCGCCCAAAGCAATAGAGTTTTGTTTTATAGGGTCTTTGTTTCAAGAAATGACTGTCAATAAATAAAAATGTCATTCTGTTCCTTCGTTTAGTTTTCCCTTTTCTTTTTTCGGAAATTGGTAATCCTAAAAAACACCCTTAAAAAACATCAAATATTCCATTAACTGCATACACCGAGTCTTCCCTCGTTGTCTAAATAAAACTTATCACACATATGCAGATTAATCATAAAATACCCCGTTGAAACGTGCGACCGTATGACTTCTCCAAGCTTTGAGTTTCCTGTATTCGAGGCAGAGGAAGAAGAAGACGAAGAAATATCAAAGGAAATTTCACGGTTACTTCAACAAAAGGAAGAGGCCATTCAGCCATACAATGAGCCTCTAGAGATCATTAACCTTGGTTCCGATGGAAACAGAAAAGAGGTTAAGATTGGAGCTTCGCTCAGTTCAGAGATCAGAGAGAGTTTGATACAGCTGCTCAAAGAATTCTCAGATGTCTTCGCTTGGTCTTATCAAGATATGCCAGGGTTGGATACCAGTATAGTGGAGCATCACTTGCCATTAAAAGCAGAATGCCCTCCGGTCAAGCAAAAATTAAGAAGAACTCATCCGGAGATGGCCATGAAAATCAAAGAGGAAGTTCAAAAGCAGATCAACGCAGGTTTCCTCGTCACTTCAGAATACCCTCAGTGGTTAGCTAACATTGTTCCCGTTCCTAAGAAAGACGGAAAAGTCCGCATGTGCGTCGACTACAGAGATTTGAACAAAGCTAGCCCTAAGGATGATTTTCCTTTACCACATATTGATATGTTGGTAGACAGTACAGCAAAATCCAAAGTTTTCTCGTTCATGGACGGATTTTCAGGATACAACCAAATCAAAATGGCACCTGAAGACATGGAAAAAACAGCTTTCATCACCCCCTGGGGCACGTTCTGCTATCGTGTTATGCCTTTTGGACTAAAGAACGCAGGGGCAACTTATCAAAGGGCCATGACTACGCTTTTCCACGACATGATGCATAAGGAAGTGGAAGTCTATGTGGACGACATGATTGCCAAATCAGAAAATGAAGAAGATCACATACAGAATCTGACAAAGTTATTTCAACGCTTACGGAAGTTTCAGCTTCGCCTGAACCCCAACAAGTGCACCTTTGGTGTCTATTCAGGAAAACTCCTTGGTTTCATTGTCAGCAAACGAGGAATTGAAGTAGATCCAGACAAAGTCAAGGCAATTCAAGAAATGCCTTCGCCCAGAACCGAGAAACAAGTTAGAGGATTTCTTGGACGTCTGAATTACATCTCGAGATTCATATATCTCATGACTGCAACTTGCGCTCCTATTTTCAAACTTCTACGGAAAAATCAAAGTTGCGTCTGGACAGACGATTGTCAGAAAGCGTTCGACAGCATTAAGGAATATCTGCTCGAACCACCCATCTTGTCTCCTCCAGTGGAAGGAAGACCTTTGATAATGTACTTAACCGTCTTAGAAGATTCCATGGGTTGTGTCCTTGGACAGCAAGACGAGACAAAGAGAAAAGAGCATGCCATTTACTACCTGAGCAAGAAATTCACTGATTGTGAATCCCGCTACTCCATGCTCGAGAAGACGTGTTGTGCTTTGGCCTGGGCTGCCAAGCGTCTCCGCCAGTACATGATTCGACATACTACTTGTTTGATCTCTCATATGGATCCAATCAAGTACATCTTTGAGAAGCCTGCTTTAACCGGGAGAATTGCCCGTTGGCAGATGTTGTTATCAGAATATGACATTGAGTATCACGCACAGAAAGCCGTGAAAGGAAGCATTCTAGCTGAGCACCTGGCTCACCACCCACTCAATGGTCATGAATCAACCAGTTTCGACTTTCCGGACGAGGACGTCATGTACCTCAAGATGAAAGATTACGACGAGCCACTACCAGACGAAGGACCTGAGATAGGATCCCAGTGGGGCTTAATCTTTGACGGAGCTGTCAATGCTTATGGACGAGGAATTGGGGCAATCATTGTTACACCTCAGGGTACCCATATTCCATTTACTGCCAGATTAACTTTCAAATGCACAAACAATGAGGCCGAATATGAAGCTTGCATCATGGGTCTCGAAGAAGCCATGGATCTAAGAATCAAACACTTGGATGTATATGGAGATTCTGCTTTGGTCATCAATCAAATCAAAGGAGAATGGGAAACACGCCAACCAGGGCTAATTCCTTACAAAGACTACGCGAGAAGATTGTTACCATTCTTCGACAGGGTAGATTTTCATCACATTCCTCGTGAAGAAAACAATTTGGCTGATGCATTAGCCACACTCTCTTCCATGATTAGGATAAATCATTGGAATGACGTTCCTCGGATCGATGTTATGCGCCTGGATAGGCCCGCTCATGTGTTCACAGTAGAAGCAATCATCGACGACAAACCGTGGTATCACGACATCAAGAACTTTCTTCAAAAGCAAGAGTACCCTCTTGGGGCGTCAAAGAAAGATAGAAAGACTTTGAGAAAGTTAGCTTGTAGATTCTTCTTGAATGAAGATGTTCTGTACAAGAGAAACTTCGACATGGTTCTGCTCAGATGCGTTGACAGAAAAGAAGCAGAAATACTCATGAGAGAAATACATGAAGGTTCCTTTGGTACTCACACCAATGGACATACCATGACAAGGAAAATACTGAGAGCAGGATATTATTGGCTGACGATGGAGTCAGATTGCTACCAGTACGCAAAGAGGTGTCACAAATGCCAGATCTACGCCGATAGAATTCATGTGCCACCATCTCTTCTCAACATACTCTCTTCCCCTTGGCCTTTCTCCATGTGGGGAATCGACATGATTGGAATGATCGAGCCAAAAGCGTCCAACGGACATCGCTTCATCTTGGTAGCCATAGACTATTTCACCAAATGGGTTGAAGCAGCTTCATATGCAAACGTTACAAGACAAGTTGTCGTCAGGTTTATCAAGAATCACATCATCTGTCGCTACGGCATTCCTAGCAAGATAATCACTGACAATGGGTCAAATTTGAATAACAAAATGATGAAGGAGCTTTGTGAAGAATTCAAGATCGAACATCACAACTCATCTCCTTACAGACCAAAGATGAATGGAGCTGTAGAAGCAGCTAACAAAAACATCAAGAAAATCATTCAGAAGATGGTCATTACTTACAAAGATTGGCATGAAATGCTCCCGTATGCTCTTCATGGTTACCGTACATCAGTACGTACTTCGACTGGAGCAACTCCTTTCTCCCTTGTATATGGCATGGAGGCAGTCCTACCAATAGAGGTTGAGATTCCATCAATGAGAGTTTTGATGGAGGCAAAATTAACAGAAGCCGAGTGGTGTCAAAGCAGATTCGATGAATTGAACTTAATCGAAGAAAAGCGCATGACAGCTTTATGCCACGGACAGCTATATCAACAAAGAATGAAGAAAGCTTTCGACAAAAAGGTTCGACCTCGCACAATCAAAGAAGGCGACCTTGTACTCAAAAAGATTCAATCTTTTCTCACAGATTCGAGAGGGAAATGGACTCCCAATTATGACGGCCCCTACGTGGTCAAGAGAGCTTTCTCAGGAGGAGCCTTAATACTCACGACTATGGATGGAGAAGAATTCACCCGTCCTGTGAACGTCGACGCAGTCAAGAAATACTTCGCCTAAATAATTAAAAGAACAGCTCGCTAAGTTGAAAACTCGCAAAGAGCGGCTTAGGCAAAAAAGAGCGTCTCGGTGAATCGAAAACCCGAAAGGGCGATTCAGGCAAAAATTAGAGACATAAAAAAATATATATTAATCAATCCCGGTAGACTTAAAACTCGAAAGGGGTAGTTTACGCAAAAGTTAGGGATATATGGCAAGTAACTTTGTCCAGGACACACTTGATCATTCAAAATCCATAGCGGAGTATTCATCAGCAGTAGGTCATCTTCTACGAAGCACGAATACAGCGCAACTCGGAGTGGAAGGGAAAGATAACGGTCGTCACGTTTCATCGTAGCCCTTTTCCCAAAAATTACCAATTTCCAACTTTGTAAATACTCCATGGAATCAAGCATTTGGCTGATTACCATTCCATATATAATAATTTGAGCCTTGTGCTTTTCCTTTGCAATCTAGTCTTATTCAGTTTCTTGAAATGCATTTTAAGTTTAAACAGTCATTTTCTTGAAACAAATGTTTTCATAAAATAAAAATGAATTTACTTGCAAAAATAAAGGTGAAATTTCTTTCTAAGGTTTACAAACAATAGGAAGAATGCAAATAGTTGCTCCGAGAACGGTTGAGACTCCGGGAACCAAGGTTTCCCCATGAGGTCGCTTTGCGAACATCTCCCGATGACGGATCTTTACTTCAATTCATATTACTTACTTCGGACAGCGGACAACTGATAACCAGATATTCCCAAGAGAGTTCGAACTACAAGAAGAGGACATCTTCTGATCAACAAGAATTCAAGTCGTATCATAGGATTTTATATCTGCGACAATTCTATTCACATTCACTTTACATTCTATCATTGTCATAATATTCATGCATACATTACATCATAATTGCATAGTCGCATCAGGCTTTGATCCTGTGAATGCCTAAGTCATTGAGGCATGAACTCGAGTTTCCCCTGCAAGTTCCGGAGAAACTTTTTCCTTCGAGACAACAGTTCATACACAAGGATCTCCCCAAGCAAGTCAACAAATGGTTGTCTCCCTCAAGGAGATAGTTTGTTCACTTTTGGAATTCCTCAGCCGAGATTCTCCTGCAGAGCGACATTCAACAGTCTTCTTCAGATGAGATAGTCTGCTTCGCATTTTGGAATTCCCTACAGGTTTGGTATTTCCCCAGCAAGGTCGAGAGATGCCACTTTTTCGTCAAAGAAAATAATTCAGAATCTCCCAGCAGATCGACAAATGATTCCCCAGCAGAATCAGTGAATGGTAGTCTTCATCCAGAAGATAGTTCATGATCCCCAGCGGAGTCAACAAATGGTAGTCTTTCCCCAAGGAAAGACAGTTTGTCTGTTAAATACTCAAGAAATCGACAAATGGCAGTTTCTTCAAACAGTTTGTCTGTTTCAGGGATGTTTAGTTCCCCACAGAGTCGATAAATGGTAGTTTTCCCCTTAGGAAAACAGTTTGTTGATTCCCCAGGCACCAGTCGACGAATGGCAGTTTCCACCCCGAAAACAATTCGTCTGCCTTCAAACAAAGTCATTAGCCCCTCAAAAGAGCGCGGGCCCATATGACAATCTTTCAAAGATACCAAGTCAAAAGGGAAGATGGTGAAGTTTCTTTATTACCGTCAAATGGTATCTCATATCCAAGTGCTGATGAGAAGTTTGATGAGGAAACAACCTTTGAAGTTTTTTTATTACCGTCAAATGGTATCTCATCTCCAAGTGCTGATGAGAAGTTTGATGAGGAAACAACTTTTGAAGTTTCTTTATTACCGTCAAATGGTATCTTACCTCCAAGTGCTGGTAAGAAGTTTGATGAGGAAACAAACCGTTGGAAATTTTCTCTTTATCTGAGATATTGTCCAAACGCAACTAAGACCAGTTTCGAGATATGGACATCCGAAACAAGGGGAGGTTGTTTACCTTTTTCTAAGTGTTAACACTTAGTTAAAAAAGATGGATTGCGCATCCTACATTGCCATCCATTCACCAGAATCCACATCAAGTATTTCTGCAGGAGTTTGTCTCCTCATCCCCCGCCAAGTGCGACAACGGGATCAAATCATGCAAAGATTTTATCATCTAAGGAGCGCCCAAAATTCGGGCATTCTTTGATATTTAAGTCTCTTTTACGCAGGAGAAATCGAGATCTCAATCGCTCTCCCTCCAGATAAAAGAAACTTAAATAGGGGCATCTGTCATACCCTAATTTTTGACCCCCCCTGAGATGACATATCTTCACGATTTTTCATCAAGTCAAAGCAAGTACCCAGAACAGCCTGACATTCAATCGAGGGTGTTCAAAGACAAGAAAACTCAGGCAAAGGATCAATCAATAGGAGGATTAGTCTCTAACACAATCATGAGACTCAAAAGCCTCATTATAACACCTATGATTGATTAAGACACCCAGTCATCTAAGTACAGGATTACTCAGATCAACAGACTAGGGTTTGGAGCCTATCAAGGACTAAAATCAGGGATCACCTTTGGGAAACCCTAAAAAGCCCCAGGAAACCATTCAAAGACATTAATCATCTTCAAATAACTCTTATGACAAGCTCCACTGGACATTACACCTCAATTCAAAGTCTACACTCATCATTGTCCTCTGGTCGACAATTAGGGTTTTTGACCTAATTCACCAAGATAGTTGACTTTTAATCAGGGCATGGATCCAAAACTCAAGACATGATTCAAGAATCTCTACTACCTCAATATAATCCATTTACATCATTCATTTGAGGAAAAGATCTTGTTTCTACACAAAAGCCCAAAAATTCACTTTGTCAGGAAAAGTCAACTGTGTGGGATCATCATTGACTTTTAAGGTTTTTGGTCAAAAAATGACTTTCAAAGATCAATATCATCAATATATGGATATTAAAGTCATTTGACCAAAGAAATTCAAAGAAATTCATCAAGGAGCAAAAAGTCGGGAATTAGGGTTTTTGAGGGCACTGTGAGAACTCAAAATTTCACCTACACAACTCAAAAAACTTCCAACATGAAAGTTGTAGATCTTGCAAAATAAAACAACATCTCACAAAGGAACTTTTTTCAAAAGATCAATCATTTAAGAGTTTTGGAAATTTTGGAGTTTTAGGTCATAAACACTTAGAAATTTTTCTAAGTGTTTTAACCTAGTTTTCTTCCAACTTTGGCCTTATTTTTCACAAATTTGCCAAAGGATTCTGAAGAAACTCCAAACTAATGATTTGAAGTAGATGTTTAGGGCTTTCCAAATTGTGTTCAACCTTCTCCAAATTCATTTTGAGCTAAGAGTTATGCTTGGTCAAAGTTGGCCTCATGAAGTAAAATTATAGGTCATGCATCATTTTTGAACTTTGAAATTTTGTGCACATGACCTCAATTATGGATGCTACACGACCCATAACATATCTGAAACAATGCCATGCATTCATTTTCACCATGCCATAAGGATTGAAGAAGATTCTAAAAACAAGGACATGTGATTATGTAATGATTACATTTGTGAATTTATGGCAAATTGATGAATCACCCAAGGAATCTTCTCACCAACCAATTAGAGCTCATTTCTGGCTCAGAATTGTCCCCTAAGATCAAGCAAAATCGAGGGCTAGGGGATTGATCAAATGGAATCAAAATTCTCATCATTGCACTTGGGATATTCTTTGAATTTCTTCATGGCTAAGAAACCAAAACTCTCCCACTAAGCAAGCTCACTCTCTCAATCAGTACTGAACCAATTGCCTATAAATAGAGGCCTCATTCTCATTCAAAAAACACACCAAAGCAACAGAATTCTTGCTTTCTCTTTTCTTTCTTCATACTTAGTTTTTTCAAAGGTCCTTTGGCAAGAAGACTCGGATTCTTCAAACCAAAGCTCTCTCTTTGAAAATAAGTATTCAAACACATTGAGGGAGGCCTTTGGAGGTGATCCAAACCTCTGGAACACTGCTGGGCGTGGAGAATCATCATCTCCACCTCTCATTTGGAGCACTTGCAGTTGGAGGTCCATAGAGTAATTCAGGAGGTTTCAAGCCAAGCCAATCATCCAGGCACACTCCTCAGGTCATAGTGAAGCTAACCAGATGGCTGCAGCTCATCTGTAACTCCAAATTCAACAACCTCCATGTTCACTTGAAGCTGAAATCGAGGGAGGTCCATAGAGCAATTCAGGAGGATTCAAGCTCCAATAAGCATTCAATTAGCATCATTGAGTCTCAGGGAAGCTATTGAGATCATTCATTCAAGCCCAGGTGCTCTCTATCATCCTCACGACCTCCATTTTCAGAGGTAAGTTTCTGAACCTCACCTCTTTAATTTAAGCACTCTTTGTGATAAAGCTCGATTCTATCTTGTTCAGCATCATCAGAGGATTGAAAACCCTCTATCATCATTCATTTATCTTTCAGTATAGTCATTTAATTTGATTTTTAAAATTTAGGGTTCTTCACGATTTCTGGTAAATTAGTTAGATGTAGTTAATATAAATAGATATTAGTTGCATATTTAGATTCGTGAGGAAATTTGGAGTGAAATTCATCTTTACATCATCACGTTTGGTTGAGAAACGAGTAAGTTCAGAAATTCAAATTTGAAGAGCTTGAGGTTGAAGATGAAGATGGTGGGTGGCGCCATTTTTGAATTCTCAGGGGAGGGTTTAAAATATATTTAACTGAAAGCGTGTTTTAAACGAATACATCGTTTGCCCTAGTGGCCTCACATGCGCTCTTAGTCTCCTCATGCCTCAAGTCTGGGGTTCGAATCCCCCTCGCCCCAGACTTTTTATTCCTTTTATTTTTTTTCATGATTTACACGTTTATCTGAAAATATAATGTGTTGGATGTGTATCACTATCACCATGCGCGCGCTGGCCCAGTGGTTTGGTTTTGGGTATGTGACCTAAAGGGCGTGAGTTCAAGCCTTGGTGGAGACATTCCTAATTTTTTATCATTTGTCACACCTATTTTCTTCACAACTTCACACAATTAATTCACCTATCAAATTAAATCATTTTCACTTCATTTTTCATACACCTATTATTTAATATATCTATTTTGTGAATAGTCAAAAAATCATAAAAATATTATTTATTTCATGAATTTTAATTAGGTTTAAAATAGTATGTTTTTAAGTGTTTTCTTAAATACTTTAAATATATATATTCACTTTATTTTAACCTAATCACTTTGTAAATAATTTTATGATAAAACCCTAATTGTTTAGGTCTTAATTAGTTAAAAGTCTTTATTTTTACCTTAATTAAGTTGACTTTTGTCAATTTTCAAAACTGTTTTCAATCTCCGAATAAATCAAATGATTAGGGTTTTCAAACAACAAAACCTTGTATCATTCAAAATCATTTTCAAATTGCTTTTACACCAGTACTGAAAAGTACTGGGCCTCTAATAGAGTGTAAGTCCCAAAAACCTTCTCTTCTTAGCTTGTTTTCAAAACTGTATTTTCAAAATCTTCTTTCTGTTTTCAAAACATTCTTCTGGTATTTGAAGGGCATTATTCCCGGTGAAACTCTTCAGATACCTATGTGACCTTTGTCCATCTTCACTTCTTCTGTTTTCAAAAACCATTAACTGTTTATCATATATATATTCAACTGTTATCCACAAAATTACTGTTGAGGCTCTGTACATACTTCTCCAAAGGCCTCCACTCCATCCAGGTTAGGCTTTACAAGCTTTCAATTTACAGTCTTTATTTAAATTACTGTCAAATATAAACTGTGCATATATATATTAGTTTAGAACTACGTTTGAGTATAAACCCTAGGACAGTTAAACCATATATATGTATTATAGGAATATGGCCTAGGATTGAGAATGTCTTCCCGGTGAAGGCTCTTTCCTAATTAGAGATCTGTAGTTCAAACCCCCAAGATGAATTATTCCCGGTGAAACATCTTGGTAAAAACCTTAGAATCCAAATAATAGGACACATCCACCCAAAGAGGAATTATTCCCGGTGAAACCTCTTACCCATTTGCTTAGAGCCAAAATAAGTTCAAAACTACATAGCTTTCTCTTGTGCTATAACAAGGACCCTCGATTAGCCTCCTCTTGGGCTTTGTACAAGGACCCACAGGCTTCTTAAAAGCATTTCCAGCTTCCTCTTGAGCTTGTATGCAAGGACCCATCAGGTTTCTTATAAACATAGGAACAGGTCTTTAGTCACCTTTTAGCCTACCCTGGTGAGTTTCTTCCAATTTAAACCAGACTTTAAACAAGCTAAGTTTGTCTCAATTCTACCTTGAGTACATTTTTGGAATGAGAGACATGGACAGTCTCTGTCACCCTTATCATCATCAATCTTCCTTAGCAGAGTCTAGGATCTATGTTTATTTTCTCCTCAACATGTGTCAGCCTTCATCTTGGGCTTTAAACAAGAAGTCTCCACTAGATAATCTTTCTGCCAGTCATTTCAACAAAATCCCTGGAAAGGGTTAGCTTCCACACATTCTTTCATTTTTAATAAAATTCCCTGGAAAGGGTTAGCTTCCACACATTCCATCATTTCAATAAAATTCCCTGGAAAGGGTTAGCTTCCACACATTCTTTCATTTTTTAATAAAATCCCCTGGAAAGGGTTAGCCTCCAAAGTCAATTATTAAATGTCAAAATAAATAAAGATTCATTTCTCTTAGGAGATAATTTCCCCAAAAGAGTCAAAACCCCTGGAAAGGGTCAGCCTCCAAAAAACATGATAAAGTCAGTCTTTTAACAGACAGATTCACCAGCTGAGTCAAAATCCCTGGAAAGGGTTAGCTTCCAAAGAAAAACAGTCTTTCAATAAATAAAATCTCCTCAATAGAGTCAAAACCAACAAAAATAGTTAGCCTCAACCTTGGGCTTCATACAAGGCACCCAAACAATAAAACTCCCCTGTCAAGAGTCAGCCTCAACCTTGGGCATTGTACAAGGCAGATAATAGAGTCTCCCCAGTGAGTTCTTCATCATTCAGTAGCCACAACCTTGGGCTTTGTACAAGGCAGATAAACCATATTTTCATGTGTCAAAGATTCCTAACACCTAGGATCTTTTCCCCATAGAGTCATCCATACTCAGTTTATTTAAGAGTCCGCCACAACCTTGGGCTTTGTACAAGGCAGAAAAATAATGTTTTCCCTAGCTAGAGTCAGCCACAACCTTGGGCTTTGTACAAGGCACATAAAATAGAGTCATTCATTCCATTATCCTCAACAGTTAGCCACAACCTTGGGCTTTGTACAAGGCACATAAATAGAGTCTCCCTAAGTAGAGTCAGCCTCAATTCTGGGCTTTGTACAGAACACAAAAAATACCCTGTAATTAATCCCAAGTGGAGTCATCTCCCAGAGTCAATAATTAATAAATCAATCAAAAAGCCTCAAGCTTGGGCCTCATACAAGCCAGCTAAAGTCAAATCTTTTATACAGTAGATAGACATAGCTTATCTCTATAGAGAGATATTTTTACTACTCTACCACATTCAAACAAAAAAACATTTCATTTCAATTTTAATCAAGTCTCCCATTTAGGATTTTGAAAGGCATGAGCTGGTAGTAAAACCCAGACATGTGGTAACTTTCCCTAATTTGGATGAGCATTTTTCTTTCATTTAAGAGGCATTTGACTGGTATACTTGCACATACACAAGTAAGGCCCCCCTCTTGAATGAAATGAATTCAGTTATTCTGTTACTCCTTTAAATGTTTGTGGTAGAATAGTACAAATACCTCTCTGTAGAGATGATTTCATGTCTCTTTACTGTAAACAGAGATTTAATTCCAAGCTTCAACCTTGAGCTTCAAGCAAGGCACCAAAAATAAGTAATTTCCCTAGTTAGTTCCCCGAACTACATTAAGCTCTGACTTCCACTAGGGATATGTAGGCATGAGGTTCACAAGGAATCTCAGCGAGCTAATAAAATACCAAAAATAGTCAGTCTGTCTATCTGTCTTTCTTAAATCAATTCAATTCCTTCTCCTAATACAAAGGAGAAACTTTCCCAATCATTAGCAGCAAACACAATCACAATGACACAGAGAAGGTTCCTGTAGAGTACTACAGATATGTAGGGTGTTTAAACACTTCCCTATGTATAACCGACCTCCCGGACTCCAGAATTTCTAGTCTAGGTGAAATCCCCACACTTAGCAAACTCCTAGGGTTTAGTTGAGATCTTTTTTCCCCTTTCCTACTCGTAGGACCAATAAGAAAGTTCGTGTGATATCGTAGGAAGAACTGAAACAAAATTCATCCCACCACGGGCGCATTCTCCTTCCAAATTTCGCGTGAAGGGTTTAGCGTGCCGTCCTCCCAAGTGAAACGGGGAGGTAAAGAAAACGACCACCACAGAAAAATGGCGACTCTGCTGGGGATATAAGTGTTAAAAACCTTGGTTTTTCATCCAAACCAATGGTTGACCTGTTGCTGGTCCAGCCCCAATGAGGAATTAGGGATGCCAAATTCCCCCTCAAACAAGAGAGGTCCTGCCTAACCTCTGTGTCATTTCATGTGATTGTTGCATATATATTTGTTTATTTTGTTTATTCTGTATCGGGAAAGGGCTTGATTCCCCCTTGTGGTGAGAAATCCTATACCCGGATTTGAGTGCAACATAAGATAGGATGGAGGATGTCTTCCCGGTGAAGGCCCTCTAATCTTGGTTCACAATTCTACACTTGGGATTTGCCTGGCTGGTTGTGATTAACTGCGCCACTGCATTCCGAGACTGATTTGTACCAGGAGGACCTAGAAACACATTAACCCCACTTAAAGCCTTTTTTTAGGACGTAGAGCGGTGATTACGGAAGTAATTGTCACGCAGATACTACACTCAGAGAAAACTCTGTTATAGATACCAATCAACGTATCTTTAAGGTTGAGCAAAAACTCTGAGACCCCCTAGAACCCGTTCTACAGGTACAAAAATCCTTATCCTTAGTTTACCATTGGGGCGAGGTTTGCGTTTTGACTTCATGACCACTATACCCTTCAACGCCATGTTTGTTTAAAAACTCTTGTGTGTGCATTCATGCATTCATGCATCATTCATTAATAAACAACTAAAAACAAAAAGAGTCTTTTTCGAGTCGTTTTTCAAGGAAACTAAATAACGAACGTTTTGAACTTCATAGAAAGAGAGAAACGGAGAAAGGACTTAAGGATCTATATTATGGATTACGGGAGAAAGAGAGCTAGGAAATACACCTTCAAGATTCCCCAGGTCGAGGAACTGGGAAAGCTCGGAAAACTGGTGGTCAACCCCCAGGCTTTCAAGGAGAAGTATGGAAAACTTCTGCCTTTGCTCAATACCAACATGGTGGATGGGATCCTTCCCACCTTGGTACAGTTTTACGATCCAACGTATCACTGCTTCACCTTTCCAGATTATCAGCTCATGCCTACGTTAGAGGAGTACTCTCGTCTGATTGGAATACCCGTGTACGCGCAAGATCCGTACTCCGGTTTGGAAAAGAATCCTGACGACATTATCATTGCTGCAACTACTCCTTTGAACGTAGTCGACATTAGAACTCATATGGTGAGTAGAGGAGGAATTCAAGGATTGCCCTCCAAATTCCTGTTTGATCAAGCTCGGTACTTCGTCAGCATCCAAGATATGAGCGCATTTGAGGAAGTCTTGGCTTTGCTTATCTACGGATTGTTTTTGTTCCCTAACATTAACGATTTCGTCGACATCAACGCAATTAAAATCTTCTTAATTGGAAATCCAGTTCCAACCTTGCTTGCGGATGCTTATCACTCTGTGCATTCAAGAAACCTGCAGTGAGGAGGATTAATCACATGCTGCGTACCGTTGTTATACGAATGGTTCGTTTCGCACCTGCCAAAGTCTAGCACTTTCTGGAACATGAGGGATGGCCTTTACTGGTCACAGAAAATCATGTCTCTCACTCATACGGACATTGAGTGGTGTAGTCCTGACAACGACGAAACCAAGATCATCTTCAGTTGCGGAAGTTTTCCCAACATACCCCTTATTGGAACTAAGGGAGGAATCAGTTACAATCCAGCTTTAGCCCGTCGTCAATACGGCTATCCCATGAAAAATATACCAAGTGACATCCAATTGGAGGGTCTGTTCTTCAAGAACATCGACGATCATGGCAACATGTTGAAGAAGGAAATTGTCCAAGCCTGGCGTCTTGTTCACAGCAAAGGGAGAAGATTGTTAGGAAAACATCTTTGCATCTCCCTGGATCCTTACCTTCAATGGGTACGCATCAGAGCATTCAAGCTCAGGATGCCATATCAACATCAAGAACCTATTCCCCTAAGGGAACCAATTTACCTTTTCTCCACCGATGTTGAAAAACTGCAAGCGGCATTAAACAAGGTATGCCAAGAAAGGAATGCTTGGAGGAACAAGTATCGAATTGTCAACACGGAAAATGTTGAGATTCAGAACATCCTAAGAAGGAAGGATGAGTTACTTGAAGTGCTCGATCGACAAGTGTCACAATCATCACTTTCTCATCATATCCCTCCTGCTTCCTGGATCATCGATCAGCTCACGTCAGAGAACGCTCAGCTCAAGAAACAGAAGAAGATGTTAGAACGTGAAGTCGGCTCATCATCAAAGTTTTAAAGTCCTTTCTCTCAGTTTCTCTGTATTTCCATTTTCAAAGTGTGTAAAAACGGCGTTTTCGCTTAATTAATAAAAGTTTGATGTTTCATAACGTAATTATGGTGTTTCCTTGAAAAAATAATAACTTAATTGCATATCATACATCGCTTTAGTCGTACGCACTGACACGAGAATTGTCGCGGATCTAATAGTCACTTTCCTTTCTCTAGAAAGAGAGGAGGAGAAGGAGGTGAACCAAGACTTTCAAGCTGTCTCATCCATACAACACTCGTTCAAGTCGCAAGAAAAGAATGGAAGACTTTGAGCAAGAGAATGAAGAACTCAGAGAAGAGATTAATACTCTCAAAGGTACTGTTGAAAGGCTCAATAGTATGGTAGAAGCCCTGGTAGTTGCGCAGAATCGACCAACGCCAGAAGAACCACAAAGGACTGTGGTTTCCGAGATTGTTTCTACTCCCATTCCTCAGTATACCATGCCACCTGATCGACCTTGGGGCATGCCGTATAACGCTACTCCAGAAGGGTACATACCTCCAGCTTCTAAAGCTCCAAAAGTCACCATGGATATGCGTCCACCGGAGGGTTACAAACCTCTGGAAATTGAAGTTCCAAGAGCAACGGCAATGGGTTTCGCACAACAGAACGCTGAGATACCAAGATCTGCTATCATGGCTTCTCCACGACCAATTATGTATACTTTTCCCCCGCAAGGCGGACAAGTATATCATCACGCTCCAAGTGAGGATGCTGGCGTGTATGAAAGATTGGACGAGTTCCAAGAACAGTTTCTGCAAATGCAGAAGGAACTCAAGACTCTCCGAGGACAAGATCTATTTGGAAAGAATGCTGCAGACCTCTGTCTGGTTCCGAATGTTAAGATTCCTCACAAATTCAAAGTACCAGAGTTCGAGAAGTATAAAGGGAATTCATGCCCACAAAGTCATCTTGTGATGTACGCTCGAAGAATGTCAACTCAGACTGATAATCAACAATTGCTCATTCATTATTTTCAAGACAGCCTGACTGGTGATGCACTCAAATGGTACATGAACTTGGACAGTTCAGAGATTCGTACTTTTCGAGACCTCGGAGAGGCCTTCGTCAAACAATATAAGTACAATCTGGATATGGCTCCCGACAGAGATCAACTCCGGGCCATGACTCAAAAGGATAGAGAAAGCTTCAAGGAATACGCTCAGAGATGGCGTGAAGTTGCTGCTCAAATTTGTCCACCACTTGAAGAGAAAGAAATGACAAAAATCTATCTCAAAACTTTGAGTCCATTTTACTACGGACGAATGGTTGCAAGTGCACCAAGTGACTTTACCGAGATGGTAAACATGGGTGTACGTTTAGAAGAAGCAGTTCGGGAAGGACGCCTGAACAAAGAACCAGAATCTTCTGTTGGTCCAAGGAAGTATGGAAGTTCTTTCCAGAAGAAAAAGGATCAAGATGTCAGCAATGTCTTGCACAAAATCAAGAAGAAATTCCAACCTCAAGTTGCAACAATAACTCCGGTTGTTAACTCAGCGCCAGCTTATCAACCTCAGGTCTCGCAACAACAAATTCAACAAAGGTCGCAGCAACCTCAGCAGCAGGTTCCACCTCCAAATTACAACAATCGGGCTCCAAGGTATCCTGCCTTTGACCCTGTACCAATGCCGTATGCAGAATTGTTTCCAACATTACTGGCAAAAGGACTCATTCAGACAAAGAGTCCTCCAAATCCTACAAACAGTTCCTCACCATGGTATAAGGCTGACCAATCTTGTCCCTATCATCAGGGGGCACCAGGTCACAATATTGAGAACTGTTTCCCTTTCAAGATTGACGTCCAACGATTAGTGAAAAGCGGAATGTTATCCTTCAAAGATACTAATCCAAACGTCCAAGCAAATCCTTTGCCGCAGCATAAAGAAGCTTCAGTATATCTGATAGATCAACACCCCAATGTCATTCAAATCTACGACATTCGTCAGATAGGGGAAAATCTTGTCAGGATGCACGCTAAACAAGCTGGGTACGGTCATGTACCACCTCACAACTACTTCACATGTGAAATTTGTCCAAAGAATAATCAAGGATGTGCCATAGTTCAAGCTGCATTACAAGAACAAATGGACTTGGGATGGATTCAACATATCCGAGTCAGAACTGAACATGACATCAACATGGTTCAAGGATGTCCAGGAGAATACAAAATCTACAAAGTTGAAGACCTTGAAGGATCAGTAGTCAGGTTCCACAAAACTTTAAATGGACTTGCCTACTTTGGAACAGATTTCCACGCTTGCAGTAGATGCAGAATTTGTCGAAGAAATTCACGAGGATGTTTGCGTGTTCGCAACGACATTCAAAAGCTGATGGATGACAATACCATTACTGTTCTTGCCAACAGAGAAGATGATGAAGTCTTTACCATATCTCCTCAAATTAATCAAGTTGAACCTATGCAAGTTAAGTATGATAGCAGGAAGACAGCAGTTGCACCACTAGTCATCTACTTGCCAGGTCCTGTACCGTATGAGTCCAGCAAGGCTATACCATACAAGTATAACGCTACATTCATTGAAAATGGTAAGGAAATACCATTACCGTCTGTTGTCAACATTGCTGATGTTAGTCGAGTCACCAGAAGTGGACGAGTCTTCAACAGATCAACAGAAAATGTGGAGAAACCTTCGGAGGAAGTACCACATAGGCAAGACAATCATCCGACCAATGCTGTTCAAGCGAAAGAAAATGATGCGATCTTGAAGTAAAACCAGAGGAGTGAATACAACATTGTAGATCAATTACTACATACTCCGTCTAGGATATCTGTTCTCTCCCTGCTATTGAGTTCTGAAGCTCATAGGGAAGCTCTACAGAAAGTTTTGGAACAAGCTTTTGTAGAACCAAGTGTTACAATAAGCCAATTCAACAACATCATTGCCAACATCTCCGCCGGAACTAACCTAAGTTTCTGTGACGAAGATCTTCCTGAAGAAGGAGTGGACCACAATCTTCCACTTTACATCTCAGTTGGCTGCATGGGTGATACACTCACAGGAGTCCTAATAGACAATGGATCCTCTCTCAACGTCATGCCTAAATCAACATTATCAAGATTATCTTTCGAAGATTACCCTCTAAGAAAAAGTCATGTCATCGTCAAAGCATTTGATGGATCAAGAAAGTCAGTTTTCGGAGAAGTAGATCTTCCCATAACTATTGGACCTCAGACGTTCAAAATCACTTTCCAGGTTATAATCATTCCAGCACAATACAGTTGTTTGCTAGGTCGCCCATGGATTCATGAGGCTGGGGCAATTACTTCAACACTTCATCAAAAACTGAAGTTCATAAGAAATGACAAATTGGTAACCGTATGTGGAGAACGAGCTCTTATCGTCAGCAACCTGTCATCATTCTCCGACATAGAACCAAGAGAAGTTGTTGGAACTAAATTCCAAGCACTTTCCTTAGACAAAGGAAAGGAGAAAGCAGCGTCTATTTCTTCATAAAAAGATGCAATCCAAGTTGTAAAGGATGGCACTACCAGTGGTTGGGGGCACATTAATATTCCTACCAGCAACAAGAACAGAACAGGAATTGGATTCTTTCCGACATCATCAAAAGCTATCCCAGGGATTGAGGTAGTTCTCCCAATTCAAGAAACTTTCTGCAGTGGAGGTTTTCTTCAACCTGTTCAACAAAGAGTCAATACCATCGGTACGGAAAACACCGATGAAGAGGAATGGTTATCCTATCTTAACAAAGCAGGATATATCTCCCTACCAGAGTCTGATCCACCTTGCTGTTATCCGACTAAAGGATCTGAAAGTAAGACTCAACCAAGCAGTAATGAAGTTACTAACAGCTTCACCACCATAAGTCATGGTTCATCAGAAGAAGTTCCTCCTATCCCCGAAGAGACTTGGGATACATTAGGAGAACCAAGCGGAAAATTCGACTACATGGTGAAATACTCCGCTCCTGAAAGTTCAAGAATCTCTCTTGAAGATATTGTTCCAACTGGATGGAACATTGATTATGAGTACCTCTCTCAGCCAAAAGAGATGTATAACCCTTGCTATTCATCATCATCTACTGGTGAAATCATCATTGAGGATTATATCCCCAAGTCACCTTCCAAGACTACGGATCTAGAGTTCACATATCTAGTCAATGCCATCTTGGGAGAAGAGCAAGACCAAAATACAGAAGAGGATGATCTCGAAAGTGTCTCCGACAACGAGTCTCTCCATTCAGAAGATTGGAAGTTTCCTCAAAAGAAAGTTCGACATACTCCACTCGGAAATGGGTATGCTCACACAGCTCAGTCTGCTGAAGTAGAAGAAGATCATCTGAGTGTTGCAAAGACAGCGGTTGGTAAATCAAGACCTACCACAGGCCAGCTTAAGCCTAAGGTTCCAGATTACTTAGTGCACAATGGGGTTCGCCACTACTGGACAGCTGTTGAAGTTTCAACTGTTGTTCGCACTCCTAAGTAGGAACTTTCACCGTTATTTTGTCCTCTCACCATAGCCCAGGGTGAAGAGATGTTTCATAGGGCTTTGCATTTTACTATTTCTTAGGAAAATGTCCCTCTTTGCTTCGCCCAAAGCAATAGAGTTTTGTTTTATAGGGTCTTTGTTTCAAAAAATGACTGTCCATAAATAAAAATGTCATTCTGTTCCTTCGTTTAGTTTTCCCTTTTCTTTTTTCGGAAATTGGTAATCCTAAAAAACACCCTTAAAAAAACATCAAAAATTCCATTAACTGCATACACCGAGTCTTCCCTCGTTGTCTAAATAAAACTTATCACACATATGCAGATTAATCATAAAATACCCCGTTGAAACGTGCGACCGTATGACTTCTCCAAGCTTTGAGTTTCCTGTATTCGAGGCAGAGGAAGAAGAAGACGAAGAAATATCAAAGGAAATTTCACGATTACTTCAACAAAAGGAAAAGGCCATTCAGCCATACAATGAGCCTCTAGAGATCATTAACCTTGGTTCCGATGGAAACAGAAAAGAGGTTAAGATTGGAGCTTCGCTCAGTTCAGAGATCAGAGAGAGTTTGATACAACTACTCAAAGAATTCTCAGATGTCTTCGCTTGGTCTTATCAAGATATGCCAGGGTTGGATACCAGTATAGTGGAGCATCACTTGCCATTAAAAGAAGAATGCCCTCCGGTCAAGCAAAAATTAAGAAGAACTCATCCGGAGATGGCCATGAAAATCAAAGAGGAAGTTCAAAAGCAGATCAACGCAGGTTTCCTCGTCACTTCAGAATACCCTCAGTGGTTAGCTAACATTGTTCCCGTTCCTAAGAAAGACGGAAAAGTCCGCATGTGCGTCGACTACAGAGATTTGAACAAAGCTAGCCCTAAGGATGATTTTCCTTTACCACATATTGATATGTTGGTAGACAGTACAGCAAAATCCAAAGTTTTCTCGTTCATGGACGGATTTTCAGGATACAACCAAATCAAAATGGCACCTGAAGACATGGAAAAAACAGCTTTCATCACCCCCTGGGGCACGTTCTGCTACCGTGTTATGCCTTTTGGACTGAAGAACGCAGGGGCAACTTATCAAAGGGCCATGACTACGCTTTTCCACGACATGATGCATAAGGAAGTGGAAGTCTATGTGGACGACATGATTGCCAAATCAGAAAATGAAGAAGATCACATACAGAATCTGACAAAGTTATTTCAACGCTTACGGAAGTTTCAGCTTCGCCTGAACCCCAACAAGTGCACCTTTGGTGTCTACTCAGGAAAACTCCTTGGTTTCATTGTCAGCAAACGAGGAATTGAAGTAGATCCAGACAAAGTCAAGGCAATTCAAGAAATGCCTTCACCCAGAACCGAGAAACAAGTTAGAGGATTTCATGGACGTCTGAATTACATCTCGAGATTCATATATCTCATGACTGCAACTTGCGCTCCTATTTTCAAACTTCTACGAAAAAATCAAAGTTGCGTCTGGACAGACGATTGTCAGAAAGCGTTCGACAGCATTAAGGAATATCTGCTCGAACCACCCATCTTGTCTCCTCCAGTGGAAGGAAGACCTTTGATAATGTACTTAACCGTCTTAGAAGACTCCATGGGTTGTGTCCTTGGACAGCAAGACGAGACAAAGAGAAAAGAGCATGCCATTTACTACCTGAGCAAGAAATTCAAAGACTGTGAATCCCGCTACTCCATGCTCGAGAAGACGTGTTGTGCTTTGGCCTGGGCTGCCAAGCGTCTCCGCCAGTACATGATTCGACATACTACTTGTTTGATCTCTCATATGGATCCAATCAAGTACATATTTGAGAAGCCTGCTTTAACCGGGAGAATTGCCCGTTGGCAGATGCTGTTATCAGAATATGACATTGAGTATCACGCACAGAAAGCCGTGAAAGGAAGCATTCTAGCTGAGCACCTGGCTCACCATCCAATCAATGGTCATAAATCAACCAGTTTCGACTTTCCGGACGAGGACGTCATGTACCTCAAGATGAAAGATTACGACGAGCCACTACCAGACGAAGGACCTGAGATAGGATCCCAGTGGGGCTTAATCTTTGACGGAGCTGTCAATGCTTATGGACGAGGAATCGGGGCAATCATTGTTACACCTCAGGGTACCCATATTCCATTTACTGCCAGATTAACTTTCAAATGCACAAATAATGAGGCCGAATATGAAGCTTGCATCATGGGTCTCGAAGAAGCCATGGATCTAAGAATCAAACATTTGGATGTATATGGTGATTCTGCTTTGGTCATCAATCAAATCAAAGGAGAATGGGAAACACGCCAACTAGGGCTATTTCCTTACAAAGACTACGCGAGAAGATTGTTACCATTCTTCGACAGGGTAGATTTTCATCACATTCCTCGTGAAGAAAACAATTTGGCTGATGCATTAGCCACACTCTCTTCCATGATTAGGATAAATCATTGGAATGACGTTCCTCGGATCGATGTTATGCGCCTGGATAGGCCCGCTCATGTTTTCACAGTAGAAGCAATCATCGACGACAAACCGTGGTATCACGACATCAAGAACTTTCTTCAAAAGCAAGAGTACCCTCTTGGGGCGTCAAAGAAAGATAGAAAGACTTTGAGAAAGTTAGCTTGTAGATTCTTCTTGAATGAAGATGTTCTGTACAAGAGAAACTTCGACATGGTTCTGCTCAGATGCGTTGACAGAGAAGATGATGAAGTCTTTACCATATCTCCTCAAATTAATCAAGTTGAACCTATGCAAGTTAAGTATGATAGCAGGAAGACAGCAGTTGCACCACTAGTCATCTACTTGCCAGGTCCTGTACCGTATGAGTCCAGCAAGGCTATACCATACAAGTATAACGCTACATTCATTGAAAATGGTAAGGAAATACCATTACCGTCTGTTGTCAACATTGCTGATGTTAGTCGAGTCACCAGAAGTGGACGAGTCTTCAACAGATCAACAGAAAATGTGGAGAAACCTTCGGAGGAAGTACCACATAGGCAAGACAATCATCCGACCAATGCTGTTCAAGCGAAAGAAAATGATGCGATCTTGAAGTAAAACCAGAGGAGTGAATACAACATTGTAGATCAATTACTACATACTCCGTCTAGGATATCTGTTCTCTCCCTGCTATTGAGTTCTGAAGCTCATAGGGAAGCTCTACAGAAAGTTTTGGAACAAGCTTTTGTAGAACCAAGTGTTACAATAAGCCAATTCAACAACATCATTGCCAACATCTCCGCCGGAACTAACCTAAGTTTCTGTGACGAAGATCTTCCTGAAGAAGGAGTGGACCACAATCTTCCACTTTACATCTCAGTTGGCTGCATGGGTGATACACTCACAGGAGTCCTAATAGACAATGGATCCTCTCTCAACGTCATGCCTAAATCAACATTATCAAGATTATCTTTCGAAGATTACCCTCTAAGAAAAAGTCATGTCATCGTCAAAGCATTTGATGGATCAAGAAAGTCAGTTTTCGGAGAAGTAGATCTTCCCATAACTATTGGACCTCAGACGTTCAAAATCACTTTCCAGGTTATAATCATTCCAGCACAATACAGTTGTTTGCTAGGTCGCCCATGGATTCATGAGGCTGGGGCAATTACTTCAACACTTCATCAAAAACTGAAGTTCATAAGAAATGACAAATTGGTAACCGTATGTGGAGAACGAGCTCTTATCGTCAGCAACCTGTCATCATTCTCCGACATAGAACCAAGAGAAGTTGTTGGAACTAAATTCCAAGCACTTTCCTTAGACAAAGGAAAGGAGAAAGCAGCGTCTATTTCTTCATAAAAAGATGCAATCCAAGTTGTAAAGGATGGCACTACCAGTGGTTGGGGGCACATTAATATTCCTACCAGCAACAAGAACAGAACAGGAATTGGATTCTTTCCGACATCATCAAAAGCTATCCCAGGGATTGAGGTAGTTCTCCCAATTCAAGAAACTTTCTGCAGTGGAGGTTTTCTTCAACCTGTTCAACAAAGAGTCAATACCATCGGTACGGAAAACACCGATGAAGAGGAATGGTTATCCTATCTTAACAAAGCAGGATATATCTCCCTACCAGAGTCTGATCCACCTTGCTGTTATCCGACTAAAGGATCTGAAAGTAAGACTCAACCAAGCAGTAATGAAGTTACTAACAGCTTCACCACCATAAGTCATGGTTCATCAGAAGAAGTTCCTCCTATCCCCGAAGAGACTTGGGATACATTAGGAGAACCAAGCGGAAAATTCGACTACATGGTGAAATACTCCGCTCCTGAAAGTTCAAGAATCTCTCTTGAAGATATTGTTCCAACTGGATGGAACATTGATTATGAGTACCTCTCTCAGCCAAAAGAGATGTATAACCCTTGCTATTCATCATCATCTACTGGTGAAATCATCATTGAGGATTATATCCCCAAGTCACCTTCCAAGACTACGGATCTAGAGTTCACATATCTAGTCAATGCCATCTTGGGAGAAGAGCAAGACCAAAATACAGAAGAGGATGATCTCGAAAGTGTCTCCGACAACGAGTCTCTCCATTCAGAAGATTGGAAGTTTCCTCAAAAGAAAGTTCGACATACTCCACTCGGAAATGGGTATGCTCACACAGCTCAGTCTGCTGAAGTAGAAGAAGATCATCTGAGTGTTGCAAAGACAGCGGTTGGTAAATCAAGACCTACCACAGGCCAGCTTAAGCCTAAGGTTCCAGATTACTTAGTGCACAATGGGGTTCGCCACTACTGGACAGCTGTTGAAGTTTCAACTGTTGTTCGCACTCCTAAGTAGGAACTTTCACCGTTATTTTGTCCTCTCACCATAGCCCAGGGTGAAGAGATGTTTCATAGGGCTTTGCATTTTACTATTTCTTAGGAAAATGTCCCTCTTTGCTTCGCCCAAAGCAATAGAGTTTTGTTTTATAGGGTCTTTGTTTCAAAAAATGACTGTCCATAAATAAAAATGTCATTCTGTTCCTTCGTTTAGTTTTCCCTTTTCTTTTTTCGGAAATTGGTAATCCTAAAAAACACCCTTAAAAAAACATCAAAAATTCCATTAACTGCATACACCGAGTCTTCCCTCGTTGTCTAAATAAAACTTATCACACATATGCAGATTAATCATAAAATACCCCGTTGAAACGTGCGACCGTATGACTTCTCCAAGCTTTGAGTTTCCTGTATTCGAGGCAGAGGAAGAAGAAGACGAAGAAATATCAAAGGAAATTTCACGATTACTTCAACAAAAGGAAAAGGCCATTCAGCCATACAATGAGCCTCTAGAGATCATTAACCTTGGTTCCGATGGAAACAGAAAAGAGGTTAAGATTGGAGCTTCGCTCAGTTCAGAGATCAGAGAGAGTTTGATACAACTACTCAAAGAATTCTCAGATGTCTTCGCTTGGTCTTATCAAGATATGCCAGGGTTGGATACCAGTATAGTGGAGCATCACTTGCCATTAAAAGAAGAATGCCCTCCGGTCAAGCAAAAATTAAGAAGAACTCATCCGGAGATGGCCATGAAAATCAAAGAGGAAGTTCAAAAGCAGATCAACGCAGGTTTCCTCGTCACTTCAGAATACCCTCAGTGGTTAGCTAACATTGTTCCCGTTCCTAAGAAAGACGGAAAAGTCCGCATGTGCGTCGACTACAGAGATTTGAACAAAGCTAGCCCTAAGGATGATTTTCCTTTACCACATATTGATATGTTGGTAGACAGTACAGCAAAATCCAAAGTTTTCTCGTTCATGGACGGATTTTCAGGATACAACCAAATCAAAATGGCACCTGAAGACATGGAAAAAACAGCTTTCATCACCCCCTGGGGCACGTTCTGCTACCGTGTTATGCCTTTTGGACTGAAGAACGCAGGGGCAACTTATCAAAGGGCCATGACTACGCTTTTCCACGACATGATGCATAAGGAAGTGGAAGTCTATGTGGACGACATGATTGCCAAATCAGAAAATGAAGAAGATCACATACAGAATCTGACAAAGTTATTTCAACGCTTACGGAAGTTTCAGCTTCGCCTGAACCCCAACAAGTGCACCTTTGGTGTCTACTCAGGAAAACTCCTTGGTTTCATTGTCAGCAAACGAGGAATTGAAGTAGATCCAGACAAAGTCAAGGCAATTCAAGAAATGCCTTCACCCAGAACCGAGAAACAAGTTAGAGGATTTCATGGACGTCTGAATTACATCTCGAGATTCATATATCTCATGACTGCAACTTGCGCTCCTATTTTCAAACTTCTACGAAAAAATCAAAGTTGCGTCTGGACAGACGATTGTCAGAAAGCGTTCGACAGCATTAAGGAATATCTGCTCGAACCACCCATCTTGTCTCCTCCAGTGGAAGGAAGACCTTTGATAATGTACTTAACCGTCTTAGAAGACTCCATGGGTTGTGTCCTTGGACAGCAAGACGAGACAAAGAGAAAAGAGCATGCCATTTACTACCTGAGCAAGAAATTCAAAGACTGTGAATCCCGCTACTCCATGCTCGAGAAGACGTGTTGTGCTTTGGCCTGGGCTGCCAAGCGTCTCCGCCAGTACATGATTCGACATACTACTTGTTTGATCTCTCATATGGATCCAATCAAGTACATATTTGAGAAGCCTGCTTTAACCGGGAGAATTGCCCGTTGGCAGATGCTGTTATCAGAATATGACATTGAGTATCACGCACAGAAAGCCGTGAAAGGAAGCATTCTAGCTGAGCACCTGGCTCACCATCCAATCAATGGTCATAAATCAACCAGTTTCGACTTTCCGGACGAGGACGTCATGTACCTCAAGATGAAAGATTACGACGAGCCACTACCAGACGAAGGACCTGAGATAGGATCCCAGTGGGGCTTAATCTTTGACGGAGCTGTCAATGCTTATGGACGAGGAATCGGGGCAATCATTGTTACACCTCAGGGTACCCATATTCCATTTACTGCCAGATTAACTTTCAAATGCACAAATAATGAGGCCGAATATGAAGCTTGCATCATGGGTCTCGAAGAAGCCATGGATCTAAGAATCAAACATTTGGATGTATATGGTGATTCTGCTTTGGTCATCAATCAAATCAAAGGAGAATGGGAAACACGCCAACTAGGGCTATTTCCTTACAAAGACTACGCGAGAAGATTGTTACCATTCTTCGACAGGGTAGATTTTCATCACATTCCTCGTGAAGAAAACAATTTGGCTGATGCATTAGCCACACTCTCTTCCATGATTAGGATAAATCATTGGAATGACGTTCCTCGGATCGATGTTATGCGCCTGGATAGGCCCGCTCATGTTTTCACAGTAGAAGCAATCATCGACGACAAACCGTGGTATCACGACATCAAGAACTTTCTTCAAAAGCAAGAGTACCCTCTTGGGGCGTCAAAGAAAGATAGAAAGACTTTGAGAAAGTTAGCTTGTAGATTCTTCTTGAATGAAGATGTTCTGTACAAGAGAAACTTCGACATGGTTCTGCTCAGATGCGTTGACAGAAAAGAAGCAGAAGTACTCATGAGAGAAATACATGAAGGTTCCTTTGGTACTCACACCAATGGACATACCATGACAAGGAAAATACTGAGAGCAGGATATTATTGGCTGACAATGGAGTCAGATTGCTACCAGTACGCAAAGAGGTGTCACAAATGTCTGATCTACGCCGATAGAATTCATGTGCCACCATCTCTTCTCAACATACTCTCTTCCCCTTGGCCTTTCTCCATGTGGGGAATCGACATGATTGGAATGATCGAGCCAAAAGCGTCCAACGGACATCGCTTCATCTTGGTAGCTATAGACTATTTCACCAAATGGGTTGAGGCAGCTTCATATGCAAACGTTACAAGACAAGTTGTCGTCAGGTTTATCAAAAATCACATCATCTGTCGCTACGGCATTCCTAGCAGGATAATCACTGACAATGGGTCAAATTTGAATAACAAAATGATGAAGGAGCTTTGTGAAGAATTCAAGATCGAACATCACAACTCATCTCCTTACAGACCAAAGATGAATGGAGATGTAGAAGCAGCTAACAAAAACATCAAGAAAATCATTCAGAAGATGGTCATCACTTACAAAGATTGGCATGAAATGCTCCCGTATGCTCTTCATGGTTACCGTACATCAGTACGTACTTCGACTGGAGCAACTCCTTTCTCCCTTGTATATGGCATGGAGGCAGTCCAACCTATAGAGGTTGAGATTCCATCAATGAGAGTTTTGATGGAAGCAAAATTAACAGAAGCCGAGTGGTGTCAAAGCAGATTCGATGAATTGAACTTAATCGAAGAAAAGCGCATGACAGCTTTATGCCACGGACAACTATATCAACAAAGAATGAAGAAAGCTTTCGACAAAAAGGTTCGACCTCGCACAATCAAAGAAGGCGACCTTGTACTCAAAAAGATTCAATCTTTTCTCACAGATTCGAGAGGGAAATGGACTCCCAATTATGACGGCCCCTACGTGGTCAAGAGAGCTTTCTCAGGAGGAGCCTTAATACTCACGACTATGGATGGAGAAGAATTCACCCGTCCTGTGAACGTCGACGCAGTCAAGAAATACTTCGCCTAAATAATTAAAAGAACAGCTCGCTAAGTTGAAAACTCGCAAAGAGCGGCTTAGGCAAAAAAGAGCGTCTCGGTGAATCGAAAACCCGAAAGGGCGATTTAGGCAAAAATTAGAGACATAAAAATATATATATATTAATCAATCCCGGTAGACTTAAAACCCGAAAGGGGTAGTTTACGCAAAAGTTAGGGATATATGGCAAGTAACTGTGTTCAGGACAAACTTGATCATTCAAAATCCATAGCGGAGTGTTCATCAGCAGTAGGTCATCTTCTACGAAGCACGAATACAGCGCAACTTGGAGTGGAAGGGAAAGATAACGGTCGTCACGTTTCATCGTAGCCCTTTTCCCGAAAATTACCAATTTCCAACTTTGTAAATACTCCATGGAATCAAGCATTTGGCTGATTACCATTCCATATATAATAATTTGAGCCTTGTGCTTTTCTTTGCAATCTAGTCTTTTTCAGTTTCTTGAAATGCATTTTAAATTTTAAACAGTCATTTTCTTGAAACAAATGTTTTCATAAAATAAAATGAATTTACTTGCAAAAATAAAGGTGAAATTTCTTTCTGAGGTTTACAAACAGTAGAAAGAACGCAAACAGTTGCTCCGAGAACGGTTGAGACTCCGGGAACCATGTTTTCCCCATGAGGTCGCTTTGCGAACATCTCCCGATGACGGATCTTTACTTCAATTCGTATTACTCACTTCGGACAGCGGACAACTGATAACCAGATATTCCCAACAGAGTTCGAACTACAAGAAGAGGACATCTTTTGATCAACAAGAATTCAAGTCGTATCTTAGGATTTTCCATCCGCGACAATTCTATTCACATTCACTTTACATTTTATCATTGTCATAATATTCATGCATACATTACAATTGCATAGTCAAGTCAGGCTTTGATCCTTTGAATGCCTAAGTCATTGAGGCATGAACTCAAGTTTCCCCTGCAAGTTCCGGAGAAACTTTTTCCTTCGAGACAACAGTTCATACACAAGGATCTCACCAAGCAAGTCAACAAATGGTAGTCTCCCTCAAGGAGATAGTTTGTTCACTTTTGGAATTCCTCAGCCGAGATTCTCCTTCAGAGCGACATTCAACAGTCTTCTTCAGATAAGATAGTCTGCTTCGCATTTTGGAATTCCCTACAGGTTTGGTATTTCCCCAGCAAGGTCGAGAGATGCCACTTTTTCGTCAAAGAAAATAATTCAGGAAATCTGCCAGCAGATCGACAAATGATTCCCCAGCGGAGTCAGCGAATGATAGTCTTCGTTCAGAAGATAGTTCAGATTCCCTAACAAAGTCAGCGAATGGCAGTCTCTTTCAGCAGAAGACAGTTTGCTCACTTTCTATCACGACAGGGTCAACAAATGGCAGTCTTCCCCGGCAGAAGACAGTTTGTTCCCCTAGCAATTGGCAAATGGCAGTCTTTTCCCAAGAAAAGACAGTTTGTCTGTTAAATACTCAAGAGATCGACAAATGGCAGTTTCTTCAAACAGTTTGTCTGTTTCAGGGATGTTTAATTCCCCACAGAGTCGATGAATGGTAGTTTTCCTCTTAGGAAAACAGTTTGTTGATTCCCTAGGCACCAGAGTCGCCATTTTTCTGTGGTGGTCGTTTTCTTTACCTCCCCGTTTCACTTGGGAGGACGGCACGCTAAACCCTTCACGCGAAATTTGGAAGGAGAATGCGCCCGTGGTGGGATGAATTTTGTTTCAGTTCTTCCTACGATATCACACGAACTTTCTTATTTGTCCTACGAGTAGGAAAGGGAAAAAAAGATCTCAACTAAACCCTAGGAGTTTGCTAAGTGTGGGGATTTCACCTAGACTAGAAATTCTGGAGTCCGGGAGGTCGGTTATACATAGGGAAGTGTTTAAACACCCTACATATCTGTAGTACTCTACAGGAACCTTCTCTGTGTCATTGTGATTGTGTTTGCTGCTAATGATTGGGAAAGTTTCTCCTTTGTATTAGGAGAAGGAATTGAATTGATTTTAAAAGACAGACAGACAGACAAACTGACTATTTTTGGTATTTTATTAGCTCGTTGAGATTCCTTGTGAACCTCATGCCTACATATCCCTAGTGGAAGTCAGAGCTTAATGTAGTTCGGGGAACTAACTAGGGAAATTAATTGTTTTTGGTGCCTTGCTTGAAGCTCAAGGTTGAAGCTTGGAATTAAATCTCTGTTTACAGTAAAGAGACATGAAATCATCTTTACAGAGAGGTATTAGTACTATTCTACCACAAACATTTAAAGGAGTGACAGAATAACTGAATTCATTTCATTCCAGAGGGGGACCTTACTTGTGTATGTGCAAGTATACCAGTCAAATGCCTCTTAAATGAAAGAAAAATGCTCATCCAAATTAGGGAAAGTTACCACATGTCTGGGTTTTACTGCCAGCTCATGCCTTTCAAAATCCTAAATGGGAGACTTGATTAAAATTGAAATGAAATGTTTGTTTGTTTGAATGTGGTAGAGTAGTAAAAATATCTCTCTATAGAGATAAGCTATGTCTATCTACTGTATAAAAGATTTGACTTTAGCTGGCTTGTATGAGGCCCAAGCTTGAGGCTTTTTGATTGATTTATTAATTATTGACTCTGGGAGATGACTCCACTGGGGATTAATTACAGGGTATTTTTTGTGTTCTGTACAAAGCCCAGAATTGAGGCTGACTCTACTTAGGGAGACTCTATTTATGTGCCTTGTACAAAGCCCAAGGTTGTGGCTAACTGTTGAGGATAATGGAATGAATGACTCTATTTTATGTGCCTTGTACAAAGCCCAAGGTTGTGGCTGACTCTAGCTAGGGAAAACATTATTTTCTGCCTTGTACAAAGCCCAAGGTTGTGGCGGACTCTTAAATAAACTGAGTATGGATGACTCTATAGGGAAAAGATCCTAGGTGTTAGGAATCTTTGACACATGAAAGTATGGTTTATCTGCCTTGTACAAAGCCCAAGGTTGTGGCTACTGAATGATGAAGAACTCACTGGGGAGACTCTATTATCTGCCTTGTACAATGCCCAAGGTTGAGGCTGACTCTTGACAGGGGAGTTTTATTGTTTGGGTGCCTTGTATGAAGCCCAAGGTTGAGGCTAACTATTTTTGTTGGTTTTGACTCTATTGAGGAGATTTTATTTATTGAAAGACTGTTTTTCTTTGGAAGCTAACCCTTTCCAGGGATTTTGACTCAGCTGGTGAATTTGTCTGTTAAAAGACTGACTTTATCATGTTTTTTGGAGGCTGACCCTTTCCAGGGGTTTTGACTCTTTTGGGGAAATTATCTCCTAAGAGAAATGAATCTTTATTTATTCTGACATTTAATAATTGACTTTGGAGGCTAACCCTTTCCAGGGGATTTTATTAAAAAATGAAAGAATGTGTGGAAGCTAACCCTTTCCAGGGAATTTTATTGAAATGATGGAATGTGTGGAAGCTAACCCTTTCCAGGGAAATTTATTAAAAAATGAAAGAATGTGTGGAAGCTAACCCTTTCCAGGGAATTTTATTGAAATGATGGAATGTGTGGAAGCGAACCCTTTCCAGGGAAATTTATTAAAAATGAAAGAATGTGTGGAAGCTAACCCTTTCCAGGGATTTTGTTGAAATGACTGGCAGAAAGATTATCTAGTGGAGACTTCTTGTTTAAAGCCCAAGATGAAGGCTGACACATGTTGAGGAGAAAATAAACATAGATCCTAGACTCTGCTAAGGAAGATTGATGATGATAAGGGTGACAGAGACTGTCCATGTCTCTCATTCCAAAAATGTACTCAATGTAGAATTGAGACAAACTTAGCTTGTTTAAAGTCTGGTTAAAATTGGAAGAAACTCACCAGGGTAGGCTAAAAGGTGACTAAAGACCTGTTCCTATGTTTATAAGAAACCTGATGGGTCCTTGTATACAAGCTCAAGAGGAAGCTGGAAATGCTTTTAAGAAGCCTGTGGGTCCTTGTACAAAGCCCAAGAGGAGGCTAATCGAGGGTCCTTGTTATAGCACAAGAGAAAGCTATGTAGTTTTGAACTTATTTTGGCTCTAAGCAAATGGGTAAGAGGTTTCACCGGGAATAATTCCTCTTTGGGTGGATGTGTCCTATTTTTTGGATTCTAAGGTTTTTACCAAGATGTTTCACCGGGAATAATTCATCTTGGGGGTTTGAACTACAGATCTCTAATTAGGAAAGAGCCTTCACCGGGAAGACATTCTCAATCCTAGGTCATATTCCTATAATATATATATAGTTTAACTGTCTTAAGGTTTATACTCAAACGTAGTTCTAAACTAATATATGCACAGTTCTATATTTGACAGTAATTTAAATAAAGACTGTAAATTGAAAGCTTGTAAAGCCTAACCTGGATGGAGTGGAGGCCTTTGAAGAAGTATGTACAGAGCCTCAACAGTAATTGGTGGATAACAGTTGGATATATATATGATAAACAGTTAATGGTTTTTTTTTTTTGAAAACAGAAGAAGTGAAGATGGACAAAGGTCACATAGGTATCTGAAGAGTTTCACCGGGAATAATGCCCTTCAAATACCAGAAGAATGTTTTGAAAACAGGAAGGAGATCTTGAAAATACAGTTTTGAAAACAAGCTAAGAAGAGAAGGTTCTTGGGACTTACACTCTATTAGAGGCCCAGTACTTTTCAGTACTGGTGTAAAAGCAATTTGAAAATGATTTTGAATGATACAAGGTTTTGTTGTTTGAAAACCCTAATCATTTGATTTATTCGGAGATTGAAAACAGTTTTGAAAATTGACAAAAGTCAACTTAATTAAGGTAAAAATAAAGACTTTTAACTAATTAAGACCTAAACAATTAGGGTTTTATCATAAAATTATTTACAAAGTGATTAGGTTAAAATAAAGTGACAATATATATTTAAAGTATTTAAGAAAACACTTAAAAACATACTATTTTAAACCTAATTAAAATTCATGAAATAAATAATATTTTTATGATTTTTTGACTATTCATAAAAATAGATATATTAAATAATAGGTGTATGAAAAATGAAGTGAAAATGATTTAATTTGATAGGTGAATTAATTGTGTGAAGTTGTGAAGAAAATAGGTGTGACAAGTGATAAAAAAATTAGGAATGTCTCCACCAAGGCTTGAACTCACGCCCTTTAGGTCACATACCCAAAACCAAACCACTGGGCCAGCGCGCGCATGGTGATAGTGATACACATCCAACACATTATATTTTCAGATAAACGTGTAAACCATGAAAAAAATAAAAGGAATAAAAAGTCTGGGGCGAGGGGGATTCGAACCCCAGACTTGAGGCATGAGGAGACTAAGAGTGCATGTGAGGCCACTAGGGCAAACGATGTATTCGTTTAAAACACGCTTTCAGTTAAATATATTTTAAACCCTCCCCTGAGAATCCAAAAATGGCGCCACCCACCATCTTCATCTTCAACCTCAAGCTCTTCAAATTTGAACTTCTGAACTTACTCGTTTCTCAACCAAACGTGATGATGTAAAGATGAATTTCACTCCAAATTTCCTCACGAATCTAAATATGTAACTAATATCTATTTATATTAACTACATCTAACTAATTTACCAGAAATCGTGAAGAACCCTAAATTTTAAAAATCAAATTAAATGACTATACTGAAAGATAAATGAATGATGATAGAGGGTTTTTAATCCTCTGATGATGCTGAACAAGATAGAATCGAGCTTTATCACAAAGAGTGCTTAAATTAAAGAGGTGAGGTTCAGAAACTTACCTCTGAAAATGGAGGTCGTGAGGATGATAGAGAGCACCTGGGCTTGAATGAATGATCTCAATAGCTTCCCTGAGACTCAATGATGCTAACTGAATGCTTATTGGAGCTTGAATCCTCCTGAATTGCTCTATGGACCTCCCTCGATTTCAGCTTCAAGTGAACATGGAGGTTGTTGAATTTGGAGTTACAGATGAGCTGCAGCCATCTGGTTAGCTTCACTATGACCTGAGGAGTGTGCCTGGATGATTGGCTTGGCTTGAAACCTCATGAATTGTTCTGTGGTCCTCCAACTGCAAGTGCTCCAAATGAGAGGTGGAGATGATGATCCTCCACGCCCAGCAGTGTTCCAGAGGTTTGGATCACCTCCAAATGCCTCCCTCAATGTGTTTGAATACTTATTTTCAAAGAGAGAGCTTTGGTTTGAAGAATCCGAGTCTTCTTGCCAAAGGACCTTTGAAAAAACTAAGTATGAAGAAAGAAAAGAGAAAGCAAGAATTCTGTTGCTTTGGTGTGTTTTTTGAATGAGAATGAGGCCTCTATTTATAGGCAATTGGTTCAGTACTGATTGAGAGAGTGAGCTTGCTTAGTGGGAGAGTTTTGGTTTCTTAGCCATGAAGAAATTCAAAGAATATCCCAAGTGCAATGATGAGAATTTTGATTCCATTTGATCAATCCCCTAGCCCTCGATTTTGCTTGATCTTAGGGGACAATTCTGAGCCAGAAATGAGCTCTAATTGGTTGGTGAGAAGATTCCTTGGGTGATTCATCAATTTGCCATAAATTCACAAATGTAATCATTACATAATCACATGTCCTTGTTTTTAGAATCTTCTTCAATCCTTATGGCATGGTGAAAATGAATGCATGGCATTGTTTCATATATGTTATGGGTCGTGTAGCATCCATAATTGAGGTCATGTGCACAAAATTTCAAAGTTCAAAAATGATGCATGACCTATAATTTTACTTCATGAGGCCAACTTTGACCAAGCATAACTCTTAGCTCAAAATGAATTTGGAGAAGGTTGAACACAATTTGGAAAGCCCTAAACATCTACTTCAAATCATTAGTTTGGAGTTTCTTCAGAATCCTTTGGCAAATTTGTGAAAAATGAGGCCAAAGTTGGAAGAAAACTAGGTTAAAACACTTAGAAAAATTTCTAAGTGTTTATGACCTAAAACTCCAAAATTTCCAAAACTCTTAAATAATTGATCTTTTGAAAAAAGTTCCTTTGTGAGATGTTGTTTTATTTTGCAAGATCTACAACTTTCATGTTGGAAGTTTTTTGAGTTGTGTAGGTGAAATTTTGAGTTCTCACAGTGCCCTCAAAAACCCTAATTCCCGACTTTTTGCTCCTTGATGAATTTCTTTGAATTTCTTTGGTCAAATGACTTTAATATCCATATATTGATGATATTGATCTTTGAAAGTCATTTTTTGACCAAAAACCTTAAAAGTCAATGATGATCCCACACAGTTGACTTTTCCTGACAAAGTGAATTTTTGGGCTTTTGTGTAGAAACAAGATCTTTTCCTCAAATGAATGATGTAAATGGATTATATTGAGGTAGTAGAGATTCTTGAATCATGTCTTGAGTTTTGGATCCATGCTCTGATTAAAAGTCAACTATCTTGGTGAATTAGGTCAAAAACCCTAATTGTCGACCAGAGGACAATGATGAGTGTAGACTTTGAATTGAGGTGTAATGTCCAGTGGATCTTGTCATAAGGGTTATTTGAAGATGATTAATGTCTTTGAATGGTTTCCTGGGGCTTTTTAGGGTTTCCCAAAGGTGATCCCTGATTTTAGTCCTTGATAGGCTCCAAACCCTAGTCTGTTGATCTGAGTAATCCTGTACTTAGATGACTGGGTGTCTTAATCAATCATAGGTGTAATAATGAGGATTTTGAGTCTCATGATTGTGTTAGAGACTAATCCTCCTATTGATTGATCCTTTGCCTGAGTTTTCTTGTCTTTGAACACCCCCGATTGAATGTCAGGCTGTTCTGGGTACTTGCTTTGACTTGCTGCAAACGTAGTTCTAAACTAATATATATATGCACAGTTTATATTTGACAGTAATTTAAATAAAGACTGTAAATTGAAAGCTTGTAAAGCCTAACCTGGATGGAGTGGAGGCCTTTGGAGAAGTATGTACAGAGCCTCAACAGTAATTTTGTGGATAACAGTTGAATATATATATGATAAACAGTTAATGGTTTTTGAAAACAGAAGAAGTGAAGATGGACAAAGGTCACATAGGTATCTGAAGAGTTTCACCGGGAATAATGCCCTTCAAATACCAGAAGAATGTTTTGAAAACACCTATCAGCAGGAAAACTCCATTTTTCCTCATTTCCCCATTCTCGTTCTCTCTCTTCGTCTCTCTCTCTCTCTCTCTGAATTCCCTCACACTCTCCTATGAACACACACCCAGAAACCAAAAAAAAAACACCTTCGGCCACCACAAATCCCCAGAAAACCACCGTCAAACCCAAGTTTCCGGTTGATATTCAACCGGAACCTTCAAACATCCATCGTCTTAAACCCAGGAACCCTTAGAACCAAGAACCCTAACCCAGAAATCTATGAATCCTACCCTAATCGCAACCCAGATTCGTCAAATCTCACATACAGTCAACGATTCAGACCAAAAAAAACAACATACAAACATGCCAACGCAAAGATCCTAAGCTATGTATTTGCGATCGTTACCTTAAATCTTCAATTTCTGGAACGTGTAAGCTCCAGATTCCGATCTCCCTCTTCTAATCTCCTTCTTTCTTGTTTGTAGGTAATTGAAGATTGAAGATCAAGCAGCGGTGTTTAGGGTTTTCTTTTCACCAAAATTCGTCCCCTTCTTCTGATTTAGTTCCTAGCTTAAATAGTTTTAGGGTTTTTTTCATTAGGATAGATTAGATTCATTTAGGTTATTTGATTCCGATTTTAGTGTTGTAATCTTTGGATCTGATTCAATAAAATCTTTTATTAAGTTATGTTTTGATTCACTTTTTGAAGATTTGATTTACGTTTGTTAAGATTGATTCTGTTTACGCGTTTTTTGCTTTGGATCCTTGGGCTTGGGTTGACGAATTGCCGCTAGGTTTTCATGGTGTAGCGGCGGCGCTTGCTGAAGCTCGTTGGAGATGGAGATGAACAGGACTCGGGTCCGCTTGACCCGGTCCAGCACTTTGGTTCACCCATTGATCCGTTCACCGATCCATGGCCCATTTACTCTTGTTTGTTTTTTCTTGGCCCAAACGAACAGCATCAACAATCCACAAACAAAAAAAACCTAATAATTTTATTTTACTTATTTAATTATTTAATTAATTAATCAGTAGAATAAACTTAATTAGCTAATAATATACCCCTAATAAAACCCAATGATAATACTAATTAATAATATCCTAATAATTAACAATGATATATATTTGCTACTCACACCTCTACTTATTTTGAACCAATTTATACGAGAATTTTATAAGAGAGCGAGTTTAAAAATAGATATATTAAACCCTATGGCTCTTAATTTTTAACACCCTTAATAAATTAGAAGATGTGAATTATGACGGGTAAATTTTGGGGTATGACAGCTGCCCCTATTTAATCACCTTAGATTGAATGGCGTGAGAATACGCAGGTCTCACGCTTTTCGAATCGAAGAGTTATTAAATATTGGAAGACCCCTGAATTTACCTTGTGCTAGAATATGAGAGAAAAGAATCGTCCTGCTAAAGCCTGAGTCTTACATAGCGAGGACTTGCAGTTAGCCGTGTAGGAGATGATCAACTTGCTATAGTGCTAGCAAGCTTTCGCAGTTTTGTGAACCTCACTTACTATAGATCTAGTAAGTTTCCGCAGTATGTATAACCCAAAAGGATCGCTTGCTATAATTCTAGCAAACGCATCTGCACCGATAGGATCACTTGTCATGGTTCGGACAAGTTTACCTGTATATATGATTGTTTTTGTAAATGCGTATGCATCATGTATATGCGTATGATCCTGTTGTTTGTACAATGTACATGTATGAATGTTTTACATATGCGTGTATGCAAACAAGTATGTATGTGCGATAACTCCAACGTCTTATCACCTATTGACTTCGTTTAACCCCCTTGAGATGTTTGCGAACAGGGTAGATCATTGACAGGTGTGAAGGAGATTAGGCTTCAAACAAGGCTCGACAAGAATTGTCTTAGAGAAGACTGACTGAAGAAACTCTTTGAAAGAGCAAGATATGTCTTTAGAAAAGATTGGATAAATTTTTGAAGAATATTACCTAAAGGAGTTGAGATATGTCTTAAACAAGACTAAACTAGAAAGGCTCCTAAAAAGATATGAAACGTCTTAAACAAGACAACCTAGACAGGTTCCTATACAGGATATGAAACGTCTTAAACAAGACTACCTAGACAGGTTATGGTACGTCTTAAACAAGACTGCCTAGAAAGGTTCCCGGGAATGATACGATACGCCTTAAGTAAGACTATAAGGTTAACTTAGATATGTCTCAAACAAGACTGACCTAGGAAGGCTCCTGGAGAGGATAAGGAGGGATTAGATACATGTTTTAAGAAGATTACCTAGAAAGGTATGATATGTCTTAAACAAGACTCACCTAGAAAGGCTCTCGGAAAGGATATGAAATGTCTTAAACAAGACTAACCTAGACAGGTTCCTAGAAGGGATATGGTATGTCTTAAACAGGACTAACCTAGAGAAGTTGATAAGCGTCTTGGAAAAGACTACTTTGAAAGGTAAGAAATCCTTTGTTTCTGAATTGCCTCTGAAGAAAGACTCGGAATGAAGCATCAGAATTGTATCTGGGAGCGTTAAGATTAAATCGTTGATACGGTCGTATTTGCACTGTAATTGGATGATAACATCCTTTTGATTATGAAGTGACCTGAAAAGGCAACGTTAGTTTTATGCAATGTCATGATGCATGTGTCATGTAATGAGATTCTCAAAATAAAAGAGAATTATGTACGTATGACGATCCCACATTGCAGGTCGTAAATAATACAGGCGTGGGAAGACCAATTACGCAACAATGCTCCTTGTGTGATACTAGTGTGATTTCCCCAATATCATAAATTTTGAGAGACGTGCCCCTTAATCTGAAGGAGGGATCTTTAGAGGGAACTCGAGTTTCACCATGTCTTGCCTGATATGCACTGCCCCAGTATTTGAATTCTTGAAAGATATGCCCCTAGTCAATAGGATCCTTGATTGTATGCCCCTATTTTAGGAAAACCCTCTGGACGTGGTTTCCCCATTCAAGAGTCTTTATCAGAAATGATCGCCTTTGATTAAACCAATTTCGAGGTCTCATTGATGCTAAGTGTTGATTCGAATGTGAAGCAGATGCTTTTCAGAATTAGTCATGCGTCTTAGTCGTGTCCGATTGACAAAATTCCGCTGCATACTCAGAATGAGATGATGTCTTCTAGGAGATTACCTGAAGAGGTTCCTGGAAATGATATGAGATCGTCTTCAACAAGGCTGTGCTTTAAACAAAGCTCGGGGAGGCACGTTTGTAAAGAGGGTCAAAGAATCCCATAGAGGATAAAGACTATTTTAAGGAATGTGGTGTTTTAAACAAAACTCAGGAAAAGACATTTTGAAGAAGATTACCCTAGAAAGGATAGGAGACCGTCCTAAAGAAGACTGTACTTTAAACAAAGTTTGACAAGGTTCTTGGAAGCATAAGAGAAATTCGAACATGTCTTAAGAGAGACTAACTGGAAAAGATTGACGAGTATCTTAAAGAAGATTACCTAGAAAGGTTCCTGGAAGGGATGAGGGATATTTTTGAAAATATTACCTGAAAAGGCTTCTAGAAAGGGCAAGGAATGTCTTAAAGAAGACTACCTAAAGAGGTTCTTAGAAAGGGATATGTCTTAGGGAAGACTATCTGGAAAGATTTCTGAAAATGATGAGAGACACCTGGAAAGGCTCGTAGAAAGGACGAGAAGATGTGTCTTAAAGAAGACTATCTGAAAAAGGCTCCTAGAAAGGATAATAGATATTTGAACATGTCTTAAAGAAGACTACCTGAAAAGATTAAGAGACGTCTTAAAGAAAACTACCTAGAAAAGGTTTCTGGGGAGGATGTGAGGGTGGTATTAATACCATTTGATACTGAGTGACCTTTGCAACGTGCCCCCCGGTAATGGACTTGCCCCATGGGCTATTCAGAGTCCTTGAGAGATTCCGTGGATCTTGATTAGATTGCCCCGGATAAATACGATAACAACGGGCCATGCCCTGTGTATACAATAGCCATCTGAGTCAAGCGTAAGAGATATGCTTTTAAAGCTATTTCGCCTGTCGGTAGGATTTTTAGTCATTAGCCATGCCCCATGCAACTTCTGCCTGATGTTTAAACATTTGAATAGACAAGTATGATTTACAATGAAATTCATAGGATGCGAATGCATATGTTTGTCTCGAAAGTTTTTTTTAAAAAAAATTCAAGTAAAATAAAGTTTTTTTTTAGAAAGTGACATCAACTCAAGAGTTATAGTAGACCTTAAGGAGTCAGGATACCTTTTGGTAACAGTGTGCTTTCGAACTAACCATGCTTCAGTTAGGACTTTTAAGGGTTGTAACGTGGCCTGGTTCGCGGTTTTAAAAAACAAAGGATAATGGCTCAAAGTTTATTCGTACCCATCCCCATCTTCGTGATGTTCTCCAGTCCTACACTCAGTTAACTATGCATTTAGGCTCCAAAAGACTTTGGGAATTATAACATTGACATTTATGATGGTTCAAAAACCAAAGGTTTATCTGCAGAGGCAGTCATCCTCCTTTTGTAATATTTTCCTTTTGTTGAGAGCATGTAGTGACCTCTTTTTTTTTACTTTATTATCCCTAATTTTTGCCTGAACTGTTTATTTAAAATTACAGTCAGCGGGATGCCCCAATTTTGCCTAAGTCTCCTTCATAGGTTTTTTTTTTTTGACTTAGCAGGCCTTGCGTCATTTTTGCTTTTTCTTTGTAGACATTGACTGCCGGCCTCAATGATGACGGGGAACCATCGGTGATTTCGTTCCAAGGAACAATTTGGGATAATTAAGTTAACTGAACAGCTACCTTACCCCAGGTCATATTTTGAGGGTTTTTATTTTGTACGTGAAGGAAAAATCCTACTTCTTAGGCTCAAAGGGGTTGACGAGGGATTAACATCCTTATATCTCCACTGTATAGGAATTGAAACAATGCTTGTACATCGTCAACACGGTCTGTTCGAAAGCGTACTGTATGAGATTGTGGTATCATTTTCGTCATTCTCCCTCTAAATGTATACATCTTTAAACGAGAGTCGAATATCACAAATAAGAAAACTAAGTAAAAAACACAGTTTTAAATATAGTGAAAGCACTAGGAATAAATCGAGACAAACGTAAGCAATGCATTAATTATTATTGTAAAGTACATAGCGTATACCGCAAAACCAATGTTTAAACAAACAGAAAAGAAATTGCGAATGAAAACAAAACTAATGATCTAAGAAACCCTCCTTCTAGCCACTTATAGCAATAGACTTGCGAGGCTCTTCGAACTCAATGAGCCCTTCTTCAATTAAATCTTGGATCTTGTGCTTCAACGGCCCACAATCCTCTATATCATGACCAGGACTATCTGAGTGATAAGCGCACCTAGCATGATGCTTGTACCCAGGAGCGGGGTTAGCTGGAGCTGAGTATGGAGGTAACAGAGTTATCAGGTTCTGACTGAGCAGATGTTGCAAAGCTTGAGACAGTGGCATGTACAACGGGGTGAATGATCGTTTTGGCTTTGACCTCCAGGTGCGTTGGCCACCCTGTTGCTTTTGCTGATCCTTCTGTTGTAGTGCCGGGGTCTGATTAACCAGGATTGCCCCCACAGTGTTGGGTTCCTTTTTCCCATCATATGACTTCTTTGTGTGATAGGAACCTGAGGGTGCCCCTTGTATATTCCCATTTTTTATCCCATTTTCAATCCTTTCACCAATGATTACCAAGTCCGAGAACCCTGAAGATATGCTTCCGACCATCTTATCATAGTATGGTCCTTGCAAAGTGCCCATAAATATGTCCACCAGTTCTTTTTCCATCAAGGAAGGTTGGACTCGAGAAGCCATTTCCCTCCACCTTTGGGCATACTCCTTGAATTATTCATCCTTCTTCTGTGACATATTTTGTAATTGCATCCGGTTGGGTGCCATGTCCAAGTTGTACTTGTATTGCTTCAAGAATGTGTTAGCAAGATCATTCCAGCTTCGGATATAGGATTTCTCCAATTGCATGTACCAGTCAACAGATGCTCCGCTTAAGCTATCTTGGAAGAAATGTATCATCAGCTTTTGATCGTGGGCATAGGCAGCCATTTTTTGCACATACATGCGCAAGTGGTTCCTCGGTCATGTGAGTCCTTTGTATTTCTCGAAGTCGGGAATCTTGAATTTGTGCGGGATGGTCAAGTCTGAGACCAAGCTCATTTCGAAGGCATCCACATCGAAAGCATCGTATCCTTCTACTACCTTTAGTCTCTCCTCTAGCGCCTTGATTTGTTCATTGTCCTTGGGGTCTTCCCCAGAGTTAGGAATAGACTGCTGTGTCTGAGGTGCTTGGTCAGTGTTGTCCACCTCTTGTACTCCGTATTGTAGATCCAAGTAATCATCATCCTTAGGGACCTTGTTAGCAGGAATGCGAATTATGCGGGTTGTCCCTTTCGTTTGTGGAGGGGGACAAATCCTTCTTGAGAGGTCTCTCGTTTCTCTTGGAACTGGATAGCTCTCCTAACAGATCGGACCTGATGTCTGTCCTTAGCATGGCCAAAGCCTGCCACAAATCCTAGCAGCGGGTTTTCGTCGTTGGGGATCTCATCCTGTACCAGGGTATCCCCAGACTGAACCTCTTTTGCCTTTTCTTGTTTATCTAGGAGGGCCTTCATGAATCCTAGCATCTGAGCCATACCTCCTTTAACCTCTTCCATACTAACCTTTAGCTGATCCACCTCCTCACGAAGGGCGGCTTGATTCTGTTCTAGCTGATCCATTGATTTCTTTTGCTGAAATCTTGTCTCATAAGACGGTCGGGATGTTAGATTATCCTTCCCAATGGTCTCTTGCTCTGAAGGTAAAAGAGAAATCTTTTTTCAATGCCATGAAAATGATATGCATGCCATGATTGATATGCTCTATTCGTATTTATGTCTTATCCACATTTGTTGATTAAATATAATAAATCCCCTTTTTTCTTTCTTATTATTTTTTTGGATAAGACATGATGCAAGAATGCACATGATGCATGATGAATGCCACAATTATATGAGCTATAAAAAAATAATGAAAACGTACAGTTAAACATATAAGCACATAAGCCCTAGGTTCATAGGTTCGACGTAACGGCTTAAGGTGCCTACCCTTCCCCTTGGTATGTTCTAGAAGGTCTCATGGGGTCGTTCGTAGCCGCCGAGACTTTTTGTCTCTTTGGATTTTAGAACAACTCATTTTATCCATGAGGTTCGAATTTTAGGGGTAGGTTCCCAGAGAGATCAGCTAAATACCAAGTCCAGCCCTCAACAAGGTCAAGCCTCGTATCAGACCTTTCCGGATATTCAACCCACTCTGAGTGGAATTATAATAAGACTCGTAGGCGATGTAATTCCCCTCTGATCTTAAATATAATTCCCACGCTTAGGTTTAACGCAATTTATAATATCCCAACAGAATACAATAAAAATAACAAATATAAAAATATTTAATTAAATTGAACGTAAATGAATGAAGTTGCGGTAAATGAGTGAATAAATTGCAGATGAATAAATAAATAAATAAAAATTTAAATATTTAATAAAAAAAGGAAAACCTAAATCCTAAACCAAACCCTAATTTAGGCAAACTAGCCAAACCCTAAAAAAAGTTCGCCAAAACCTAAAAAGTTCGCCAAAAACCTAAACCCTCTCAAGCCTTAGGAGCATAAAAATTAACCAAAAGTGTTAAATCCCCAACAGAGTCGTCAGCTGTAGCAACCTGCCCTAAAATTGAAGGTTTAGAGTCGCTACCTATTCTGAAGGGCGAATAGGAAACCCTACGCAGTTAAGAGATCGGGGTAAGATTATTATAATCAGGTCGAGGGAAGGTGTTAGGCACCCTCAACCTTTTCCTAAGGTTTGATCTAAGATGAAGGTTTATGGCAAAATTATAGAGGTTAATAGCTAAGGAAATGAGAAGAGTGAAAAGTGAGATTTTGGGGAAGGGGACTCGCCTTGGTTATCCAAGTGCCTACGTACCTCCTCATGGAGGATCAGAGTTTACGTAGTTCGGGCATAGGGTTGTACGCCTTAGGATTAGGATTTGATTTGATATGGTTGGAAGTTGTTTTAAAGGCTTTTTGAATGACCCATCGCAGTTTTGAATTTGATTTGAAGATGAAAAAGTTTTGAAGTTTGGCATACAACCCTGATTTGATATGTCACTGTTAGATGCGATGATTAATAGATTTGATCATTATAGCTAACGGATTAATGGGGGCATTGCTGGTTACTCTGATCGATAGATTCGATCGTCGCGGGCAGCAAATTAAATGTATTTTAAATTATGCGTTTTATTGTTTTATTATTTTACCTCTCGTCATTGCGACTAATAGATTTAGTCGGGTATAGGAGAGAATTAAATCAGCATTATTCAAATTATTAATTAATAAGTCAATTCAATTAAAAATTATATTATAAAAACAAACAATTAAATAATTAATATTTACAAAAGTAATTAATTAGATTTTTTTATTAATAAACTGCAGGGGGGGTGTCGCACGCTCGCGAAAAATGAACAGAGTCGCCACCAATATATTTATCCCATAAGGGGAAGGAATACCAGAAAACCTAACAAAGGAAGGAACAAGGTCTTGCGACCAGAGAATCTAGGTACGGGAGTCGGTTACGCAAGGGGAAGGTACTAGCACCCCTCACGTCCATCGTACTCGATGGTATCCACCTATGTTTGTTTCTATCTAAAGGGTGGGTACTATGTCTATGTCTATATGCGAATGAATGCAAAATGTAGGGAAAAGAAAGAATTGTACTCGCACGGGCCCTACCCCGCTGCCTACGTATCCTTTTCAGGAATTAGAGTTACCGTAGCTCGGCTCACAAGTTTCTGTTTGTTTTTGTGTTTTTTAATTGGGCGGAGTTAACGTTCGCGCTCTTGCATAAGGGGACAACCTACGATGCGTTCGAGCGGAAATAACATTGCCCTTAGAAAGAAGAAAGAGAGAGATTGGTTTGTGTCTTTTATGGTAATTCCATGATGACGAAAACCCACCACAAGGCTTCGCATCACTTCCTTACTTTGTTTTAAATCTGACCATTTATTAGTGTTTTAAGTGTTTTTGGTTGGTGTTTTTTAAGGGAATTTATTTGTGACTTAGATCATACAAAAAGAGTTTTTGAATATTTAGAGAACGCACATCAAGGCCTACACCTCAATCGTTTCTCTAAATAGCGGTTAAGAAATACACCGAGGCCTACACCTCAATCATTTCTCTCCCGCTAAGTAGAAAAGAACATACATCGGGGCCTACGCCCCAATCATTTCTTTCCCACTACGAAAAAAGAGTAGCGGTATGATCTTCGTCGATATTTATTAGATTTTTTTAGGTTGAGAAGAAAAAAATGAAATAAGGGAACTAGTTCTAAATTCTAATCTAAGTTGTCTATACAAGGGAATCAAAATAATAAAAGAACTATACACTTTATTAAAAGAAAAAACTATACATGGAATAGGTAAAGGGAAATCAATATACGACAAATAAAGTTGAGAACTATAACAAATAAATGGTATTCACAAACACACATACATCAATTAAGTCTATGAAAAAAATCGAGACTAAAATTAATTCCTAAGTCTATTAAAGAATTATTTACAAGGGAGTATTAAAACAAAGAAAATTGAAACATATCATAAAAATAACAAAAATTATGACAATTATTTATATACCTCAAAATACCTAAAAAACTATTTTTATGTATTTTTATGTGAGTCAAAAAAAGATTTATGAAGTAAAAATAAAACAAAACAAAATTAAAAAATAAAAAAGAGGACAAAACTACCAAAGGGTGCAACAGTAGCAAAATGCCCTTGTAAAAACGGATGGACCCAGGAACAAGGGGTGCAGATAATAAGCGTTAGGCCCAGGAAAGAGTAAAGGCCTCTAAGATCTAGTGTGGGACAGTCCACAGGGGTCATTGCAACAGGCCCTTGGATCAAGTCTGAAGAGAGGAAACTACAATCTTGTGGTTCCAAAGTGAAGGTCCATGGAAGTATGATGTGGGAGATGTACATGGGATCAGGCTTCAAGACCCTTAGAAACACGTGAGGGAACGCCATTTCATTAATGCGTTGGCACATCCAGAGCCCTTGGATCAAGGTTGACTAGGCTTTTATGGTGATTATGTGGGGCAGCATGAGTGTGTATATGGCTAATGGTGAGGGTGCACGCACGAAGGTTAGTATTTTCAAATTAAAATCAAAACGCAGATGAAGCAACAGCCGTTGGATGGAAGGATCGGACGGACACAAACTAAACTGGGTAGATTCTTAGGGTTTGAACGCCAAACAGACTCAGGCGGCCGGAGAAGATTTCGGTCATCTTCTCCGGTGGATCTAACGGTGGTGGCACTTTAAGTTTTCCAGAAATGCAAAAAGATGATACCTTTCTACTCAGAATCATACGCTGATCGCTAATATGGCATTGGTTTCCACTAATTCCTCCCCCATCTCTGAAACCGAAGCAAAAACTAAAGCCCTAGAATTAACAAACTTCACAGAAATCCATTCCACACGTATCAATATCCTTCTAAGCATTCAGAGGACTTAAACACAAGAATCAAACACGTAAATCAACAGCATTTCAAACTAACAGAATCAAAACTTCAAAAAACTCACGAATTCACATGGCGTCATGCATCACTACGGGCAAGAAAGTCATAGATACACTACTTGAGCCTAAGCATATTGCTAGAATGTTGTAAGAGAACAAGGCTTACCTCTTTGACAAATCTCGCAACGATTTTTCGGAAAACTTATACAACCTTTGGGATCTACTACCAATGGCAACCGGATCCTGGTGTGGATGATGAGCGAAGGATTATAGCACTTGAGAACACGAAACCAGAGATTCCAGAGTTGATGAAGATGAAGACAAGGGAGGTGCAATGGTGTTGATGATGATGAGAGTTGATGGAGGAGGTTGAGAGGATGAAGAAGATCAACTATGGTGGTTGAAGGTGAAGGTTAGAGTTTGTTATGGATGTAACAAACTTTCTGTTTTTTGAAGTGAAGAGAGAGAGAATCGTGAGAGAAAGAAAAAGAGTGAGGAGAGATTTTGAGTAAATGGAAAGTGAGAGTGTGTAATGTGAATTTGTGAAGGGAATTCTCTTTTATAGTGTGAAGGTGCATGGGCTTTGTGGTGAGGTGTGTTGCAGCTGATAATCTCCTCTCCAATACTCAGTGAACAAGCATCTCCATTTGTGATGAGATTCCCACGTGCCCTTTTTATGATTTAGCAGCTTGTAAGAATTTGTAAGTCACTTATTAGAAGAACACTTATGGCACCCACTTTGTGAACTAATAACTCTAACCATAGGTCCACAAATGATTCCATCTTAGGGCCAATTAAAAGAGTGCATGGCATAGAGTAATTTTGGTGTTGAAAGATTCATGAATCAATGCTTAGAAGTAGGAGAAAAATGGCTTGAAACATGGTGAACTATGACTGCATAGGGCCTGCGCGCGCGTGGCTTGTCTCTGGCTCAGGACTTCCTCAATCGTAACTTTCCCAGGGCATGACTTTAAGGCCTTGTAACTTGCTCCACACACGACCAAATGACATCATTTTTAGGTTATTGGATAAAGGACATGGGATAAAAGGGCTTGGTATGACAATGGGATCTTAGAAATTCTCGTGTCTTCTTAAAAACTTATTTGAAAATGGCACACCAAGTGCTCGACGAAAGGTCTTACGCGTGACTTAGATTCTGGCCCATGTATGTGGTCATTGTTGACTTGGTCAGGGTGTTACTTTGAGGCTTCACTATTGATTCAATATTTACCCAAATGGCTTGATTCTTGTTTTATTGTGTAGAGGACATGACAAAGAGTAGATACATACCAAGTTTGCATTTGGAGGGTTCTTGAATTGCCCTGAAATTGGCTTCAAGTATGGCAAATCACATGTTTGATGAAATGCTTCACGTATGGCCTAAAATCTGCCCAGCTTTGTGACTTGATCCAAGTGAAAAATCTCAACTTCAAATCTTAATAACTCTTCAACCAAGCTTCAAATGGAAAAGTGTCCAACTACGAAGTTGTTATCCTCCATTAGAGGAACAACTTTTGTGTTGGAAAGTTCTCCAAAAAATGTCATTTGCCATGTGTAAACTGATGGTGAAGTGGACTGATCATCAAACTTTTAAGAGCAAAATTTTTTTCTAAGTATGAAAACCTTCCATTTTTTGATTTTTTTTCTATTTTTGGCAATTTTTGTCAAACTCCCGATTTTATCCGTTCTTTGACTTTTCTTGACCGATTTTCCACCAAAAGTCAATTTTTGAGTGATTGACCTGATTTTGACCCAAAAGTCTACTGTTCTGATTTTTCTCTGGTCTTAATGAAATTCCTGATTAATCAGCTTCTAACCAATGGAAATCAACTGAACGCCTCCACACGGCCATCATACCATCTCCTTTCATAAATTCAACTCTTGATCAATGTGTTGACCAAAAATTCAACTGCGTTGACTTTGGTCAAGAAACCCTAATTCAGGATAATCAGATGAATAGTAAGCTTGTACTCTCCTAATCAATGCTCTGACTTGAAGGTAAGAAACCCTGATTCAAGAATGCCTTTAGAAGGATAATGCCACAAGACCAGACCTCAGATCTTTGTATTTAATCAGAAGTTCTTTGTGCCAGGAGCTCCTTTCTTGTCACCTTTTGGGACAATAACCATGATATGAATGCATGAATCGAGCCATGACATAAATGGAATATGCACATGAATTTAAGCCAGATAAATAAGGTAGGACAAATTTGGGGTATGACAGCTGCCCCTATTTAATCGTCTTAAACCTGAAGGTGAGATTGGCGCTAGCCTTTCGAACATTCGAGGTAGAAGAAGATTAAATATCGAAGTGCCAGAAATTTGTCCTAAAATGAAAATGGTGTAAATGTTATCTTTATTTTTTCATATCTGCTGGGGAAAGAGAATTTTGTTCTTTTTCTTTTTTCTGGTGGAAAAGTTTATGGTGAGTAATGGTTGAATGGTGATAGCTTGTGACGCGGTGACAGTGCCAATACAAGGTTTCCCAAAAGGGCGGTTGTATGAAACAATGACTGAAAAGATAAGACCTCGTAGCGACCTATGACTCAACACCGACTCGACACCAGGAGAAGATCTCTGAGCGATCTTCAGGACTGAAAGGAAAAGATCTCGTACGATCTATGACTCAACACCGACTCGACACCAGGAGAAGATCTATGAGTGATCTTCAGGATTGAAAGAATAGGATCTCGTGTGATCTATGACTCAACACCGACTCGACACCAGGAGAAGATCTATGGTTGATCTTCGGGACTGAAAGGAATAAGATCTTGTACGATCTATGACTCAACACCGACTCAACACCAGGAGAAGATCTATGGGTGATCTTCGGGACTGAAAGGAATAAGATCTCGTACGATCTATGACTCAACACCGACTCGACACCAGGAGAAGATCTATGAGTGATCTTCAGGATTGAAAGAATAGGATCTCGTGCGATCTATGACTCAACGCTGACTCGACACCAGGAGAAGATCTATGGGTGATCTTCGGGACTGAAAGGAATAAGATCTCGTACGATCTATGACTCAACACCGACTCGACACCAGGAGAAGATCTATGAGTGATCTTCAGGATTGAAAGAATAGGATCTCGTACGATCTATGACTCAACACCGACTCGACACCTGGAGAAGACCTATGGGCGATCTTCAAGACTGAAAGAATAAGATCTCGTACGATCTATGACTCAAAACCAGGGTAAGATCAATGGACCTACGACCCATAAGAATTGAAAAAGGATAAACATCAACAATGAGGCTGGAGAAGGAGAAGATAGTCAACAACACTGAGGTTGGGGATTGGGAATTGGTTTTGAAATGGTTTGCCAGGACAGAAACTGGGCTTTGAAAGGGTTTGCCAGGTTGGTAAGGCAAAGGATTCACAACACGGGGTTGGACCTGAAAATTTTGTCCGCATGAGGGAAAGGGACCACAGAGACTAGTGACGACTAGATTCGATCAAAAGACATCGGTACACTGAGGAATCACGAAGATATTGATGCTTGCGAAGCCTAAGAATTACATTAATCCCTAAGGCCAAAGGCGGGGTGTAACTCTTCAAGAGAGGCAATTATTCGAATTGCCACATACCAAGTATGGTTATTCAAACGATTGAAAAATGAGATGGGTTGAATGCCCACCCTCATTCACACTCTAATATGCACGCAGCACACGGGAAATAACCGCAACTAGACTAGTAACGACTAGACTCGACAAGAAGATGGCAGTAAACACTGGAAATTACGGAGATATCGATGCTTGCGAAGCATAAGAATTACATTAATCCCTCAGACCAAAAGGCGGGGTGTAACTCTTCAAGAGCGGCAATCACCCGAATTGCCACACACCAAGTATGGTTATTCAAACGATTGAAAAATGAGTTGGGTTGAATGCCCACCCTCATTCCCGCTCTAATCTGCTCGCAGCATACGGGAAATAACCTCGGAGACAACGATTCTGACGAAGAAAGACATTGTATCCGATCCACATTGGAGAGAGAAGATGAGACTTCTTTTGGGGGATATATATTACTTTGTACCTTCTGGGCACATATAAACTGGCTTATGCATTGATGCATGTTTGAATTTTTCTATGGCGTAATGCTCCATTTTGATGGATATGCTACGCTTTTGAGGATGCAAAGTTATATGCAGTGAACACTATATGCAGAGTACCAAATAAAGGAATTAGCGAGGTAGGCACCATGGAGAATCCCCTTAGTGTTAAGGACCATGTAGAGATGCCAATAGATATTAGACTTTGACTTGTAAGATGCACCTTCTGGTTGTTGGCTTGTAGAGTGTAGAGTAACTTTTGACTTCTCATCATGGGCCACTGCTTGGAGGATTTTCAGCTTGAGGAGATTCCCTCGAATCGTCATGCCAGGGGCGAGACATCCAGGTAAGGAGCCTTGATTAGGGAAGTGGAGCAACTCCCAGGAGAAATAAACTCATATGCTTGAGGGATGGAACAAACTCTCAGGAGAAATAAACTCCTGTGCTTGGGGGGATAATAAGTTTCCAGGAAGAATCCTATGGTCGGGGAGAGACAAGATAACTCAAAAGATTGTGCCCCAAGCTTCATGACCTTCGAAGGAATTTTCCCCAAAAGATCCTTGGAGAGATTTGTCGAGTCTGGACGTAACTGCCCCAAATTGGTTGAACTCAAGAGAGATTCCTCGACTTGATTGCCCCAGACTGATCAAAGCTTGAAGAGATTTATCGACATGATTGCCCCAAATATGCTGAATTTGAGAGGTCAAACCTCGATTCAATTGCCCCTTATTAGGTATATCTTACTAGAATCCTCAAGCTTTCTTTGTTTTGAAGTCAAACAAACACGGAAACAACTTTACCGCGCTCAACGGAGTCTTCAAACTCTTCCCCTCAAGGTAATCAAGGAAAGAATTAACTATTCATGTCCAACGGAGTGTTTAGAGAACCTGCCCCTTGATGGTCAACATTTGAAATGATTAGCTTTTACTCCTCGGAGTTCTCAAGTCTCTTGTACCTTGACATGATCAAGTTACTCACTGATTCTCATCATGGTAACTTCCTTGATGTTAAGCACATAATTTGTATGCAAAAGAATGTTAATTCTAAGAATGATAATTCTAATGCAAAACCTATGTTAGTCTTGAAGTTTAAAGCTGTTTATGAAATAAGGTTGCAACCTCTTGTGACTGAATCGCTAGTTGACACAACCTCGATTTTTGCATATGGAAGATAAAGCAAACATACGATATCAACATGGATATGAGTCTCGCTTCATTGGGAGTCAGTTAAACACTATCTCATCGGAGTGTGATTTCAAAATAAACCCTACTTCAATTAGGACTTTTAAGGGTTGTAACTTGGTCGGGTTCAGGGTTTTCAGAAAACAAAGGAATTTTAGGCTCAAAATTATTTGTACCCACCCCCTTCGTGATGTTCTCCAGTCCTATGTTCAGTTAACTCGACACGAGTGCTCACCCCTCACAAGGAATTTGGAATGATTGAGGAATCAATGAGGTTCTTCGGACATGGCGGTCGCTCACCTTTTATTCTTCTGATTCATTATCACACGACTTTGTTCTTGCTTGGCAATTTCATCATCTTTTTTCTCATGCTTCTTTTGCCATTTTTCTTCATCCTTTTTTCTTATATATTTTTTTTGCCATTTCTTTTTTTTTTGCTATTTTTCTTGAACAAGCCATGTGACCTCGCATTATCTTTGATTCGTTGGAGGTGATTGCGACTGCCTCACTCCTCTGATTTGATGAAGGATTACCATTGTGGTATCGTCATCTCTTGATCTCTTGATGGGATAAGGATAATCATTGCGGTTTTGACATTCCTCAATCTTTTGAAGGATAACCATTATTGTATCCTTAGATGTATACCCTTTTGGTGAGTTTTGAACACTCGATCAAGTTAAATGAACACTACCCTGCCCCAAGGTTAAAATAAGGGTTTTTATGATTAGAAAAGAAACTCCTACTTCAAGGCTCAAAGGGGTTGACGAGGGTCTATCTCCCTTATATCTTCGGTGTTTGGGGATTTGAAATAATGCCCGTACATCCTCAGTAGGGTTTTATTCAAAAACACACAATTGGAGATTTTTGCTTTTTTATTTTTTCATCATTCTCCCTCAGCTTTTTGCCTAAGCAAACGATTAGTAAAGTTGGTATCGTGTGCAAGCAAATCATTTTATGAGTGATAACGAATGGATTACTTCAAGACAAACATAAACAATGTATTTTATTTTCATTCAACGATTAACAAGCTTTTACATGCTAACAATGCTTAAACACAGAAAGGAAAAATTACAAATGAAAATACAGTAAAGAAACCAAATGAATGTCATTATTGAAGAAACTTGACTCCGTCTGGACTTATTGCTCTTGAATACTTCCTGCAGTTTTGAGACCTCATAGAGACTTTGATTTATGCATGAACCTCTTGGAGTGAATGACACACAATCCTCGATTGAAAGGCTTTGCGCTCCAGCATGGTAGTCACTTAGCATTATCATGTGTTCCTTCCAAACACTTCAGATTGCTTCAAAAGAAAACTCCAACGAAGTCACCTAAGAGTTATAAAGTTTGCCTTACTTTAGGGATTCGAGCAATGCGAGTGATGCAATGCTCAAGATAAGAGTACGTCTTGCTTATCCCTCAATCGGGAGCCCCGAGCATAGATGTTGGAGTAGTATTCAATATCAAACACGGAGGAACCTTGCATGGTCATCAAACTTAGAAAAGCTATCTGTCGTAAGGAAAGCTCAAAACACCGACCGAAACACCAACCCTCAAAGACACAACTGAGCACAAGAACCTTGAGAATGAGAGATGCTTCTATAGAACACTCTTGATTACCACTTGAAAAAGATTCTGACGAATTTGCACAAAGATTTGTGGTGCTTTCATTATTATCATACCAACAAGTTCAATTATGGAAGTAACTTTCGACAAAACAAGGAATATTGCAAATGAGACTACAGAAATGAAATGATGATTGCCATTGTTGAGGAGGCTTGACTCCGTCTGGGCTTATTGTTCTTTGGTGATGCTTTATGGAATACGGACATTCATTTGGGCATGAACTCTTCGATTTATGTGTAAGCCATTTGGTGTGAATGATATCGCTTTGGAGTCAATGAGATCTTGGACTTTGCGTTTCAAAATACTACAATCCTCAGTTGAATGTCCAGATGCCCCAGAATGGTACTCACATTTGGCATTTAAGTCATATCCCTGAGGAATCGGCGTTGGAGGGGGTTTAGACTCCCTTAGTTGGACCAAGGAATCGCTGAGTAAATGGGAGAGCAGTTGATTGTAGGCCATGGGAATCGGGCTAATCTTTCTTGGTGGTCTTCTTGGCCTTCGTGGACCTTGTTGTTGGTGATGATTCAAATACCCAATCGGTTCAGGTGTCTTCCCCTTTTGATTTGGCTGAGAAACAATTAAAGACTGATAAAGTGGAGAATCCGGAATCCAAGACAGTGTATTGTGCTTCTGACCTGAAGTAGACCCGACATAGAAGTATGAATCAACCTTTTCTTCCATCATAGTTGGAGCCCTATTGCTTTGAACACTCATACCTTCGGGGGCGAACAAAATCACTTTTGAGTCAATGAGATCTTGAATTTGGTATTTCAGCGCCCTACAATTCTCAATATCATGACCAGGTGCCCCAGAATGGAACTCGCAGCGAGCATTGGCATCATAACCAGGGGGAAGCTTTTTAGGCATGGACAAATCTCGTAGCTCAACCAACTGAAGTTCCAGCAAGTGAGGAAGTAACTGAGCATAAGGCATCGGGATCGGATCGAGAACCCTCTAGGGCATCTTAGGTTTTTGCCCACACATTTGGCCCTCTTGATTCATTGTAGGAACATGAACTAGTTGACGAGGATGTTTTGACACTTGGAGTTGTGGAGGGACTCCATAAAGCATCCCATGAATTGGAGGAGATACTATTGGAGAGGAGAGATCAACGACCTCTGTTGCAGCAGTAGGAATAACATCACCTTCCTTTCTTAGTACCTTTTTCAGAGTTTCCGTGACCAGACTCACCTGAGTTTTTAACTGACTGTTTTCCTCTTTTAGTGCATCCTGATTATGGATCAAGTCTTGCATCTCCAGCATAAGATGACCCATTTGTTCCCTCATCTCGTCCATTTCCTCACGGAGTTGTTCCATTGTTGATCTCGGAGCTTGTGGCGGTGAGAAGTCAAATCTATTGTTGATCTTGAAATCTAATAAAAAGGGTCCCATAAGTCTTTGGAAGAAACATGAAATGCATGATAGTATTGAATGCATGTTTCATTTATGAGAGATCCTAAAGTCTTTTCACACACTTTTATTTTCTCCTTTTTGTTCTTTTGAAATCAAGGCTTTATTTTGTATATAATATCTTTTCTTTTCTTTTTTGCTTTTCTATTTCCTTTTTCCTCTTTTTTTTTTAAATAGACTTTAGGATCCCCCATAAATGAAGTGGATAAAGTAATGATGTTATGCGATGCAATCAGCATGGGATCAAGATCCATATAATCTTAGTAACCACTGTACAATCCTCTGAATAACTGATGTAGGTCAGATGTCATGAGATCAAAGGTCCGACATAGGTACCACACAGCCATAGGAACAATAGTCACCAACAGAATAGAATAGTCACCCACGGTACCTGTCATGTATATCCCTCCCCACTCACAGGTGAATCTAGGCCAGGGTAGGTCAAAAAGCCAACAGAGGATTGAAAGTAGGCGCAATCATACGATATTGCCTCGTTCAACCAAGCTCTGCCCGTGGATACATGATCGGAGCAATCATACATACGTCTTCTGTCCGTCATGGCCACTCTATTCCTAGTTCCTAAGGTATCACTCATAGACTGGGTATTGGGCCTTTTACCTCATAGAACATCCCACCCCACCTGCAAACAGAGAAAACATGTGGCCCCCACGGGGACCCATAATATAGTCCAGATGCATGCGGAAAGTAAACATGATATACAAGCAAGAAATAAACATGATATGCAAGCATATATATACAAATGATGCAAACATATAATCAAACAAAGAAACACCCAATAAAATGAAACAAACAAAGGCTAGGATCGACTCGCTAAGTACGGACCCGCAATAGGTCTAACGTCCCCAGCAGAGTCGCCAGCTGTCGCACGCTCGCGAAAAATGAACAGAGTCGCCACCAATATATTTATCCCATAAGGGGAAGGAATACCAGAAAACCTAACAAAGGAAGGAACAAGGTCTTGCGACCAGAGAATCTAGGTACGGGAGTCGGTTACGCAAGGGGAAGGTACTAGCACCCCTCACGTCCATCGTACTCGATGGTATCCACCTATGTTTGTTTCTATCTAAAGGGTGTGTACTATGTCTATGTCTATATGCGAATGAATGCAAAATGTAGGGAAAAGAAAGAATTGTACTCGCACGGACCCTACCCCGCTGCCTACGTATCCTTTTCAGGAATTAGAGTTACCGTAGCTCGGCTCACAAGTTTCCGTTTGTTTTGGTATTTTTTAATTGGGCGGAGTTAACGTTCGCGCTCTTGCATAAGGGGACAGCCTACGATGTGTTCGAGCGGAAATAACATTGCCCTTAGAAAGAAGAAAGAGAGAGATTGGTTTGTGTCTTTTATGGTAATTCCATGATGACGAAAACCCATTACAAGGCTTCGCATCACTTCCTTACTTTGTTTTAAATCTGACCATTTATTAGTGTTTTAAGTGTTTTTGGTTGGTGTTTTTTAAGGGAATTTATTTGTGACTTAGATCATACAAAAAGAGTTTTTGAATATTTAGAGAACGCACATCAAGGCCTACACCTCAATCGTTTCTCTAAATAGCAGTTAAGAAATACACCGAGGCCTACACCCCAATCATTTCTCTCCCGCTAAGTAGAAAAGAACATACATCGGGGCCTACGCCCCAATCATTTCTTTCCCACTATGAAAAAAGAGTAGCGGTATGATCTTCGTCGATATTTATTAGATTTTTTAGGTTGAGAAGAAAAAGAATGAAATAAGGGAACTAGTTCTAAATTCTAATCTAAGTTGTCTATACAAGGGAATCAAAATAATAAAAGAACTATACACTTTATTAAAAGAAAAAACTATACATGGAATAGGTAAAGGGAAATCAATATACGACAAATAAAGTTGAGAACTATAACAAATAAATGGTATTCACAAACACACATACATCAATTAAGTCTATGAAAAAAATCGAGACTAAAATTAATTCCTAAGTCTATTAAAGAATTATTTACAATGGAGTATTAAAACAAAGAAAATCGAAACATATCGTAAAAACAACAAAAATTATGACAATTATTTATATACCTCAAAATACCTAAAAAACTATTTTTATGTATTTTTATGTGAGTCAAAAAAATATTTATGAAGTAAAAATAAAAGAAAACAAAATTAAAAAATAAAAAAAATAGGACAAAACTACCAAAGGGTGCAACAGTAGCAAAATGCCCTTGTAAAAACGGATGGGCCCAGGAACAAGGGTTGCAGATAATAAGCGTTGGGCCCAGGAAAGAGTAAAGGCCTCTAAGATCTAGTGTGGGACGGTCCACAGGGGTCATTGCTACAGGCCCTTCGATCAAGTTTGAAGAGAGGAAACTACAATCTTGTGGTTCCAAAGTGAAGGTCCATGGAAGTATGATGTGGGAGATGTACATGGGATCAGGCTTCAAGACCCTTAGAAACACGTGAGGGAACGCCATTTCATTAATGCGTTGGCACATCCAGAGCCCTTGGATCAAGGTTGACTAGGCTTTTATGGTGATTATGTGGGGCAGCATGAGTGTGTATATGGCTAATGGTGAGGGTGCACGCACGAAGGTTAGTATTTTCAAATTAAAATCAAAACGCAGATGAAGCAACAGCCGTTGGATGGAAGGATCGGACGGACACAAACTAAACTGGGCAGATTCTTAGGGTTTGAACGCCAAACAGACTCAGGCGGCCGGAGAAGATTTCGGTCATCTTCTCCGGTGGATCTAACGGTGGTGGCACTTTAAGTTTTCCAGAAATGCAAAAAGATGATACCTTTCTACTCAGAATCTTACGCTGATCGCTAATATGGCATTGGTTTCCACTAATTCCTCCCCCATCTCTGAAACCGAAGCAAATACTAAAGCCCTAGAATTAACAAACTTCACAGAAATCCATTCCACACGTATCAATATCCTTCTAAGCATTCAGAGGAGTTAAACACAAGAATCAAACATGTAAATCAATAGCATTTCGAACTAACAGAATCAAAACTTCAAAAAACTCACGAATTCACATGGCGTCACGCATCACTACGAGCAAAAAAGTCATAGATACACTACATGATCCTAAGCATATTGTTAGAATGTCGTAAGAGAACAAGGCTTACCTCTTTGACAAATCTCGCAACGATTTTTCGGAAAACTTCTACAACCTTTGGGATCTACTACCAATGGCAACTGGATCCTGGTGTGGATGATGAGCGAAGGATTATAGCACTTGAGAACACGAAACCAGAGATTCCAGAGTTGATGAAGATGAAGACAAGGGAGGTGCAATGGTGTTGATGATGATGAGAGTTGATGGAGGAGGTTGAGAGGATGAAGAAGATCAACTATGGTGGTTGAAGGTGAAGGTTATAGTTTGTTATGGATGTAACAAACTTTCTGTTTTTTGAAGTGAAGAGAGAGAGAATCGTGAGAGAAAGAAAAAGAGTGAGGAGAGATTTTGAGTAAATGGAAAGTGAGAGTGTGTAATGTGAATTTGTGAAGGGAATTCTCTTTTATAGTGTGAAGGTGCATAGGCTTTGTGGTGAGGTGTGTTGCAGCTGATAATCTCCTCTCCAATACTCTGTGAACAAGCATCTCCATTTGTGATGAGATTCCCACGTGCCCTTTTTATGATTTAGCAGCTTGTAAGAATTTGTAAGTCACTTATTAGAAGAACACTCATGGCACCCACTTTGTGAACTAATAACTCTAACCATAGGTCCACAAATGATTCCATCTTAGGGCCAATTAAAAGAGTGCATGGCATAGAGTAATTTTGGTGTTGAAAGATTCATGAATCAATGCTTAGAAGTAGGAGAAAAATGGCTTGAAACATGGTGAATTATGACTGCATAAGGCCTGCGCGCGCGTGGCTTGTCTCTGGCTCGGGACTTCCTCAATCGTAACTTTCCCAGGGCATGACTTTAAGGCCTTGTAACTTGCTCCACACACGACCAAATGACATAATTTTTGGGTTATTGGATAAAGGACATGGGATAAAAGGGCTTGGTATGACAATGGGATCTTAGAAATTCTCGTGTCTTCTTAAAAACTTATTTGAAAATGGCACACCAAGTGCTCGACGAAAGGTCTTACGCGTGACTTAGATTCTGGCCCATGTATGTGGCCATGCTTGACTTGGTCAGGGTGTTACTTTGAGGCTTCACTATTGATTCAATAATTACCCGAATGGCTTGATTCTTGTTTTATTGTGTAGAGGACATGACAAAGAGTAGATACATACCAAGTTTGCATTTGGAGGGTTCTTGAATTGCCCTGAAATTGGCTTCAAATATGGCACATCACATGTTTGATGAAATGCTTCACGTATGGCCTAAAATCTGCCCAGCTTTGTGACTTGATCCAAGTGAAAAATTTCAACTTCAAATCTTAATAACTCTTCAACCAAGCTTCAAATGGAAAAGTTTCCAACTACGAAGTTGTTATCTTCCATTAGAGGAACAACTTTTGTGTTGGAAAGTTCTCCAAAAAATGTCATTTGCCATGTGTAAACTGATGGTGAAGTGGACTGATCATCAAACTTTTAAGAGCAAAATTTTTTTCTAAGTATGAAAACCTTCCATTTTTTGATTTTTTTTTTCTATTTTTGGCAATTTTTGTCGAACTCCCGATTTTATCCGTTCTTTGACTTTTCTTGACCGATTTTCCACCAAAAGTCAATTTTTGAGTGATTGACCTGATTTTGACCCAAAAGTCAACTGTTCTGATTTTTCTCTGGTCTTAATGAAATTCCTGATTAATCAGCTTCTAACCAATGGAAATCAACTGAACGCCTCCACACGGCCATCATACCATCTCCTTTCATAAAATCAGCTCTTGATCAATGTGTTGACCAAAAAGTCAACTGCGTTGACTTTGGTCAAGAAACCCTAATTCAGGATAATCAGATGAATAGTAAGCTTGTACTCTCCTAATCAATGCTCTGACTTGAAGGTAAGAAACCCTGATTCAAGAATGCCTTTAGAAGGATAATGCCACAAGACCAGACCTCAGATCTTTGTATTTAATCAAAAGTTCTTTGTGCCAGGAGCTCCTTTCTTGTCACCTTTTGGGACAATAACCATGATATGAATGCATGAATCGGGCCATGACATAAATGGAATATGCACATGAATTTAAGCCAGATAAATAAGGTAGGACAAATTTGGGGTATGACAGCTGCCCCTATTTAATCGTCTTAAACCTGAAGGTGAGATTGGCGCTAGCCTTTCGAACATTCGAGGTAGAAGAAGATTAAATATCGAAGTGCTAGAAATTTGTCCTAAAATGAAAATGGTGTAAATGTTATCTTTATTTTTTCATATCTGCTGGGGAAAGAGAATTTTGTTCTTTTTCTTTTTTTCTGGTGGAAAAGTTTATGGTGAGTAATGGTTGAATGGTGATAGCTTGTGACGCGGTGACAGTGCCAATACAAGGTTTCCCAAAAGGGCGGTTGTATGAAACAATGACTGAAAAGATAAGACCTCGTAGCGACCTATCACTCAACACCGGCTCGACACCAGGAGAAGATCTCTGAGCGATCTTCAGGACTGAAAGGAAAAGATCTTGTACGATCTATGACTCAACACCTACTCGACACCAGGAGAAGATCTATGAGTGATCTTCAGGATTGAAAGAATAGGATCTCGTGTGATCTATGACTCAACACCGACTCGACACTAGGAGAAGATCTATGGGTGATCTTCGGGACTGAAAGGAATATGATCTCGTACGATCTATGACTCAACACCGACTCGACACCAGGAGAAGATCTATGGGTGATCTTTGGGACTGAAAGGAATAAGATCTCATACGATCTATGACTCAACACCGACTCGACACTAGGAGAAGATCTATGAGTGATCTTCAGGATTGAAAGAATTGGATCTCGTGCGATCTATGACTCAACGCCGACTCGACACCAGGAGAAGATCTATGGGTGATCTTCGGGACTGAAAGGAATAAGATCTCGTACGATCTATGACTCAACACCGACTCGACACCAGGAGAAGATCTATGAGTGATCTTCAGGATTGAAAGAATAGGATCTCGTACGATCTATGACTCAATACTGACTCGACACCAGGAGAAGACCTATGGGCGATCTTCAAGACTGAAAGAATAATATCTCGTACGATCTATGACTCAAAACTAGGTTAAGATCAATGGACCTACGACCCATAAGAATTGAAAAAGGATAAACATCAACAATGAGGCTGGAGAAGGAGAAGATTATCAACAACACTGAGGTTGGGGATTGGGAATTGGTTTTGAAATGGTTTGCCAGGACAGAAACTGGGCTTTGAAAGGGTTTGCCAGGTTGGTAAGGCAAAGGATTCACAACACGGGGTTGGACCTAAAAATTTTGTCCGCATGAGGGAAAGGGACCACAGAGACTAGTGACGACTAGACTCGATCAAAAGACATCGGTACACTGAAGAATCACGAAGATATTGATGCTTGCGAAGCCTAAGAATTACATTAATCCCTCAGGCCAAAGGCGGGGTGTGACTCTTCAAGAGAGGCAATTATTCGAATTGCCACACACCAAGTATGGTTATTCAAACGATTGAAAATAGAGATGGGTTGAATGCCCACCCTCATTCACACTCTAATATGCACGCAGCACACGGGAAATAACCGCAACAAGACTAGTAACGACTAGACTCGACAAGAAGATGGCAGTAAACATTGGAAATTAGGAGATATCGATGCTTGCGAAGCATAAGAATTACATTAATCCCTCAGACCAAAAGGCGGGGTGTAACTCTTCAAGAGCGGCAATCACCCGAATTGCCACACACCAAGTATGGTTATTCAAACGATTGAAAAATGAGATGGGTTGAATGCCCACCCTCATTCCCGCTCTAATCTGCTCGCAGCATACAGGAAATAACCTCGGAGACAACGATTCTGACGAAGAAAGACATTGTATCCGATCCACATTGGAGAGAGAAGATGAGACTTCTTCTGGGGGATATATATTACTTCGTACCTTCTGGGCACATATAAACTGGCTTATGCATTGATGCATGTTTGAATTTTTCTATGGCGTAATGCTCCATTTTGATGGATATGCTACGCTTTTGAGGATGCAAAGTTATATGCAGTGAACACTATATGCAGAGTGCCAAATAAAGGCATTAGCGAGGTAGGCACCAGGGAGAATCCCCTTAGTGTTAAGGACCATGTAGAGATGCCAATAGATATTAGACTTTGACATGTAAGATGCACCTTCTGGTTGTTGGCTTGTAGAGTGTAGAATAACTTTTGACTTCTCACCATGGGCCACTGCTTGGAGGATTTTCAGCTTAAGGAGATTCCCTCGATTCACCATGCCAGGGGCGAGACATCCAGGTAAGGAGCCTTGATTAGGGAAGTGGAGCAACTCCCAGGAGAAATAAACTCATATGCTTGAGGGATGGAACAAACTCTCAGGCGAAATAAACTCCTGTGCTTGGGGGGATAATAAGTTTCCAGGAAGAATCCTATGGTCGGGGAGAGACAAGATAACTCAAAAGATTGTGCCACAAGCTTCATGACCTTCGAAGGAATTTTCCCCAAAAGATCCTTGGAGAGATTTGTCGAATCTCGACGTAACTGCCCCAAATTGGTTGAACTCAAGAGAGATTCCTCGACTTGATTGCCCCAGACTGATCGAAGCTTGAAGAGATTTATCGACATGATTGCCCCAAATATGCTGAATTTTAGAGGTCAAACCTCGATTCAATTGCCCCTGATTAGGTATATCTTACTAGAATCCTCAAGCTTTCTTTGTTTTGAAGTCAAACAAACACGGAAACAACTTTACCGCGCTCAACGGAGTCTTCAAACTCTTCCCCTCAAGGTAATCAAGGAAAGAATTAACTATTCATGTCCAACAGAGTGTTTAGATAACCTTCCCCTTGATGGTCAACATTTGAAATGATTAGCTTTTACTCCTCGGAGTTCTCAAGTCTCTTGTACCTTGACATGATCAAGTTACTCACTGATTCTCATCATGGTAACTTCCTTGATGTTAAGCACATAATTTGTATGCAAAAGAATTTTAATTATAAGAATGATAATTCTAATGCAAAACCTATGTTAGTCTTGAAGTTTAAAGCTGTTTATGAAATGAGGTTGCGACCTCTTATGACTGAATCGCTAGTTGACACAACCTCGATTTTTGCATATGGAAGATAAAGCAAACATACGATACCAACATGGATATGAGTCTCGCTTCATTGGGAGTCAGTTAAACACTATCTCATCGGAGTGTGATTTCAAAATAAACCCTACTTCAATTAGGACTTTTAAGGGTTGTAACTTGGTCGGGTTCACGGTTTTCAGAAAACAAAGGAATTTTAGGCTCAAAATTATTTGTACCCACCCCCTTCGTGATATTCTCCAGTCCTATGTTCAGTTAACTCGACACGAGTGCTCACCCCTCACAAGGAATTTGGAATGATTGAGGAATCAATGAGGTTCTTCGGACATGGCGGTCGCTCACCTATTATTCTTCTGATTCATTATCACACGACTTTGTTCTTGCTTGGCAATTTCATCATCTTTTTTCTCATGCTTCTTTTGCCATTTTTCTTCATCCTTTTTTCTTATATATTTTTTTTGCCATTTCTTTTTTTTTTTGCTATTTTTCTTGAACAAGCCGTGTGACCTCGCATTATCTTTGATTCGTTGGAGGTGATTGCGACTGCCTCACTCCTCTGATTTGATGAAGGATTACCATTGTGGTATCGTCATCTCTTGATCTCTTGATGGGATAAGGATAATCATTGCGGTTTTGACATTCCTCAACCTTTTGAAGGATAACCATTATTGTATCCTTAGATGTATACCCTTTTGGTGAGTTTTGAACACTCGATCAAGTTAAATGAACACTACCCTGCCCCAAGGTTAAAATAAGGGTTTTTATGATTAGAAAAGAAACTCCTACTTCAAGGCTCAAAGGGGTTGACGAGGGTCTATCTCCCTTGTATCTTCGATGTTTGGGGATTTGAAATAATGCCTGTACATCCTCAGTAGGGTTTTATTCAAAAACACACAACTGGAGATTTTTGCGTTTTTATTTTTTCATCATTCTCCCTCAGCTTTTTGCCTAAGCAAACGATTAGTAAAGTTGGTATCGTGTGCAAGCAAATCATTTTATGAGTGATAACGAATGGATTACTTCAAGACAAACATAAACAATGTATTTTATTTTCATTCAACGATTAACAAGCTTTTACATGCTAACAATGCATAAACACAGAAAGGAAAAATTACAAATGAAAATACAGTAAAGAAACCAAATGAATGTCATTGTTGAGGAAACTTGACTCCGTCTGGACTTATTGCTCTTGAATACTTCCTGCAGTTTTGAGACCTCATAGAGACTTTGATTTATGCATGAACCTCTTGGAGTGAATGACACACAATCCTCGATTGAAAGGCTTTGCGCTCCAGCATGGTAGTCACTTAGCATTATCATGTGTTCCTTCCAAACACTTCAGATTGCTTCAAAAGAAAACTCCAACGAAGTCACCCAAGAGTTATAAAGTTTGCCTTACTTTAGGGATTCGAGCAATGCGAGTGATGCAATGCTCAAGATAAGAGTACGTCTTGCTTATCCCTCAATCGGGAGCCCCAAGCATAGATGTTGGAGTAGTATTCAATATCAAACACGGAGGAACCTTGCATGGTCATCAAACTTAGAAAAGCTATCTGTCGTAAGGAAAGCTCAAAACACCGACCGAAACACCAACCCTCAAAGACACAACTGAGCACAAGAACCTTGAGAATGAGAGATGCTTCTATAGAACACTCTTGATTACCACTTGAAAAAGATTCCAACGAATTTGCACAAAGATTTGTGGTGCTTTCATTATTATCATACCAACAAGTTCAATTATGGAAGTAACTTTCGACAAAACAAGGAATATTGCAAATGAGACTACAGAAATGAAATGATGATTGCCATTGTTGAGGAGGCTTGACTCCGTCTGGGCTTATTGTTCTTTAGTGATGCTTTATGGAATACGGACATTCATTTGGGCATGAACTCTTCGATTTATGTGTAAGCCATTTGGTGTGAATGATATCGCTTTGGAGTCAATGAGATCTTGGACTTTGCATTTCAGAATATTACAATCCTCAGTTGAATGTCCAGATGCCCCAGAATGGTACTCACATTTGGCATTTAAGTCATATCCCTGAGGAATCGGTGTTGGAGGGGGTTTAGACTCCCTTAGTTGGACCAAGGAATCGCTGAGTAAATGGGAGAGCAGTTGATTGTAGGCCATGGGAATCGGGCTAATCTTTCTCGGTGGTCTTCTTGGCCTTCGTGGACCTTGTTGTTGGCGGTTCAGGTGTCTTCCCTTTTTGATTTGGCTGAGAAACAATCAAAGACTGATAAAGTGGAGAATCCGGAATCCAAGACAGTGTATTGTGCTTCTGACCTAAAGTAGACCCGACATAGAAGTATGAATCAACCTTTTCTTCCATCACAGTTGGAGCCCTATTGCTTTGAACACTCATACCTTCGGGGGCGAACAAAATCACTTTTGAGTCAATGAGATCTTGAATTTGGTATTTCAGCGCCCTACAATTCTCAATATCATGACCAGGTGCCCCAGAATGGAACTCGCAGCGAGCATTGGCATCATAACTAGGGGGTAGCTTTTTAGGCATGGACAAATCTCGTAGCTCAACCAACTGAAGTTCCAGCAAGCGAGGAAGTAACTGAGCATAAGGCATCGGGATCAGATCGAGAACCCTCTGGGGCATCTTAGGTTTTGGCCCACACATCTGGCCCTCTTGATTCATTATAGGAACATGAACTAGTTGACGAGGATGTTTTGACACTTGGAGTTGTGGAGGGACTGCATAAAGCATCCCATGAATTGGAGGAGATACTATTGGAGAGGAGAGATCAACGACCTCTGTTGCAGCAGTAGGAATAACATCACCTTCCTTTGTTAGTACCTTTTTCAGAGTTTCCGTGACCAGACTCACCTGAGTTTTTAACTGACTATTTTCCTCTTTTAGTGCATCCTGATTATGGATCAAGTCTTGCATCTCCAGCATAAGATGACCCATTTGTTCCCTCATCTCGTCCATTTCCTCACGGAGTTGTTCCATTGTTGATCTCGGAGCTTGTGGCGGTGAGAAGTCAAATCTATTATTGATCTTGAAATCTAATAAAAAGGGTCCCATAAGTCTCTGGAAGAAACATGAAATGCATGATAGTATGAATGCATGTTTCATTTATGAGAGATCCTAAAGTCTTTTCACACACTTTTATTTTCTCCTTTTTGTTCTTTTGAAATCAAGGCTTTATTTTGTATATAATATCTTTTCTTTTCTTTTTTGCTTTTCTATTTCCTTTTTCCTTTTTTTTTTTTGAAATAGACTTTAGGATCCCCCATAAATGAAGTGGATAAAGCAATGATGTTATGCGATGCAATCAGCATGGGATCAAGATCCATATAATCTTAGTAACCACTGTACAATCCTCTGAATAACTGATGTAGGTCAGATGTCATGAGATCAAAGGTCCGACATAGGTACCACACAGCCATAGGAACAATAGTCACCAACAGAACAGAATAGTCACCCACGGTACCTGTCATGTATATCCCTCCCCACTCACAGGTGAATCTAGGACAGGGTAGGTCAAAAAGCCAACAGAGGATTGAAAGTAGGCGCAATCATACGATATTGCCTCGTTCAACCAAGCTCTGTCCGTGGATACATGATCGGAGCAATCAGACATACGTCTTCTGTCCGTCATGGCCACTCTATTCCTAGTTCCTAAGGTATCACTCATAGCCTGGGTATTGGGCCTTTTACCTCATAGAACATCCCACCCCACCTGCAAACAGAGAAAATATGTGGCCCCCACGGGGACCCATAATATAGTCCAGATGCATGCGGAAAGTAAACATGATATACAAGCAAGAAATAAACATGATATGTAAGCATATATATACAAATGATGCAAACATATAATCAAACAAAGAAACACCCAATAAAATGAAACAAACAAAGGCTAGGATCGACTCGCTAAGTACGGACCCGCAATAGGTCTAACGTCCCCAGCAGAGTCGCCAGCTGTCGCACGCTCGCGAAAAATGAACAGAGTCGCCACCAATATATTTATCCCATAAGGGGAAAGGAATACCAGAAAACCTAACAAAGGAAGGAACAAGGTCTTGCGACCAAAGAATCTAGGTACGGGAGTCGGTTACGCAAGGGGAAGGTACTAGCACCCCTCACGTCCATCGTACTCGATGGTATCCACCTATGTTTGTTTCTATCTAAAGGGTGTGTACTATGTCTATGTCTATATGCGAATGAATGCAAAATGTAGGGAAAAGAAAGAATTGTACTCGCACGGGCCCTACCCCGCTGCCTACGTATCCTTTTCAGGAATCAGAGTTACCGTAGCTCGGCTCACAAGTTTCCGTTTGTTTTGGTGTTTTTTAATTGGGCGGAGTTAACGTTCGCGCTCTTGCATAAGGGGACAGCCTACGATGCGTTCGAGCGGACATAACATTGCCCTTAGAAAGAAGAAAGAGAGAGATTGGTTTGTGTCTTTTATGGTAATTCCATGATGACGAAAACCCATTACAAGGCTTCGCATCACTTCCTTACTTTGTTTTAAATCTCACCATTTATTAGTGTTTTAAGTGTTTTTGGTTGGTGTTTTTTAAGGGAATTTATTTGTGACTTAGATCATACAAAAAGAGTTTTTGAATATTTAGAGAATGCACATCAAGGCCTACACCTCAATCGTTTCTCTAAATAGCGGTTAAGAAATACACCGAGGCCTACACCTCAATCATTTCTCTCCCGCTAAGTAGAAAAGAACATACATCGGGGCCTACGCCCCAACCATTTCTTTCCCACAATGAAAAAAGAGTAGCGGTATGATCTTCGTCGATATTTATTAGATTTTTTAGGTTGAGAAGAAAAAGAATGAAATAAGGGAACTAGTTCTAAATTCTAATCTAAGTTGTCTATACAAGGGAATCAAAATAATAAAAGAACTATACACTTTATTAAAAGAAAAAACTATACATGGAATAGGTAAAGGGAAATCAATATACGACAAATAAAGTTGAGAACTATAGCAAATAAATGGTATTCACAAACACACATACATCAATTAAGTCTATGAAAAAAATCGAGACTAAAATTAATTCCTAAGTCTATTAAAGAATTATTTACAAGGGAGTATTAAAACAAAGAAAATCGAAACATATCGTAAAAACAACAAAAATTATGACAATTATTTATATACCTCAAAATACCTAAAAAACTATTTTTATGTATTTTTATGTGAGTCAAAAAAAGATTTATGAAGTAAAAATAAAAGAAAACAAAATTAAAAAATAAAAAAATAGGACAAAACTACCAAAGGGTGCAACAGTAACAAAATGCCCTTGTAAAAACGGATGGGCCCAGGAACAAGGGGTGCAGATAATAAGCGTTGGGCCCAGGAAAGAGTAAAGGCCTCTAAGATCTAGTGTGGGACGGTCCACATGGGTCATTGCTACATGCCCTTGGATCAAGTCTGAAGAGAGGAAACTACAATCTTGTGGTTCCAAAGTGAAGTTCCATGGAAGTATGATGTGGGAGATGTACATGGGATCAGGCTTCAAGACCCTTAGAAACACGTGAGGGAACGCCATTTCATTAATGCGTTGGCACATCCAGAGCCCTTGGATCAAGGTTGACTAGGCTTTTATGGTGATTATGTGGGACAGCATGAGTATGTATATGGCTAATGGTGAGGGTGCACGCACAAAGGTTAGTATTTTCAAATTAAAATCAAAACGCAGATGAAGCAACAGCCGTTGGATGGAAGGATCGGACGGACACAAACTAAACTGGGCAGATTCTTAGGGTTTGAACGCCAAACAGACTCAGGCGGCCGGAGAAGATTTCAGTCATCTTCTCCGGTGGATCTAACGGTGGTGGCACTTTAAGTTTCCCAGAAATGCAAAAAGATTATACCTTTCTACTCAGAATCGTACGCTGATCGCTAATATGGCATTGGTTTCCACTAATTCCTCCCCCATCTCTGAAACCGGAGCAAAAACTAAAGCCCTAGAATTAACAAACTTCACAGAAATCCATTCCACACGTATCAATATCCTTCTAAGCATTCAGAGGACTTAAACACAAGAATCAATCACGTAAATCAACAGCATTTCGAACTAACAGAATCAAAACTTCAAAAAACTCACGAATTCACATGGCGTCACGCATCACTACGAGCAAGAAAGTCATAGATACACTACATGAGCCTAAGCATATTGCTAGAATGTTGTAAGAGAACAAGGCTTACCTCTTTGACAAATCTCGCAACGATTTTTCGGAAAAATTCTACAACCTTTGGGATCTACTACCAATGGCAACCGGATCCTGATGTGGATGATGAGCGAAGGATTATAGCACTTGAGAACACGAAACCAGAGATTCCAGAGTTGATGAAGATGAAGACAAGGGAGGTGCAATGATGTTGATGATGATGAGAGTTGATGGAGGAGGTTGAGAGGATGAAGAAGATCAACTATGGTGGTTGAAGGTGAAGGTTAGAGTTTGTTATGGATGTAACAAACTTTCTGTTTTTTGAAGTGAAGAGAGAGAGAGAATCGTGAGAGAAAGAAAAAGAGTGAGGAGAGATTTTGAGTAAATGGAAAGTGAGAGTGTGTAATGTGAATTTGTGAAGGGAATTCTCTTTTATAGTGTAAAGGTGCATGGGCTTTGTGGTGAGGTGTGTTGCAGCTGATAATCTCCTCTCCAATACTCACTGAACAAGCATCTCCATTTGTGATGAGATTCCCACGTGCCCTTTTTATGATTTAGCAGCTTGTAAGAATTTGTAAGTCACTTATTAGAAGAACACTCATGGCACTCACTTTGTGAACTAATAACTCTAACCATAGGTCCACAAATGATTCCATCTTAGGGCCAATTAAAAGAGTGCATGGCATAGCGTAATTTTGGTGTTGAAAGATTCATTAATCAATGCTTAGAAGTAGGAGAAAAATGGCTTGAAACATGGTGAATTATGACTGCATAGGGCCTGCGCGCGCGTGGCTTGTCTCTGGCTCGGGACTTCCTCAATCGTAACTTTCCCAGGGCATGACTTTAAGGCCTTGTAACTTGCTCCACACACGACCAAATGACATCATTTTTGGGTTATTGGATAAAGGACATGGAATAAAAGGGCTTGGTATGACAATGGGATCTTAGAAATTCTCGTGTCTTCTTAAAAACTTATTTGAAAATGGCACACCAAGTGCTCGACGAAAGGTCTTACGCGTGACTTAGATTCTGGCCCATGTATGTGGTCATGCTTGACTTGGTCAGGGTGTTACTATGAGGCTTCACTATTGATTCAATATTTACCCAAATGGCTTGATTCTTGTTTTATTGTGTAGAGGACATGACAAGAGTAGATACATACCAAGATTGCATTTGGAGGGTTCTTGAATTGCCCTGAAATTGGCTTCAAATATGGCACATCACATGTTTGATGAAATGCTTCACGTATGGCCTAAAATCTGCCCAGCTTTGTGACTTGATCCAAGTGAAAAATCTCAACTTCAAATCTTAATAACTCTTCAACCAAGCTTCAAATGGAAAAGTGTCCAACTACGAAGTTGTTATCCTCCATTAGAGGAACAACTTTTGTGTTGGAAAGTTCTCCAAAAAATGTCATTTGCCATGTGTAAACTGATGGTGAAGTGGACTGATCATCAAACTTTTAAGAGCAAAATTTTTTTCTAAGTATGAAAACCTTCCATTTTTTGATTTTTTTTTCTATTTTTGGCAATTTTTGTCAAACTCCCGATTTTATCCGTTCTTTGACTTTTCTTGACCGATTTTCCACCAAAAGTCAATTTTTGAGTGATTGACCTGATTTTGACCCAAAAGTCAACTGTTCTGATTTTTCTCTGGTCTTAATGAAATTCCTGATTAATTAGCTTCTAACCAATGGAAATCAACTGAACGCCTCCACACGGCCATCATACCATCTCCTTTCATAAAATCAGCTCTTGATCAATGTGTTGACCAAAAAGTCAACTGCGTTGACTTTGGTCAAGAAACCCTAATTCAGGATAATCAGATGAATAGTAAGCTTGTACTCTCCTAATCAATGCTCTGACTTGAAGGTAAGAAACCCTGATTCAAGAATGCCTTTAGAAGGATAATGCCACAAGACCAGACCTCAGATCTTTGTATTTAATCAGAAGTTCTTTGTGCCAGGAGCTCCTTTCTTGTCACCTTTTGGGACAGTAACCATGATATGAATGCATGAATCGGGCCATGACATAAATGGAATATGCACATGAATTTAAGCCAGATAAATAAGGTAGGACAAATTTGGGGTATGATAGGGGGTGTATATCGTAGAGGGCCTGCAATTTGGGGTGTTTGAATAGTGAAAGATTTAAGCCCAATTGGTTTCTAGTCCGTGTGATTAGGTGTGGCGAAGATGTAGGGCTTATGGTGCGCAACAGTATTGAGAACGCATTGATTTGAACCAAAGACGATCACACGGCCTGCATGTGCTGATGGTGAGGCGCATGGTATAGATAGCACACTGGATCATGTCCAGTGATGCTGCCAAGTGTCCATGGGAGGACAAATGGCGAAGATCTGACGGCCCAAAGAAGATTAAGCAGGAAAACTCCATTTTTCCTCATTTCCCCATTCTCGTTCTCTCTCTTCGTCTCTCTCTCTCTGAATTCCCTCACACTCTCCTATGAACACACACCCAGAAACCAAAAAAAACCACCGTCGGCCACCACAAATCCCTAGAAAACCACCGTCAAACCCAGGTTTCCGGTTGATATTCAACCGGAACCTTCAAACATCCATCGTCTTAAACCCAGAAACCCTTAGAACCAAGAACCCTAACCCAGAAATCTATGAATCCTACCCTAATCGCAACCCAGATTCGTCAAATCTCACATACAGTCAACGATTCGGACAAAAAAAATAACATACAAACATGCCAACGCAAAGATCCTAAGCTAAGTATTTGCGATCGTTACCTTAAATCTTCAATTTCTGGAACGTGTAAGCTCCAGATTCCGATCTCCCTCTTCTAATCTCCTTCTTTCGTGTTTGTAGGTAATCAAAGATTGAAGATCAAGCAGCGGCGTTTAGGGTTTTCTTTTCAGCAAAATTCATCCCCTTCTTCTGATTTAGGTCCTAGCTTAAATAGTTTTAGGTTTTTTATTTATTAGGATAGATTAGATTCATTTAGGTTATTTGATTTCGATTTTTTGTGTTGTAATCTTTGGATCTGATTCAATAAAATCTTTTATTAAGTTATGTTTTGATTCACTTTCTGAAGATTTGATTTACGTTTGTTAAGATTGATTCTGTTTACGCGTTTTTTGCTTTGGATCCTTGGGCTTGGGTTGACGAATTGCCGCTATGGTTTCATGGTGTAGCGGCGGCGCATGCTGAAGCTCGTTGGAGATGGAGATGAACAGGACTCGGGTCCGCTTGACCCGGTCCAGCACTTTGGTTCACCCATTGATCCATTCACCGATCCATGGCCCATTTACTCTTGTTTGTTTTTTCTTGGCCCAAACGAACAACATCAACAATCCAGAAACAAAAAAAACCTAATAATTTTATTTTACTTATTTAATTATTTAATTAATTAATCAGTAGAATAAACTTAATTAGCTAATAATATACCCCTAATAAAACCCAATGATAATACTAATTAATAATATCCTAATAATTAACAATGATATATTAATAATTCTAACAATAACTTTATAGTTAGTAAGTAATAAATAAATAATAAAAAAAATAAAATGATTAAATGAAACAAATGGGCCCAAAATGAATTGGACCTTAAGTATTTTCTACTCAAACCTCTACTTATTTTGAACCAATTTATACGGGAATTTTATAAGAGAGCGAGTTTAAAAATAGATATATTAAACCCTATGGCTCTTAATTTTTAACACCCTTAATAAATTAGAAGATGTGAATTATGACGGGTAAATTTTGGGGTATGACACATATATCATGCATCCCCCAAAGCTACATCAACATCCATTACCCACTCCTCATTATCTTCCCTTAACCCACCCATCTCAAAGCAAGATGCCATACTTCAAGCCAAAGCATCCCTTTCAATTGCCTTAGAGAAACCACTCAACAACCCCAAACTATTACAGGGTGGCAGACATGACTATGTAGCCTTTATTGGGACTGATTTTTTTCATTGATTTTGTAATGCAAATAAAGTACACATCTTGCTGGAAATTTCAAGGAACATGGTTTTTTTATAATTAAGAAGTACACACCCTGCTCTAATTTTTCATTTTTAACTGTCCACTCCTGCACTGTCCCTCAATAACATAAATCATTTTAACAGCAAGCAATAGCATAACCCAAAAGCTACAAATACACTCAAACCAATCAGACCGTACATGCTTTGCAACTACCAAAGCATCTAGTAAACTAATCTAGTTGTATACAAAAGTTCCAACCAAGTCAATATTGTATGGAAAACTAATTAGTATGTGTTCTCAATATTGTTTGGATAAGTGCTGTAAAAAAGTCTCACAATTCAAAGAGTCTCACAAATGCTTTTTTACTTAAATAAGATCAAACTATTAAATTTATACATTTCTCTAAGCCAAATATTTAAGAAATTTAACATTATACAAACTAACTTTCTAAGAACTTGAAGTTTCATAGGTTTTCAAAGACTAATTACTAATATGTGAAAACATCATTCTTGTTCATGACATGTTCTGACAAGTTATTGCAGGATGATTTATTTTCAAAATATTGTCATACAGCAAAATCAAAGTCAACTTTTATCCATTTAACCAATATAGATTACAGGTAAATCACTCTATGTATTGCATGTAGAAATTAAAATCCAACTTTGTGATCATATAAAAGCTTATACTTACCACATAATTATCTTTATCATCCATCAACTTAGTTACAATCTCTTTTGTCTTGTTTTGAAAAGATATCTCGACTATGAAAAATCGCACTGCATACTGGGAACCATTTTTTAGTGTTCCACCTGTATATTAGCCATGGAGTGAAGTGAGCAACCCGAATAGCATTTGATACGTAATTTACATTGGCAATAGGCTTCAGCAGTTAAGTTTGCAAGAAGATCATGCCACCAGAAATTGATGATTGGCGCTAAGAGTGTTGCACCTGCTAGCATGTTATTATTGAAAGCATTTTACGTCAACGTAACAAAACTATGAATAAGCTAAATAAGGTCATTGTGTAAGAAATAAGTACCTTTTTTTTAATACAACAGTCAATATTATTTCAATGGAACTCATACTTACAAGATAGCCAAACTACTCATAGTGTAAGAAATAGTTACCATTTATCTTTAGCTCAGTCTCTAAACTTGTGTGGATCATAAACTGTCTAGAGCCTTGGTATCAGTAAGTTAATGTTGGAGATTTTCCTGTGGGTGAAATGAAGAGCATAGTCAATCATATTGATAAAAGGCTACTAAAGCTCATGGAAAAGATGATAAGTTATAAATCATGACCAATTATAAGCACATGTTGTTGCATATGCATATGAAACTTACACTATAATAACCACATTGTTTTCATTTCATATCCGCCTTTTGTCCCAAATTCCTCTGCACTGCTACCAACTTTTAGCGCAAAGCAAACTTGCTAAAACCGCACCATTTTGATCCACACAGTGCCAAAACCAACTTAGAAACCCCGACAAAAATTCCAGAAATATGAATCTGAAATTAACTAAACTCCAACCAATCAAACTAACTTAATTATGACCAGGAAAATGCGGGAAAAAGGACCAGAATAGCGCCTACGCCGCATACGCTAACCTAACTGAGACAGAGGAAATTATACTGAAACTAGTCCAACGTGTTTCATTTCCCAAGTTTCATAAAATTCCATGAAGGGATTTAGCACGTGTTTATACCACCATACGCCGCATACGTTAACCTAAGAGAAGAAAAGAAAAGCTAAGATTTGTAGATACTCAAAGCTTAAAGAATAAAAGCTTCTCCTTTGAGATCAAATTTGAAGATAGAAACTTACAGTCAAAGTTATGGTTTGAGAAGAAAGGCAAAGAGATCCACAAACTATATAGAATGTCTCGCTGTTAGAATGCACGGGGACACTCAACAATCATTTGCAACCATAATAGATGAACTACATCGTACTCAACAGGATATAACAAAAATAAACTTGATGGTTCTGTTAAACATATTCAATTGAGCAGGCTCGACTTCCATTTGCAACTTCAGAATACCCATCTTCAGTACCACTTTATTTAGTAAAATCATTACTTCATAAAAATCATATCTTTAAAATCAATCTAAAAATCAAAACTTCATAAATGTATAAAAATTTCAACTTTAAGATACTTTATCAAAATAACTAAAAAGGTCACTATAAAAATCACAATTTTAACAACGTTCATCAGAATCAGTAACATCAACCAAAATCAAAAACTAAAACTTTATAGATTTGGGAAAATAAACTCACAATAACCAGAATAGAAACATAAAAATTATATCTTTATAAACATCACTATATCAGTAAATATTAAAATCAGTCTAAAAACCAAAACATCAGAAATATATAAAAATCTCAACTTTAAGATACTTTATCAAAATAACTAAAAAGATCACTACAAAAATCACAACTTTAACAACCATCAACCAAAATCAAAACACCAAAGCTTTATAGATTTGGTAAAATAAACTCAATAACCAGAATCGAAATGACAACCAGCATGAACAACACAAATGTCACAGAGAGAATCAAAACATCAACCAGCAAAACTTGACAAAAATCGAATGCGCAGAACAAAACATGATGTAGAAGAGAGAAGGGAGAAACGTTGTTGACTTACCTGTGGTGAGTGGAGGAGCTTCAAAGAAAACTATATAGAAAAGAACATCAGTCGTTTAAAAAAAAAATCTTTGACATTATGCATTAATATCCTTAAAAATATAACAACAAAATCTGAAAAGCATAGCACAGAGGACATAAAAATGAACTCCATAAAAGCGAAATCCCACAACACCGATACTCCATAAACGAACTCCATAAGAACACCGGTACTTACAAAATCTTAACTTTTTCATCAAAAGATTACCAAAATGAACTGAAAATCCCAGATTTATGAGTTTGGAGTAAAAGTACAGTTGATATGGGAAAATCATCTCACAACACGAAAATCGGAACGCGTATTTCGTGAAGAACCCGAAAAAAATATGATGAAGAACATGAACACACGTTCAGCAGTGGAAAATGAAGAAAAAGAAGAAGAAGAAGAGAAAAGGGAGAAATGGGGTTGTATTACCGGTGGAATCCAAGGGAGATGTGATGGAGAAGAACCGGTACGTCTTCGACACTTGGAATGGAGAGAGAATGCTTGTTGAAGAAAGAATGTAAAAAGGAAAAAAGAGAGGGAAATATTGAATGTAATATGATCCATATTTGTCTACCGTGTAAAAGAGGATGTTTGATTATTAGTATTACACAATGGATTAAAATGGTTAATGGATTGAGAAAATGAAATAAACATATACAAAATTGAGAATGGGGTGCCACTTGGAATAATGGATAGATATGATTGGTCCATAAGAAGATTGATTTAGTAAATTATCAAAATGGGCATTTTGTAGTGTAATTAAAAAAAAGCAAAAAAGGATGTTAATAGGTATATTATAATCTTAGTTAGGTAGTTGATATATATATATATATATATATATATATATATATATATATATATATATATATATATATAAAAGATATTCTTACTCCAACAATAAGTTATTAACCTTTAATCCACGTCTTGACCATTATTTTTTTTCAATTTAGTGGTTAAAAACATATATAATGAAAAAAAAAAGGAAAAAGGAAAAGAAAAAAAGAATGCGGGAGTATGAATTTCTATTTCTTAACATCATATATATTAATAATATTTAGATTCTAGAATATGAGTTTCAAGAGGAGGACTAAGAAGCTATCACATAAATATTAAATAAACAATTTTTTACAGTGTACTAACCAAACTAAAAGTAGTAGGCAAGTGAAAAATTTATATTCATGATCATTACTAGTTTCCATTTCCTATTTCAATTATTAATAATAATGTAATACTCTTTTTCATCTTCATAGTGTAAGATTTAGCATCCCTTTGTCTTGGCGTGATGTCTTGACCGAGTGTTGTAGATTTGTGATGGATAGAGTTTGGGGGCAAGAGTTTCGTTCTGCAGAATGATAAGCTGTTTTGCAGGCGGAAGATTTAGCATTGCTTTGTTTTTGGCGTGATGTCGTGTTTGAGTGTTGTAGCTCTGTGTTAGGTAGAGTTTGGTTGCAAGAGTATGTTTCTGCAGAACTTTATCTTTGCAGAGTAATGAGAGTATGCAGGTTTTTTCCAAGAGCGTGGGAACCGTTTTGTGGCCGATTATCTTCTTGCCTAGTGTTGGAAGTGGCTGTGATTGTTTATCAATTATTCTAGTTCTTTTGGTGGGTTTAGCTTTGGTGTTCTTGGTAGTTGATGTAGCTAAGGTCTTGTTATTGATATACCTCAGTGTTTATTGTGCTGTTTGTTATGAGTTCTTTGTAACTTGTGTTTTGGTAGCACTTCTTGTACTATTGTTCTTAATAAAGTTGGTTTTTTTCAAAAAAATAAAACAATGTAACTAGGTCATAATCATTGTTTTCATCAACTAAAATAAAAAGTGTTAACATGTGTAGGAGCTAGTAAGGGTACGCAGGTCATTAACCGGTCTAAACAATTTGATCAATTAAAACTCACATATGGTTGTCATTTCTTCATCCTGTTACTGAGCTAATTTGGCAATTATTTATTGTTACTAATAAAACTCGTGTCACCTTTACAAGTCATGTAAATTGGTAGAAACTAAATTAATCAACCAGAGAATTCACTCTTTTAAAAGTGTATTTAAAAACAAAGCATAAAATAACTATTTCCAGCACTACTTGTATGGAAAACTAATTGTCTTTTAGGCCTCTAATCATGTGAAGATAACAGCTTATATTTCCTTGTTATGCTTAATGATATTAAAGGATGTATCAACAAATTAGTTTATGAATAACTTCAAGTGCACTTTTTTTTTTCCATTTTGAAAATAGAAACCTTGCTTAAACAGGTCTAGGATCAAATCTTTCATGAGGATCACTATGGTATACAATGTTATTTACAACTCATGAGTCATATCTCTCAACTGAAAATATGCACATACAACTCATGAGTCATGAACAAGAAGTTGTAAAAATTAAAACATGATTATCCAAACAACACCTGCACATAAGCTGAAAACTGGAGCAAAAGTAACCGGAAGTTGCTTAGTTATAGCATCAGAAATCACAACAAAATGAAGCTATAAGAAAACACTGCTCCTCTTTGATTTTTATGAGTATGGATCATCAAAGTAGTTGCTCTACAGCAAAGCAGTTGTGGAAATCAACTCTGACAGATAATTACTGCTCGTCCTAGTTACTCCAGCAATCGTCTCCTTTACTGAATCCTGAATAAAACCAGAAGAAATATGGGAGTAAATAATGGGAGTAAATAATACACATAGAAATGTGAAGCTAAATGAGTAATGTTAAAAGTTATCAAAGAGGAAATTTATACCTGAGACGCCACTTGTTTCATCTTGATTCTAGTCATCCCATGCCCCTTTGAGCCCCCGGTTGATCTGCAAACAGGATAAATAATAAAAATAACCCAAAAATATTCCACAAAACAAAAAGACCAAGACAACAAATTTGATAGATGTAGTAAACTTTTAGGTGCCAAAACACAAGACTAAAAGTGTTTACCAGTTATGCTAGTGTTGAAGTTTCTTACGCTTCCACACCGCAAAATAGTTCACCAGTCACAATAATGATCCGAAGCTACTAACTTTCTAATCATTACTAACTGCTAAATCTTGTTTAAAAAAATAGATGTTCACCACAAGAATATGCTTGATATAGGTCCAATTACAATCTATTGATGAAACCAGTGTTGTATCTACTTTAGAACTGCACGATAACCAGTTAGAAACTATAACCAAAGATAAGAAACTAATTGAAGATACTCAAGTTGGCCATAAATTTATTTGGAATTCAAGGGACAGAGGAAAAACTCATAAATTAATTTTGATAGTCCACAAAATTAAATTAACAATTTGAGCAACAACTTTAACAAACTCCTTTCCAACACAATTGATGTCAAAAACATTCATTTTCACACAGCAAAAGATACTTGAAGAGAGACTAGAGTTAATAACATATAAATCTACAATAGAGACAAATCATGAACCAAAACTTGTAAAATATAAACTGAGGGAGGGGAGGGAGAAAAATAAAACACTGATGTGAAAGTTAATAAACAATTTTTATTGATGGAAAAATAACAAACATGACAGAAGCTCGTAAAAGAAGCACTACTCTATTGATGAAAAGAAAAATAACTACTAGAACATGCATCTAGTAAATTGAGTAATGTTAAAACCTATCAAAGAGGAAACTTATACCTTAGATTCAACTGCTGCCATCTTGTTGCAAGTCATCAATCCCACATGAATCCCTTGATCGATCTGCAAACAGAAGAGAGATGAATTAAACCGAAAATAAAGAATAAGCAATAAAACCTAGGTGATGAACTCATAAACAGCAAAACATAAGTCTCCAAAATATAAACATCATTTAGAATCAAATAACCTTCTTAAGCATCTTTATCTGCCATACATAAAGAGCAAGCATAGAAGGTTAATCATTTTAAGAAACCTTTCTCATGGAAAAAGTTGTAATCGATTAAGATGTGGGAGAAATATTAAGTCAAGCCAGTTCGATAAACAAAGAAAATGTAGAAATTCATAAATGATATTCATTAGACCAATATATTAGAGATGAATTTAACTACTGTTACAAAAGCATTATAAAATCAATACATTAAAACCAACTCATTCAAATATTTATATATTCACATAGATAAGAAGAGTACCAAACATATTTGTGGTCTGTGGTTGTTTCTCCTTTTCATCTACTGCTGATCAGTAAAACATTGACTAGATTTGGTTGCAGTTCATGCATGTGAATTTTGGCTTCTCACAACAACGAGATTGGGCAGAAGGAGGGATAACACAGATACTATGATTAAAAAAATGAGATAACATTATAATATTGTAATTTGATGTTACTAATGAAATTGATAATATTAATTGATAAATACATAATAAGAAATATTTTTAAGAGACTCACCTAGACATGAAACTTATGTGATCAATTCGTCGTCAATAATTATGGCTGGAATGTGAGCAATCTTACGCCATTCTTGGCCTCTCTTCCTCCGCAATTTCGCTACCAGTAATGGACAGCGAGTCATACTTAGTAATGAAAGAGAGGAAGGCAATCCTTTCTTTGGCAAGAACTTGAGTTTGGGAGCATTAACAATCTCAAGGTTTTGGAGAGAAGTGAGATGTTGAAGCCACTTGTCATCAATGCTTGTATCACCAAGACCACATATGCATAATGTCACAAGCTTTGCAGAAAGCAATGGCCCCATCAACATCTTAACCGTACCATCGCCGTTAATTCGCAACACTGAAAGATAAGGGAGATATTCCCAAGAATGTTTAGAATGCCGCATAATTCCTCCAACAAAGCCAACTGTCAGTTCCCGCAAAGCATAAGGTAAAACATATATGGCAAAAGATTGAAGGTTTGGTAGATTATCAATTTCCATTTCTTGAAGAACAGCTAGAGTGTGCATTGCTTCAGGTAGTGAAGGAAGCTTCTCACACTTCCACACTGCAAAATAATTGAGGTTTGGAGTAGCCAATCCGCCAGGAGGAAATGACTCCAGTTCATTACAATCCCATATTTTTAGGCTTCTAAGAACTGAGAGACTCTCTTGGGACGAGTCTTCTGCAATTAATATTGACTTCAAATTTTTACAACCCTCAATAAATAGACTCTTAAGGACGGGAAGAACGCCTAAGGTAAATGATATCATTGAATTACAACTATAAGATATTTTTAATTCTTCAAGCAACGTATAGTTGTGCAAGTATTCATGAGGAAGGAACTCTAGATTCTCGCAATTATTGATTGTGAGGAATTTCAAGGTCTTGAGTAGACTATCTGTTGGGAAAGATACCAGAGACGGAAATCCGTCTATTGTCAGTCGTTGAAGAGAATTTAGAGGGAACATTAGTTGCCTTAATACATGATTTGATGATGGCATTGATTGCACTGGTAGAGCACATGATGCCTTCAAGATCAGAAGCATGTGATGCCTTCAAGACATTCAAGGCATATGTGGAAAAACAAAGTGGTTGTAGAATCAAAGCATTGAGAACAGATAGAGGCCAAGAATACCTCGCTGGTACAAGTTTCTTTGAGCAGCATGGAATTGAGCATCAATTAACAACAAGGCACACACCTCAACATAATGGAGTTGCTGAAAGAAAGAATAGAACGATCATGGATATAGTGAGATGCATGTTGAAGGCTAAACAAATGCCCAAGGAATTTTGGGTAGAAGCTGTTGCTACTGCAGTTTATATTTTAAACAGGTGTCCAACAAAAAGTGTTCAACAAAAGACTCCCGAAGAAGCTTGGAGTGGAAGAAGACCTTCAATCCGACACCTTAGAGTTTTTGGATGTATTGCATATGCTCATGTACCAGATCAACTAAGAAATAAGTTAGATGACAAAGGAGAAAGATGTATCTTTGTTGGTTATAGTTCAAACTCAAAGGCCTATAAGCTTTACAATCCAGAGACAAAGAAGGTGATTATTAGTCGAGATGTGACTTTTGATCAAGGAGGAATGTGGGATTGGTCCTCAAAGTCACAAAAAGATCCAATAGTAACTTCAAATGATAACGAAGATGAGACTGAATATAATCTAACACCTGATGAGACAGAGACATCCAGCAGACAACAAACATCACTTGATGAGCCAGAAACATCCAACAGACAACAAAGGCCACGTAGATTACCATCCAGATTGCAAGATTGTGTTTTAGGTAATGATAATGACCCATCTGATGAGGAGATTATAACTTTGCTTTATTTGCAGATTGTGAGCCATTTACTTTTGAAGAAGCAGCTGATGATGAAAATTGGAGAAAAACCATGAATGAAGAAATCAATGCAATAGAGAAGAATAAAACATAGGAGCTGACAGAGTTACCAGCAAACAAGAAAGCTATAGGAGTGAAGTGGGTGTACAAGACAAAGTACAAACCCAGTGGTAAGATTGATCGCTATAAAGCAAGGTTGGTGGCAAAAGGATACAAGCAAAAATCAGGTATTGATTACTTTGAGGTATTTGCTCCTGTTGCAAGGTTAGATACAATTAGAATGCTTATTTCAATATCAGCTCAAAATAGTTGGAAAATACATCAAATGGATGTTAAGTCTGCATTTCTTAATGGCAATTTGGAAGAAGAAGTGTATGTTGAGCAGCCTGCAGGATATGTAGTAAAAGGAAAGGAAGATAAAGTCTATAGATTGAAGAAAGCACTATATGGCTTGAAGCAGGCACCAAGATCTTGGTATAACAAGATTGATTCTTATTTTGTGAAGAATGGTTTTCAGAGATGTCCTCACGAGCACACGCTATATATCAAATACATTGATCCTGGTGATGTCCTTATGGTGTGCCTATATGTTGATAACCTGATTTTCACTGGAAATAATTCAGAGATGATTACAAAATTCAGGGAGGCTATGATTCGACATTTTGAAATGACAGATTTGGGCCTAATGTCCTATTTCCTTGGCATTGAGGTCGTCCAACAAGATGATGGAATTTTCATTTCTCAAAAGAAGTGTGCAAGTGATATTTTGAAAAAGTTCAAGATGGAGCATTCAAAGCCAGTTTACACACCCGTTGAAGAAAAGTTGAAGTTGACAAGAGAAAATGATGGAAAGAGGGTAGACTCAACCCAATATAAAAGTTTGATTGGAAGCTTAAGATATCTGACTGCGACAAGACCAAATATAGTACATGGAGTTGGATTGCTCAGCAGATTCATGGAAGAACCATGTGTTAGCCATTTACAAGGAGCAAAGAGGATTCTTCGTTATATCAAAGGTACTCTGACCGAAGGTATTTTTTATGCTAGTAATAATGATGTGGAACTTGTTGGATACACAGATAGTGATTGGGCTGGAGATATAGAAACAAGAAAAAGCACGTCAAGGTATGCATCTCATTTGGGCACAGGTGCAATTTCATGGTCTTCAAAGAAACAACCAGTTGTTGCACTTTCTACTGCTAAAGCTGAATATATTGCAGCAACCAGTTGTGCTACTCAAACAATATGGATGAGAAGAATTTTAGAAGTGATACATCAGAAACAGAATAGTCCTACAAAGATATATTGCGACAATAAGTCTGCAATTGCACTGAGTAAGAATCCAGTTTTTCATGGACGTTCCAAGCATATTGATATTCGGTTTCATAAGATAAGAGAGTTGATAACTGAGAAAGAAGTGGTGATCGAGTACTGTCCCACTGAAGAACAAATTGCAAACATATTTACGAAACCTCTGAAGATTGAGCTATTTTACAAATTGAAGAAGATGCTTGGAATGATAAAATTGAAAGCTTGATTTAAGGGAGGCAATGTTAGAAATTAAATCAAATGGCTAAAGAATTATTGAGAAAAGTAAAATTACTAGAATGTTTTGGAAGATAGCTGATATGTTAAGAAACATCATTACACCACCGCCTGACATTTTATTTTGGAATTAAGTTTCTTAGCTTGTAAGAACTATATTATAATCCAACTAGCCTAAAGTATTTTGTGCCACCGCCAATAATTTCTTTGGTTGTAAGTTTAGTGGTTTCATAGGCCTATATAAAGGCATGTGTGTTAAGCCTTGAAAAATCATCATTTTGTAAAAAATATAGAGTAACACCTTCAATTCCTCTTTCTCTCTTTACTTAGTTTTTTTTAAATTATTGTCCCATTTGATATTAGTTTACATGCACCAATTGACTCTAGATTCCAAGTGTGACCAATAACTTGGTAACAGGTATTGGCAGCAGCTAGATTCTCTACTTCACTCAGTCTCTGCCAAAGAATGGAAACTTCCTTTCCCAGCTTACATCCTTATGGGGGATCAATCTTGTAAGACCCGTAATTTTATAAATAAATATTTTAAAATTATAATATATTCGCACCTCTATAATATATTTTGATCAAATATATAGTTAAATAGTATTTATACTAATAAAATCTTAGAATTTTTATTTCATTAGTGGTTCAAGATATAAGTTTTTTAAAAATCTTAATTTCAGTCTCGTTAATGTTCGCTAAAATTAGTCGCCTTAATTTTTAAAACAACCCCTGTTTGATAAGAAAATTTTAGTGATAGAATAACAAAATTATTTATGAAAGAATGAAAAATAAAAATAGTTTCTCTTTGAAATTAATTTCTGGTCTCTCCAATAAATGGTAGTTTTACCCGCTTAAAATTTTAAAATAATCTCTGTTCATAACAAAATTTGATCAATGAAAACATAAATTATTTTTAGTAGATTAATAAAAAGTTAATAATAAAAATAATAAATTTTTATTTTCCCGACCGATATTTTTTTATATAACATCGCATAGAATAACGGGAAAAAGGATTTTACTATCAGCAAAAATATTTCGGGCATTTTTATCAGTGTCACATAACACCGAAAATTACTCGGATATAACAAAATTTATATATTTAGAAGAGATATCGAGGGATGTGTATAGGATAGGAAGGAATATTCACGATGGTAAGTATTTATGAGAAGTGATCGACTATCATGAACAGCTGGCAAGTGGGATGCTGGGATGAAAAATATTTGAAGGAAGATAACGTGAACTCTTACTATAAATAGGGTAGTATTATGTTAGTACTACACACCAGAAAAAATATATATATAGTTAATCACTCTCTATTTCCTCTTCATACTTTCTTACACAGTAGAGAAAAAACAACACTTCTAGTTTATCTTCAAACTTAGGTGAGTTCTCCTCACACTTTCTTAAAATTTTGCCTATTATATATTAATATATAAATTGTTATAATTGCTAAAACTATTTTTTCTTTAATAAATTTCCAGTAAATTTTATTACTATTTAATTAATTAATTGAAATTAATTACTTGTTTTATATAAATAAATAAAAAAGGGACTCATACCTTAGGCTCTTTACAACCTTATTGTTCAATTAGTTGTGATTAAATAAAATTGAAGTTGTGTAAGTTATAAATAAAATTTCTACAGTAAATACAAAATATTATTTAAATACAATAATTAGACTATTTCATTCAAACACTAATACATGATTTAAACTTTAGTAAAATTGTATCATGTAGGATGTATCATTTATATTTTATTTCATGAATATCAAAAGAGATTATTTTACGTACACATTTGATCGGTACATACATAAGCGTTTTTAGAATTGTCCACGTAAAAGTGTTTCTAGATTTGTGCTGGAAATCTCTTGATACTCACATAGCCTAGTTTTTAAAGAAAAGTAACCCACAGCATGTTTATAACTATGTTTAGTTTTATCCTATAAAAAAATTTAACTTAATCTAGTTTTTATAATTTTTTAATATATTTTTATAAGTATTAGAGTTCTAAATGAATAATAATTAATTTTATCTTAAAGAAGAATAATAGGCAAAATTAATTGGATGGATATTTAGGAGTTTATTTTTTTAAATGAAAACTATAATTTAAGTTTTAATAATAAAATGCTGATTGGTTATTGGTATAAATAGAAAAATACTATGCACTCTTGCTTAAAAAGTATTTATTTAACTAAAAAGTATTAATTTAAATTAGGCATAATTAAATCTAAAGCTCTAAAGTCTTTAACTTAATTTAATGTTAACTAAAAAATATTACATACTAAAAAATATTACATACTAGTTTTTAAGAATTGTTTTGTTACACAAAAAACATTATTGCCGTTAAAAAGAGAAAAAAAAACTTTAACCTGACTATGTGGCGTGACACGTATGCAAGTTGAGTCAGCATATATATATTTTTAAAAAAATATGATATTTGGTTTAAACTTTGAAGGCAAAATGTTAATAATGTGCAAAAGAAAAAAATCAAACATTATCGTGAATGACAAACACATATCAAACAGATATATGCAATAACCCTTCTTAAGTGCAGTGTCTTTTTTAATAACTTCCATAGTCTTGCAAATACTTTTTAACAAACTTGACAATACTTAACTAAAATAATAAGGAAAATCCATAATTTATTTTGTTCCACAGAAATTTCATAACCATTAGTGTTAAATAGCTTCCCTCAATATTTTGAATGCCAAAAGAAGATATATGTTGAACTCCTGAACAAGATATAAATAAAGCAGACATCTTGTACAAAATTGATCAGATCTTTTTCAAAATAAACATAAAATATGGAAAAAATATTGACTACAAGTAAATTTTAACTAAAAAAAGGTTGCAGTTTACATGCACCAATTGACTCTAGAACCTAAGTGTGACCAACGACTTGGTAACAGGTATTGGCAGCAGCTAGATCCTCTGTCTTACTCAGTCTCTGCCAAAGAATGGAAACTTCCTCTCCCAGCTTACATCCTTATGGGGGATCAATATTATAAACAACCAACATTTTTGCATATGTTCTAACTTTCAATTCACTTTTGCTTTTCAAAAGAGCACTTTCTCCCACTTCAATTAAATCTTCAAGATATTTCTTAAAACTCAAATGGTAGTTACTAAATATCTTTGACTCTTACAATCAGTCGGAATATAGAATTTAAGACAAAAATACCACGTAATTTAATAGCTGAATATCAACAGACATATGGAGGCTAAAATAAACTAAATTTTGAAGTCACTAGTGAAGCTAAAGAAAAAAGGCTCTCCTCTTTGAAAGCCAAATTGACAATCTCATCCATTTTTTTAATAAACAGTATTGGATGAGAAATCAACCACCTAATTCTAAGCAACCACCCAAAGCTTGTTATCTTCATCCTTGTCACACTTCTGGATTGAGAGTTGAAAATCAAGTGCCAAATCTTTATACAGGCAACATAACCAACTGCTAAAATATCTAGAAACAAAGTTAGAATGCATAAATTCAATAAAAATTAGTCTCATGTTCCTCAATTTCTACCACGGTATGAAGGTATTTCATTTGAGTTTGTCTGGCTTGATGAAACATAAAAAGCATGATTATTTCACAGCTAATAGAAAACTGTCATTTAACATCGGTTTTATCTTGAGAAAGTGTCACATGCAGTGCATGGTGATAATGTATAGACCAAGTAGGAATGGTAAATTTGATTGTAAAATAAATTTTTAGGTTAAGCATGACTAGAAACAAAACTATGACCACAAAATAAGCAAAAGAATACTTTTAATCTGAAAAGGCATCTTACCCAATAAGCAAGCCATTTAGCAGCCTCATCGTAGTAGGTCCTGCTAAATATATTAAATAATTTCCTAGCTCCTCCAGTAAATAACTAAAATTGCAACAACACAATTTTTGTAATATTTGTAACCACATTAAAACATAAATGCAGTACCATTAGTTCAATTATTAAATGTCCAATCAAAACAAACTTAGACGAAGTGGCAGTGTTCACTAAAAGGGACAGTGTACCAAACCTACAATCAAAATAAACCATAAATTGAGCACCAAACCTGCAATCAAAACAAACCCTAAATTCAAGACTATACCTTTCGGCTCGTAAATTACTTTTCTCTTTCTCAGACAACTAGACGGAAATACCGAATCATTTTGAATGACACATCTTGTAATATTCTTCTAAACCCAATGATTATTTTAATAGTTATAGTAGTTGCACAACAATTATAAAAAATTTCACCCTTCAATCAATACTTCACATACTTACCCACAATATCAATTCATTATTTTATTCACCTCAATAACACATTAATAATCAACAATCGTCACACAAAACATCATTTATTCACACAACACCAAACATCACTTAATCCATTGTCATGCAATGCCACAAAGGATGGAATGCAACATCATTTACTTATGCACATGGTACCAAAACTCCACTGATGACTTAGTCATCTTTACCTCCAAAGATCTCCACCTATTGGACCGATTTCAGCTTGGAACCAGAGCACTTCATAATATCGCACCCAATCCATACGATGGGATTGAGGCCGTAACTAGACTAGCGTCCTAACACTGGACTAATGTCCTAACATATGCTATGAATGTATGATGCACAACAACATAATAATCACTACCACGACTCGTTAAAATGTGTCATACCCCAAAATTTTCCCATCATATTTCATCATATTTTGGCTCACATGACTTTCAACTGCTCAAGACTATACAAGAATTGGGCACTCTTACCTATCTCCTAAGCAACAAACCTCCAATTAACGTTTTGCTTCTCTCAAAGTAAAATCAGGTTCTGACATCTCAAGTAGACTTCATGGCTTCTCATATGCCTCAAATAATCCTCACACCAAATTTCAAGCTCTGATTCACAAGATTGCACAGTCAATGGCTCAAAAAGTCAACAGTCGACTAGTTTGACCTAAAAGTCAACTATGGTCAACATACTGTCAAAACTCCTGATTTTTGGTCAACATCAACATTTTGAAGTAACACTCATAATTTGATCAAGATTTGATCATGATTCATCAAGAAAAGTTCAGAAATCAACAAAACTTAAAGTTTCTAAATTAGGGTTTTTGACTTAAAAAGTCAACTAAAATTTGACCAGCCATAACTTTCACATGGTGCATCATAAATTTCCCAACCAAAGCTCATTTTGAAGGAAACTTAATTCTCTACAACTTTGTCTCTCTAAAGCCAAGGCCAAAAATGCTTCATTAGAGAGATATGAGCCAAAACATTACATGTCCTTCTAGAGGTTCGCAAAAAGCTGTTTTTTGTCAGGAGCCATATCTTCAAGATAAAATACTCAAATGCAAAAAGTGTTCCAAAGTGGATTTTAGAGGACTCTTTGAGATTTCCAAAAATTATTGAATCATCTTCATATGATCAAAATTGAGAAAGTTATGAATTATGCAAGTTGTTGAAATTTCAAGAAAAGCATGAAACCTCAAGTGGGGAATTTTGAATTTTTAAGTGGTGGGCCTATATTTTGGAGTCATGAACGTGATAAGGATCTCATAAAAGGCTCATAAACCCATTTATCTTTATTTTATGATTTCTATTTATTTTATTTTGAATTTAATCTTTTAATTTCAAATAAAATCAAATAGTTTTATAATTAAAGTATAAAAAAAATCATATAATCATTCTCCAAGGATTCAATCAAATCACAATCAATCCCAAGGGCCAAATAAAACGTGAGAATGGGCATGGAAATAGAATGAAGTTCAAAGTAGAAAGATTTGATAAAAAGAAAATCATATCAAATTTCTCATGATCAATGATTGATTATTTCCAATTCTAAAACCCTAATTCAATCCTTATAAGAACAACAACATACTCAACACAAAAGGGGACATGAATCCTGGCCTCAAAACAGCTTCCAAAGTTACAAGTAAATATCCAAAAAAAAGGTGGAACTCGAGTCCCTTCATTGCAGCCTCTTCCAAGAACAAACAATCATCACAATCTCTTCATAAGGTAGTACAGGTTGCTAATAAACCAGTCATGGAGTCCCATGATGCTTGGAACAGTCGTACCTTGTTCATATAACTTCATATGTTCTTAAATTCCGTTCTCCATGTTTTATCATGCTTTCATTAATACTAATGTTTCATATGAGTTTGTGGTGATCTTTAGAACATGTTAGAACCTTGAAACCGAAGCTTGGGCATAGAATCACGAAATCACCATGGCTAGGGCATAAATGAGCATCACGTTCGTTTTCACGTTTTCGGGCGTTTTTAGGACGTAAAAGTTGTACCATTGAATTCGTAGCCCTCTAATTAGGGGATATGTGCGTATAGTTTGCTTGTTTAATGTTGATGGTCCATGTTTCAAAATTAAAGATACGGTGAGGAAGACCTGCGGAAAAATCCGCAGGTAAAGCCGCAGCAGAATCCGTAAAAGAATCCGCAGGGTTGGAGGTAGAAGATGATGACGAGGACGCCTGACCCTTTGACTGCATGTGTGTGCGTTCTCCATTCGTTGGTCAAACGCTCTCTTTCTCCCTCCACACGTGGCGCCTCTTTGTTGGCTGGTAAACGTTTCAAAGGATTCTCTCTCCCTCTCATTGGTGCACGCGTGGGATGCTGGGTCCCAGGGTTTGACTTTCCCATTAATCATTTGTTTTTATATATTATGTTTCTTTGATGATTAATTATTAACAAGCTAAATGCAACACAGATGGTGGAGAAGCCTATGCGCTGACTTCAAGGTCCTGGGTTCGAACCCAGGCTTTGTATTATTTTTGTGAAATATGTTGAAAATAGGTCCAATGCAGTTACCTCCTGAATGCCCACGGTGAAACCTCCAACGTCAGCCATTTGATCATTCTGGACGCACATCTGATGGACCAAGATACAAATTCCACCGTGCACCCTCAAGAGCCTGGTCCATGTGATTCCAGCGCCTCATGTTTGTCTTCCCATCTTATTTTTATTTCTTTTTTTGTTTAATTTTGTTTATTTAACCATAAATCTTTTTTTACCACCAACTTAAAATTAATTTTTTAATTAACTAGAATTAGGTTTTATAAACTATTTTAATTTAGTCATAGAATAAATAATCTAGATTTAGTGTTAATTTAATTTAATGTGGTAACTAAGATTAGGTTATGATTAGAATAGTTTTAATTAGTAATTAAATTTGATTAATTAGGATAACTAATTTAGATTAACATTCTTCACTTTATTTTCTTAATTAATTAGCTAATTTAATTTAGTAATTAATTTAATTCCAATTTAGTAAATAATTTAGTAAACCTAGGTTTATCCTCACTTGATTTTCTTTCTCGACTTTAATTTTCTCTCGATTCTCTTCTCATCTCCAAATTCCGTTGATTGTCGCATGAGTGTTTATTTTAGTTTTTTATTTAATTTTCATTATTTAAATTCTAGAAATTATGTATAGGTTGCTTATTCAATTTTTATGTAATAGTAACTAGGATTTATTTTCCCGCACTTTAATTTCCGCATCCCCCAATTTTTGGTTATGTATCCTAGGGGTGATCGTATCCGAACCAATCCAAAAGCAAAACCTCAAATCGAACCAATCCAAACCGAAACCGCAAAAAACCGAGTTTGGTTTGGATGATTTTGGATGATTTTTGGACTGAACCGCTCGGTTTGGTTTGGTTTGCGGTTTGTATTTCACAAAACCGAACCAAACCGCATTTTTAACTTAAGTTTTGAATTTTAATAATTAATTTATTATCTTTCCAAATCCAATTGCACACACCCACACCTCACATTTTAAATTTTAATAATTAATTTATTAACTTAAGTTTTGGCATCATCCCCTTAGTTTTTGTATTTTATTGAGCTACATATATATGTAATTCTCTACTGTCTAATATATGTATTTCATTTATAATGTATCTTTAGTTCTCTACTGTTCTTGTAATATAATTTCTTTTGTTTGGTATAATATCATATATTATATCGACATTGAATTACTTTCCTTTTTCCTTTTATTTCAGTACATTTTTATTTGATAGTGTAAACCGCAGTCCACCGAACCGATCCTAACCGCATTGGTTTGGTTTGATTTGGATGACTTATTAAAAATCAACCGAACCAAACCGAACCGCATGCATTTTTATCTCGCAGTTAGGATGACTTTTATGCTCAAAACCGAACCAAACCGCACCGCGAACATCCCTAATGTATCCCCCTAATCCCGAAGTCCTGTAATAACGTAAGATTTAATTTGCGCACTTTATTTTTCCATCAATATATTAACTGTGTGGTTAGTAAAGTAGGGAGTGACAAAACAATTAACTGGACATAGATCATTAAACTGCAAGATAAAATATCTGAACTGAATCACATGATTGGTGCACACACTCACCTGTAGGGTAACCCTCTCTTCGTTGTCTTTCGAATAATACTAAATTCCCTTCGAGCATAGCGATACCTTAGCCTGTTGCCTTCGATTCAAATCATCATAGTCCCTTCGATAAAAGTCATAGTCCCTTCGAGTTGTCTACGATTAAAAATGATCTTGTCCCTCGATGTTGCTTCGATTAAATGATGACCATCCCTCCGAATGCTAAGGTATCCTTACTGGTTACCTATAAATGACTATTCCATCCTTTCCTAAAGAATTCCTGCCCTTCTTATGGTATGGATAAACTTATGGAAAACGATGACCCTCGATGACCCGTACATCCAATGAAAGGACTACCTACCCTCCTTATGGTATGGATAGCCCTTTCAAATAAAAGACTTAAAGAACAAGAAAGATCCAATCTTAGGGTAGGTGCTCTTAATTGCTTGCTCAATTCAAAAATCAAAATGCTTTTCACACCTCCTATTTCAAAATGATTTCCAAAAGGCTACACTTATTTACAAGTTAAAGTCCTTATTCAAAAAATATTTTTCTAATCACACACTAAACTTTTTCAAACAATTCAAACAAACAAGTGAACTAAGCAATTAAGAGCCCATGGATAACCATGGATACAAAGGGTGCTTACACCTTCCCTTTGTATAACCTAACCCCCGAACTCAAAATATTTCAAAGGTCTTTCCTGTTCTTTATGCCTTTCCAAATTGGATAAAATAAAAGTCGGTGGCGACTCTTGCTATCCACAACATTTTTAAAAGCCAGTTCTCCCACCGTGTTACAAAATGCATCACCATTCATTTGCTTATCATATCATATAATCATCATCCCATTACATCAACACCACAATCATCTCAATTAATACCACACATACATCATATTTATCATGTTATAAACCATCACAACAACACCTTATTACAACAACCATATACTCAATTATAATCCTCTTCACAAGCATATATCTGTTTACCAGTGATTTCTGATAAACAACCGCTAGTCTTTCAAACTGTTCAATTTGGTAACTAATAGGATCGACTAGATTGATCCTAGGTCATGTGTCTCAAAGTTTTAGTATTCCTAAGTTCATTTCATAAGTGGTCATGTTTGTGATTTATAATCCTTTTCTATAAAAGAAATTAAGTATTGTCTAAGAATTAAGAAAAGTCTTCGACTCTAAAGTGCTGTGAAAGATGTACAGTTGAATCTAAAAAGGAGTGTAAGTATTGTAGATTATAGGAAAATGAAGGTTTTGACAAAAATGTAAAAAGTCTGACTGAAAGTAAAGGAAAGAAAATGGAGAAAGACTGGAAATTTATGAAACTAAATAACTTTAAAGTAAAGAAAACAATGGTGTTTGCATACATACATGATCAACTGACTCTTTTCTCTCTCTCTCTCTCTCTCTCTCTCTCTCTCTCTCTCTCTCTCTCTCTCTCTCTCTCTCCGGTACTTCGAGTATTTGAGTGATTTTTGTATACAATGTGAAAAACACACCAATCTTAAAACCTAAGATTCCTATTTATAATTATTCGACCCTAACGGTCTCTACATATATGAGTGCCACGTTCAATATTTCAAACGAAAGGATCTTCTGATGATACCACGTGTTCTTCTGGCGAACAAACTTAAGTTCAAATTTCAAACTCTTCCCACTCGAAGCCCCTTTGAAATCATCCAACATAGCTGTCGAAGCATACTTCTTCACATTCAAGAATTTTCAATTTTACACACTTGAAGCTGTATTTACCTCGACGTATCAAGTCTTAATAAGAATAAAAATAAATATAAAACAGAAATAGCCTCTATGAAGCCATATTTCAAACTATTTTTGAATATGATGTTCTTAAACCTTGGTCGAAATTCTCAGCTAACAAATTGCCCCTAATAAATGTCTATTTCGAATGAAAGTAGAAATGGACATTTTTTGTAATCCAGATTTCGACCAAAAGACCTTTCAGTAGCCTTTAGCACATGACGTCATAAGAAATTATGACTTGCTTCTTGAAAAACGTCTATTCAAGACGTGCGTGCATCAATTATCATCATGAGCAACAATTTCCAATGTAATTGATTTGACAAACTTCTTACCTTCTCTTCCAGGATCGGAACACGTGTCCCACTACTTCAGTGAGGTGTAACCACTTCTTTCTTCACTTTTCAATATAAAAGCTTTCTTCTTCATTTTTTCCTATTTTCCTTTTCAGCAATCATTCAGAAAAATTCATTCTTCTTCTCTGATGTTCCTTCCTTTTCACCAAAACTCCATTTCAAGCTTTCTGCAACAATGTCTCCCAACAAGCAAAAGAAGTCTAAGAGCAAGAATTTAGGAACCTCCAAAGGCTCAACTTCTCAAAACGTCCCGACCAGCAAGCTTATTACATTTGGGAATCAAGAATTCATCACGCCTCCCAAACTCACTCAAGAACAAAAAGCAATCTATGCTTCTTAGGTACTCATCCCTTCTTCGCTTTCTGAAAAAACCCTAGGGTTTTAAGGCCTTTGATTGTTGATGGACATTTAGAGAAATACATAGAGTTTCTCCCTATTTATCATGTTACTAAACCCATAGAAAACAAAATTGATCCTCCTATATAGAATCTTGAGGATCCTGTTAAGAAACCCAGCAAATCCTCTAAGGATAAACTGGCTGAAAGCATCTTGAAACCCAAAGTAGCTAGAGCATCCTTTCAGGTAGATTATATCACTGATAATTTTAGGCCTTTTCGATCCTACCCTGTCGCACCCTAATTTTTGCCCTATACAAATCATTCATTTTAAGCATGTTGCATTTAAATTTATAAATATATGTTTATGTCCTTTTGTCATTTGTTTTTTTTTCAATTCTATTTTGTAGTGTTATTTCTTTTATGTTAAAATATTAATTTTTATTTGAATTTTAATTCTAATTTAATTTGAAATATTGTTTTAATTTAAATTATTATTAAAATTTGAATTACTTTTTTAAGTTTCTTTTATTTTGTTTCTATCATATTACTAACCAATTTCCTTTCTCTCTTGTTATTATTATTAGTATATATTTATGCATGTCAAAAAGTGAGAATAAAGAATATGCAAGTGGTCCCTAGGTGTTGTTTGTTGTATCAGGTTTCTATTGTTCACAATATTCCAATAACAACGTCCAAAATTGCTGTCACACTGCTATCCCATGCCAAACATTAGAGTCCAAAAAAACTGTCTTTTCTCTTGGCCACTACCCTGCACTTTACAGTCCCAATACGTCCAAAAATTACACAAAAATGGACATCCACAACCTGCATAACAAAAGCACAAAATCAGAGCAACAAATTTGTTCAAATTTCATCCAATTTCCCCCCATTTTTACATAGGTTTTCACTATAAAACAAGGGGAGAACGTTGATACCAGGGAGGAAAAAACAAGTAAGAAAACTCTGCAAAAATTCCATTAGCTTCCTCCCAAACTTCCCAAACCTTCAGCTCACCACCACCGTACCAAAAACCCTTCACGCACAAATCCTTTCATACACTGACCTTCACTCTTCTGCAAACACACAAACACAAATTTCCATCACCAATAACTCAACGTGCCTCATCATGATTTGAAAGTAACAATTAACAAGCGGTAGGAAAGAATTGAAGCCAAATCAGAACGAGACTCACCTTGCCGTTCTTCAACGCAGCAGATCCGTTACTGACTCACACCGCATAACCTTCAGCAACAATACTGACGAAGTAGCAACGCAACACAGCAATACATTAGCAACCACGAAGCATCGTCACCGATTGAAATAGAAGAGGAGCATTATCGAAATCAGAAGAGAATCAAATACAAGTTCACCGTGGATTCGTCCCTCCGAGAACATTCAGAGTCGGTAACTTTTATTTTGAACCTTTGCTTGTGTTAACATATACTATTACCTGAGTCGAATCACCATTGATTTGTTGTTACTAAACTTGAATCATTTGTTCTTGCTACGCATTCAATTTGAACCTTGTTGTCTGATTTATGCTTGCCGTGAACGAATCAAACGTGAGAGAACCGAGAGAGTTTTTGTCGAAGATCTATTTGCAGTGACAGAGGGGGATTTTCGTTGAGAGATTTTGAGAGACGTAGATCGAAAGAGAGATCGCAAGAGTTTTGTATCATTTTTCTTTCAATTTTGTTTGCTAATGATTAAGCAGAGATAGAGACCGAGTGAGGAGAGGAAACGAAGTCGTGAGAGTGAAGAGAGAACCGAGAGCGATACAGCGAGAGAGTGAGCAGAGATGAGAGAACCACGCGAAGAAGCCATGAAAATCGAGTGAGAGAGTTGAATCGCTGAAGAAAGCGCCGTTCTGGGCACTTTGTTTTCTTTTCCAAACCTATCTGTTTAGTTTAGAGAGAGCTGGGTCCTGGGTTGACCCGACCCAGGCCCATTGTTTTTTTTTGTTTTTTGTTAGCTCTCTTTTGGGCCTGTTTTCATTTGCCTTTGGGTAACCATAACTTACTTTCTCTTTTTCCATCATCAGACACCTCTCTAATTCTTCCATTTCTGGCGCTAGTTGATTCAAGTCTACCATGTTAACTCCTAAAGCAGGAATTTTAGAAATCCTCACTTTCTGAAACTTCTTTCTAAGGCCTTAAGTAGCCTCATTCACCTTTCCCACAAGGCCTTAAGTAGCCTTAGGTCTAGAATTTTCTGCAGGGAAACCTTCGACATCAGTGTTGAAGGAAGCATTATCAGTTAGGCTTTCAGTATTCTGCTTTCCAATTGAGACATCTTCCACTTTATTTGCCTCATTGTCTCCAATTTTGACCATATCCACCATGTTGATCTCTAGAGGTTTAGCATAGTTGGTATCTGCAACATGAAGGGGGTCAACATCAACTTTCATATGGCTTATGGCTTTGTCAGCAAACTTCAAATGTCCATCCTTGATAGCATTTTGAATAAGATCCTTGAAAAGAAAACATTGTGAGGTTTTATGGCCAAGGAATCCATGATATTTACAAAAGCCTCTTTTCTTCCATTGTTTTAACGGAGGAATTTTAGTATTCGGAGACACTATCATTTGGCCATCTTTTACCAATAAATCAAAAATCTCATCACACTTTGTAACATTAAATGTGTATGTTTTCTTAGGAAATTTATCATTCTTTTCTACTTCGACAGGGTTCTTGCCATTCGAAGGTGTGAGCATTTTACAAGAGTATGGAGGTGCCTCTTTTAATTCAGTCAAATCCACTCCAACTTCCTCAAAATCATAGGAATCGTTGAAGGTTTTGAATTCTTCGTCTTCGGCTTTGACATAAGCCACTCTTTCTTTTTTATAACTCTTGTTTGCTCTGGACTTTTCATCCTTCAATCGTTCGACTTGTCGAACTCTGTCTGCTAATTGGGTCATATCCCTTAGATATTGGGTATCTAACTTCTTTCTGATGGAGTAATTTAGCCCTCCTGCAGCCATTTTGACTAGTTCATGTTCAGGAACTACAGTGAAGCATCTAGATTTTAATAAACGGAACCTATTCAAATAATCATCTATAGGTTCAGTAAATTTCCTTTTAATGCTAACAAGTTCCTTAAGACTTATCTTAGTCTGCGCCATGTAAAATTGCTCATGGAACCACCTTTCTAGATGAGGCCATGCATCTATAGAATTTGGTGGCAACATAGTGAACCATGTAAATGCATTCTTTGTTAAAGAACCAGGGAAATACTTTATTCTTAGGTTTTCACTATTCTCCAAATCTCCTGCCTCAGTCAAATATCTGGCTATATGTTCGACAGTTGATTCACTAGCGTCCTCTGAAAATTTTGTAAATTTGGGGATTTTACAACCCCTTGGTAACTCAGTTTGTAAAATAAAATCTGCCAAAGGAGATGTATAATTTGGGCGTCGAAGCCCTGTGTTCATGCCATTCTGGGCCATAATTCTTTCGATCATGGTAGTTAAGTTATTTTCAGCCACCATGTTATCTTGTCTAACCCTATGGATTACTTCATCTGCATTTTGATCTCTATTAACCATCACTATTCTCCTAGGTTATTCCTCAGGGGCTTGTTGTCGAATCTCTTGTTGTTCTACCCTTGCTCCGATGTCTCTTTCAACGACATTTTGTCTGGGTGGTTGAACTTGGTCTGCTATGTGCGCCATCCGCAATGATAATTGTTGATAGGACTGGTTATTTTCTTGGTTAGTCCTATTGACATTTTGGATTAAAAGGGAGAAAATTGCATTCACTCCACGATCAAGAACTCCAACCATATCATGGTTGCTAGCGTCCATTTGTTGCCTAAACTCTGCTTGATTATTAGTTGTTAATGCAGGCATTTGGTTCGACAGACCTTGGTCTTGGGCACTTCGACCCACAAAGCCATCATTTTGTATTGGCAAAAAATTGGCCATATTAGGTTGTGTATATGTGGATGTGCTATTATGTAATCCTGACATATAAGAGGATGGCATTCCATATGGTTGTTCTCTCCAAGGCCTGAAACTCTCAAACCCTGGTGGCCTAGGGGTTGAAGGTTGTGTCTGGTTTCCAAGATATGTTGAAAAAGAGCCAACTTGAGTACTTGATGGAATATATGTTGTATTTAAAAAAGGGGGCACTGTGGTCGAACTAATTGTGGGCATAGTCCCTGTGGACATTGGCATAGAATTATTTGTGTCCATAGATCCTGTGGATGTGGGCATGGCCTGAGAACAATTTATGGCCATAGATCTTGTAGATATAGGCATGGCATGAGAACTAGGCATAGTGGTCAATGCATTGGTCGAACTTGCAACGACCATGCCTGACCCTTGTGGAGGATTTTGTCCTCCTTGATGTCGCACGCTCGCGAAAATGGACAACAGAGTCGCCACTAACATATCTATCCTAAAAGGAAAGGAACGTCAGCAAACCTAAGATGAATAAGCACGAGGTCTTTCGACCAGAGGTAGGGTACGGAAGTCGGTTACGCGAGGGGAAGGTGATAGCACCCCTCACGCCCATCGTACTCGATGGTATCCACCTATGTTCGTTGCTATCTAAAAGGTGTGTACTATAAATCTAAGGTTTAATGTTAAGGGAATGCCTGCAAAGGAAAGAAAAAGAAACACGGGGAAAATAAGGTTTATAAATAGTTGTGCTCGCTTAGGCCCCGCGACCCAATGCCTACGTATCCTTTTCAGGAATCAGAGCGCCGTAGTTCGGCTCCTTAGTTTTTGTTTGTTTTTGTGTTTTTTAGTGGACGAAGTCACATTCGCACTCCGCTGCTCGACCTCTGGAGTCTTAAGCTGGGAATGGAGCGGAAGTAACGTGTCCGATTAGGAGAAAGAATGCCCTGAAGGCAAGAGAAAGAATGCCTCGGAGGCAAGAGAGTGAAGAAAGATTTTGAGCGTTTCGAGGAAATCCCTTAAGCAAGGGAAACTCGAGTTACTCTTTGGTTGGTGTTTTTTAGAAGTTGGGAACTTACGCCTGAATGGTACCCTTAAGCAAGGGAGATCCAAGCACTCGAACATTCCCTTAAGCAAGGGATGTTCAAGCTTCCATTCCCTTTTTTAAGAATTTTCACTTTGATTATTAGTGTTTTAAGTGTTTTCTTTGTATTTTTTATGGGGATTTAATTTGGATAGTTGTTAGATGCTTTAAAGTTGAAAAGGAAAAGAAACTAGCCTAAGTATGAAGGGAATTTCTACCTAATGTTATCATGGTTTCTACCTAAGGTTAGGAATAAAAGAATACGAAAATAAAGATCACAATTAGAAGTTAACAAGTAGGATACATGAAAATAGTACAAGAGCATGAAATAGAACAAGTCAAAATATAGCACAAAAGTGAATTAAAAGTACTATTATTTTTATGTTGATTTTTATGAGAGAAGTTGAATCACAAGTCGAGTAGAAAGACTAAAACAAATAGCCTAAAACTAATATTTTTTATGATTATTTTTTTATGACAAAAAATTAGATTAAAGTCTAAAAATATTAAGAAAAAATTAGCATTTTTACTACTAAAAGAAGTGAAAAAAAAACTAATTAAAGTCTAAAAGAATCAATTAAAAAAATAAGGAAATAGGGGGTGCAATCCTGAATTGCAGGGTGTGAAAAGCAGTTAGGGCGCAGGCCCAGCCCAAGGGCGTTTTTGTAGAGTTTTTGTCTTATGCCAAAAGAAGGCAATGGGCCAGGGGTGTTGTGAATAGCAATGATCAGGCCCATGGATATTTTTGTTCAGACTTAGATTTTTGTGATTCAGAGACTAATGCCAAAAAGTGAAGCGTTGGGCCACTGGGGGTGTAAAAATTAACTCGGTGAACATGGCCCAACATTGATTGTTTTGATCCATTTCTTTATTATTCAGATTTTGCATTTAAACCTAACTAATAACAATTAATCAGACTTTATGGTACCATTAATCAGGTTTATTTCACATTCAATCTTAAATTAAAAGATAAAAAAAGATGAATAAAAATAAAATAAAAATAATTATGAAAAGGGGATTTTAGGGTTACCGCAAGTGACGATTGGAATTCCTGAACTCAGTTCCTCTTCTCACGAACGACGGCGCGGTTCACCATCTCCGATCGGCTCTCGACCATGCCTCCCGCCGTGAACAGCTACGACGGAGCCAGCAACATCGCTCATCTCTCTTCTCCGCCTCCGTTTGATCATCTCGCGTCTCACTCTCAGTGTTCTCAAATCTCCGAAAACAAATCCGGTTCTAGCTCGATGAAGATGAAGGACGAACGAATTGACTTCGGTTTCCAGGTATTTCATTCTCTTCCTCTCACGCTGTGATTCTCTGTTGTTGTGCGAATTGAATCGTTGATGATGATGATGATTGTTGTTCTTGTGGTGATTGAAGGTTGCTGAGTTCTTGATGAATTTGCAGGGGATTCAATGGTGATTTGTTGATGAAGTTTCAATGGTGAATCTTTGGTGATGGTGATCGATTCTGTTGCGGAAGCGTGGATGGAGGAGAATTGAGTTGAAGATGATTTCCGGATTTTGGGATGATTAGAGATGAAGAAGGTTGAAGCAGGGATGAAGATAATGAAAGAAAGATGAAGATTGAAGAAGGATGATTGATGAGTGAATTGTGGAGTTCAGAGATGATGATGACGAATGAAGTGGCAGAGTGGTGAAGAAGATGAAATGGTGAAGAAGTGAAGAGAATTATGGAAAATGAAGGGAGAGAATTGAAGATGAAGTTGATTGTGGAGTTTGAAGAGATTGGAGAAGAGTGAAGGATTGGTGAAGTTGATGAAAATGGTGGAGGCTTCTGAATTGGAGGGAAATTCTGTTATATAGAGGAGAGGGAATTTGATTCAGTTAGAGCTTAAATGATTAGAGCCCTTGGATTGGGAGAGTTTGTTATGTGATGAATGGAGGAGATTGAGTCTGATTAAGAGGTTAGTTACAATCTGTTACAAACTGTTTTTATGGTTATCATTCTGTTAGAGCTTGGTCACTTTTTATAGGTTGGTTAGAGAATCGGTTATGTGGTGGTTAGAAAGTTGGTTACTCAATGTTTTTTCTGTTGGTTCTCTTTTCTTTTGTGAATAAGTTCTAATGTTTGGTAAATGTATATTGCTGCTAGTTAGAAAGGTTAGGGTGATGGTTAAGTGGTTAGGACAGTTAGTGTAGCCTTATATAATGCTGATTGGCTTGGTAAATTGAAACCGGAACTGCTTATGTTAGTAAACTGATATGGCTTTTTATTTTTGCTGCAGAATTGATTTTATTACGGTTTTTTTGCAGGATCACATGGGAGCTTGGTGGAAGCATGGAGATGAATGAAAGACTTTGAAGAGATTTACTTATTGGATGCAAGGTGGGATGACTCAAAGGCTTGGAGAAAGATAGGTCTAGGACATAGATACGATCTTGAAATGTAATAACAGGATATTTGTATTTGTGTATATTTTTGTGTCATATGGTTTAGCAATATTTGAACTTGGATGATGTAGACTCTCTTGGGATGTATTTGTGATGCAACTTCGCTTTTGGAATCTTTTTGTAATGGAATATTTTGTAATGACTTGTATATCATATAGCTTGAACTTTATTTGGAATCCCTCTTATAGATTATGATCATGGTCAAGCACCAATACAACCCCGTATGAACTTTAAAAGTTCAAATTGACTTTCTTTGTATCACTGGCATGAACATCGTTTGAAAGTGAATACTAAATATCTTGAATGTGTTTATGGTCAACACTCCACCTTTATAATTAGCTTTTATTAAAAGTCAACCACATACTAATAACTTTTTCCTTGGGTCATGGTCCAAGATAACTTGTTCTTTTTTTTTTTCTAAATGAAACTCACCATGTATTGCACCATAACTCATAATTTGACCAGATAATTGTGTCCAAACTCCATAAGAGGATCCTTTTGATTGCAACATGAATAGGGAAATAAACCCTAATCCAGTCGATGCCTTTGATCCATCACCACTAATTTAATGAAACAACATTGTTCTTAATGAATGTATGATGTGTTAATGACCTAATGGATGAGATTATGAGATGCCTAAGCCGATTGGAAATAAAATTAGGTGGGCAAATTTTGGGGTGCAACAGCTGCCCCTATTTAATCGTCTTAAACCTGAAGGAGAGATTGGCGTCAGCCTTTCTAACATTCAAGGTAGAAGAAGATTAAATATCAAGTGAACCTGAAAATTTGCCTGAAGAAAGATTGAATTCACTGGGGTAGAAATGGTGTCAACTCCGCTGAGGAAGATTGTATCAACTCTGGATTGAACAAATTAACTCTGGGTTACATATCAACTCTGGGTTGAAAAAGAAAAGTGGGTTGACTCTGGGTCGAAGAATAAAGGGGAAGTCAGCTCTGGGTTGGATAAGAGGTAAACATCAATTTGATAACACGATTTTATATCGTATATTTAGCTTAAAATCCATAGATATTTATAGCATTTTCCGTTTATTATGTTAATTTATTATGATATTACGCGAGTATTTGCTTTGTTTCAGGTTTTACACTTCAATTACGACTATTTGCGAAAAGGAAAGAAAATAGAGCTTAAATGACCGATATTTATGCCTAAAAGACGAAAAAGGAGTGCTGAAGCGAAAGAGGGGTGCAATTAGGACCCAAAAGGCCCAAAAGAGATATTCAGCCCACCATGGAACCAAAGGCGCGTGGCCCAAACCTGCCCAGCAAGTGGAGACGCACGTCTCCACGTCCTCTATGCCACGTCAGCAAAGGGAGACGCACGTCTCCATGTTCCTACATCTTCTCCACTTGAGACGCACGTCTCAAGTCAGTCAAGCTGCCTCCTGAAGAAACGGAGATGCACGTCTCCACACCCAGTCTACAAAAAGTTCCTCTTTTCACGCAACGTCACAACAAAACCTCTCCTATAAATAGGACCTGCTATCTCACTTCCAAAGGGTCCGATTTCCTGCCAACGAAGTGTTGCCGAAATTGTACCGCGAACCGCTTTTCTTTATTCTGCTTTCATTCAACCGTTTATTTTCTCACAACGATTTCTACACTGGAGATTGTTGTGAAATTTTCGTAGATCTAGCCTTACGTTAGATTTATCGCTTTTATTTCCTTGTTTTTATTTTCTGCCATTTAAATTCCGAAGAACGATCCAGCCAACCTGTGGTGGAAGTTCAGTACTTGAAGATCCAGTTACCATTTATTTAATTCAGGTTTTTATTTACCGCCTTATTCATATTTGTTTGCATGATATATTATATGCCATTTAATATGCTTATTATTATGAACCGAACCGATTTATGCATGTTTAATCGTATTAATATGTCTGGCTAAATTACTAAAGGTGTCGGTATGTAAAGTAAGTTAACCGTAGGGATCCGAAATAAATTGGCTTAATTATGTTTTATTAATTATCACTTATTTTTGGTTTATATGTCTAATTTAATTAGTAAGTCTTAAAACCAATAGAGCGAAAGTTTGAGGGGTTAGGACGGTCAAAGGTTAAAATCAATAGAGCGAAAGTTTGAGATCTTTAACCAGATAGTAGACATAGGAAATTAGTTTTAAGGATGGCGAAAGCGTATTAAAACTAATTGGAACTTATTTATTTTCAAAAATTGTTTTTACACTCGAGCGGGATGGCGAAAGCGTACGTTAGGGTTATTAGCTTGCTCCGAGTCAACAGAGCGAAAGTTTGAGATTAGGAGATTTAAATAGATAACAACCTCGTAAAATAGGCATTTTATTAATTACATTGTTTCCAAAAAGCTCTTCTAAAATCTAATGGGATGGCGAAAGCGTACATTAGGATTAGGATAGTAGTCTGAATCAACAGAGCGAAAGTTTGAGACGAGGATTTTTAATCAATGGAATTAGTAAAGATTTTTAATTTAATTATGCAAAAGCCAATGGACCTTCGGATTACCTTTAGTTAAACGAAATACATATTGATACCTGTCTTTTATTATTATTCTTTATTTTCTCACAATCACTTTCCCTTAGGAACAATCGAAATTTTAGTACTCCTAGCTTTACATAGTAACCTTAGATAACGGTAGATCGATTCATAGTCCCTGTGGATTCGATATCTTTTAAAACTACACGACACGACTGTGCACTTGCAGTTATCAGATTTATAGACACGTAAAGTCGCGATCAAGTTTTTGGCGCCGTTGCCGGGGACTATTTAAGTCGATATCGTAACTCACTGTTACACCGTAGAGACTAGGACAATTCTTCCCTTTCTTTCTGAACGATTGTATGCCAAATACTCGTTCACAAGGAGGAGATTTAATACAACAAATTAACGAGATCGAACGTTTCATTAACGTCAAACGTCGAGCTCGCAATCTTCCCGAAGTAGCAGAAATTCCGATTAATCAGGAATTGACTCTTACTGATCAAATCAATCAAATTATCCCGAAGTTAGAGATGGCTGCTATTCGTCCTCTTAGAGACTATGCCGCTCCTTCGCGCGCTGAACCGCATTCGAGTATCGCACCACCTACGATTGAGGCGAACAATTTCGAACTGAAACCTTCGTTGGTCCAAGCTGTTCAACAGAATCAATTCTCTGGAAGCCCTGTAGACGACCCCAATCTCCATTTATCCGTGTTCGTGCAATACGCCGACACTATCAAAGCCAACAACGTTAGTTCCGAAGCTATTCGATTACGCCTTTTCCCTTTCTCCTTGAGAGATAGAGCGAGAGCGTGGCTTCAATCCCTGCCTTCCAATTCCATAACTACGTGGGACGAATTGAAGAGAGTATTCTTAGCGAGATACTTTCCGCCTAGCAAAACTGCTATGCTCAGAGGTCAAATCAACGGATTTACCCAGAAAGATAACGAATCGCTCTTCGAAGCTTGGGAACGTTACAAGGACATGCTTAGAATATGCCCTCATCATGGACTCGAACCATGGCTGATCATCCATACTTTCTATGGTGGTCTCTTATATAACACTAAAATGACTATAGATGCCGCTGCTGGCGGAGCATTAATGGACAAACCCCATGATGAAGCATACAAACTCATAGAGAACATGGCACAAAACCATTACCAATGGGGTGGAGAACGAGCCGCTCTAGAGAAAGCCCAAACCAAAGGAGGAATGTACGAAATAAGTGGTATAGACCGCGTTAACGCTAAAGTAGACGCTTTAACTCAAAAGATCGAGAACTTAACCATCACTCCTTCAGCCACCGCTGCCGCTGTAACACCTAACTGCGAGATTTGTGGATTGACTGGACATGTAGTTGCTGAATGCCAACTCTTGACTGGAGTCCCATCTGATCAAGTAAACTATGCTCAAGGAAACCCCTATTCTAACACGTACAACCCTGGATGGAAAAACCATCCGAACTTTTCTTATAAGAACAACAATGCGTTGTACGCGCCTGGACAAGCACCTGCTGTACCACCTGGCTACCAAAAAGCTCCTGTAGCTGCTCAAAACACCCCTAGGAAGTCAAATCTATAAATCATGATGGAGAACTTCATAGCTTCCCAACAACAAACCAATAAGGACTTCCTGAATCAAAACATCCACAATAGCGAGCAACTAAAACAACTATCGAACAAAGTAGATGCTTTAGCTACGCATAACAAAATGTTAGAAACTCAAATCTCACAAGTAGCTCAACAACAAGCACCTACTGCTGCCCCTGCTGGCACGTTTCCTGCTCAACCTCAACCCAATCCTAAAGGACATGCGAACGCAATAACACTACGAAGTGGAACGAATTACGATGGACCCATAGATCCTAGAACCCAAAACGTACCCATGTCACAACAAGAGCCAAAGGAAACCCAAAAGAAAACAACTGACGAACAAACTGCTAAGACTGATGAGAACAATAACGAAGTGGAACCCGAAAAAGAGAAACCTTATGTTCCACCACCACCTTATAAGCCACCAATTCCTTACCCTCAGAGATTAGCTAAATCAAAAACCGAAGCGCAATTTAAAAGATTTGTAGAACTTCTGAAGCAATTAAACATAACCATACCGTTCACAGAAGCCATAACTGAGATGCCTTCGTACGCTAAGTTCTTAAAAGAAATCTTATCAAACAAAAAGAAACTCGAGGATAACGAAACTATAACGCTTACCGCTGAATGTAGCGCTATCATCCAAAATAACATGCCTCCAAAACTGAAAGACCCTGGTAGTTTCTCTATACCCTGCGTAATAGGAAAAACCATCATAGAGAAAGCCTTGTGCGATTTAGGAGCTAGTGTTAGTTTGATGCCTCTTTCGACCTGTAAGAAACTCAATCTAGGTGAGCTTAAAGCAACGAGAATGTCTCTTCAACTAGCTGACCGTTCAGTTAAATACCCTGTAGGAATGTTAGAGAATATCCCTGTTCGTGTAGGTCAATTCTACATCCCAACTGACTTCATCATTATGGATATCCAAGAAGATTCTAACATCCCGATCATATTAGGAAGACCATTTTTAGCAACCGCTGGTGCAATTATAGATGTAAAGCGAGGAAAGCTTACTTTCGAAGTAGGAGAAGAGAAAATAGAATTTATCCTTTCCCAATTCCTAAAAGCACCTTCTATAATTGACACATGCTGTTCTGCTGACATAATCGACGAGTGTGTCAAGGAAATAAAATCCGAACCAAATAAGGAAACCGAAATCCTAAGAATTCCTATGCCGCCAATTCTTGAAGATGACAACTGGCGTGAGGAATATCAAGATAACCGCCTGAGTGAATGCTTAGCTTTAACTCCCGATCCTATACTTGGACCTAAGAAGCCTGCTATAGAGCTGAAAACACTTCCTACCGATCTTAGATACGAATTTCTAGACGAAGAACTAAACCGACCAGTTATAGTGAACGCCAACTTAGGACGAACCGAGACTGAAAAATTACTTAATGTCCTAAGAAAATACCCTACCGCTTTAGGATATAACATATCAGATCTGAAAGGTATAAGCCCTTCTCTGTGTATGCACCGCATTATGCTCGAAGATGATAGTAAAACCTCTAGGGAACATCAAAGGCGAATAAATCCTATTATGAGCGATGTGGTTAAAAAGGAAATCCAAAAACTGCTAGAAGCTGGAATAATATATCCTATATCCGATAGTAAATGGGTTAGCCCTGTTCACGTCGTACCAAAGAAAGGAGGAGTCACTGTAATCACTAATGCAAAAGGAGAATCTGTAGCACAACGTACCCAAACTGGATGGAGAATCTGCATTGACTATAGGAAGCTAAACAAAGCTACCCGAAAAGACCATTTCCCTTTACCTTTCATAGATCAAATGCTCGAACGCCTAGCTAAACACTCGCATTTCTGTTATCTGGATGGATACTCCGGATTTTTCCAAATTCCTATCCACCCTGACGACCAAGAGAAGACCACATTTACCTGTCCTTATGGTACATTTGCTTATAGACGAATGCCTTTTTGGGCTCTGCAATGCACCCGCGACCTTCCAAAGATGCATGATGGCAATATTTGCCGACTTCCTAGATGGAATAATGGAGGTCTTTATGGACGACTTCTCTGTCTGTGGAGGAAGCTTTGAAACATGTTTAGAAAACCTTGAAATGGTGCTTAAACGATGCGTAAGCGTAAACCTGGTCCTTAATTGGGAAAAATGCCATTTCATGGTTCGACAAGGAATTGTACTTGGACACATCATATCCGATAGAGGAATCGAAGTTGATAAAGCAAAAATCGAAATTAACGAAAACCTTCAACCTCCCAAAACCGTTAGAGAAATAAGAAGTTTTCTGGGACACGCTGGTTTTTACCGACGCTTCATTAAGGATTTCTCTAAAATAACCAAACCCTTAACTGAACTACTAATGAAAGACGCCGAATTTATTTTCACCGATAAATGCACTGAAGCATTTCAAACGCTTAAACGAGCATTAATCTCTGCGCCAATTATGCAACCTCCCGACTGGAATGAGCCTTTCGAAATAATGTGTGACGCAAGTGATTATGCTGTAGGAGCCGTTCTAGGACAAAGAAAGGATAAGAAACTACATGTCATATATTATGCGAGTAGAACCCTAGACGAAGCTCAGATGAATTATACCACGACAGAAAAAGAATTATTAGCTGTCGTATTTGCATTAGACAAATTCCGTTCTTACCTGGTAGGAGCCAAAATAATCATATACACTGACCACGCCGCCATTAGGTACCTCCTAACCAAAAAGGACGCTAAACCAAGACTTTTGAGATGGATCTTGTTACTACAAGAGTTCGACCTGGAAATTAAAGATAAGAAGGGCACTGAAAATGTCGTAGCAGATCACCTCTCTCGATTGGAAAATCTGAAACCCGAACAAGTACCAATTGACGATGATTTCCCTTATGAAAGACTCATCGCCCAATTAGAAGCAAATGAATTCGAACCGTACCGTCCAAACTCTGAAACCAACAAATTAGCAGAAATAGCTTTAGCCCGATCTGACGCACCTTGGTATGCAGATTTCGTAAACTACCTAGCTGCTGGTGTGCTTCCTCCTGATCTAAGTTACCAACAGAAGAAGAAATTCTTCCATGACCTAAAACATTACTATTGGGACGACCCACTCCTGTTCAAAAGAGGCCCCGATGGAATCTTTAGACGTTGTGTACCCGAGGAAGAGATAAGAAGCATAATAACACACTGCCATTCTGCACCGTGTGGAGGACACCATAGCACATCTAGAACCTGCGCCAAAATTCTTCAATCTGAACTCTTCTGGCCCAACCTGTGGAAAGACGTTTATTTTGCTGTACTAAGCTGTGATAGGTGCCAACGAACTGGAAACATTTCAAGACGCGATGAAATGCCTCAAAAAGGCATTCTAGAAGTAGAAATATTTGACGTCTGGGGAATAGACTTCATGGGACCGTTTCCGTCATCGTTTGGAAATCAATATATACTCGTAGCTGTCGATTACGTTTCAAAATGGATAGAAGCTATTGCTTCTCCTACAAACGATACACGAGTAGTTATCAAACTTTTCAAAAACGTCATCTTTCCTAGGTTCGGTGTGCCAAGATTGGTAATTAGCGATGGTGGTTCCCATTTCATTTCAAGAATACTTGAGAAACTCCTTCGAAAATATGGAGTGAATCATCGAATAGCCACACCATACCATCCACAAACAAGCGGTCAAGTAGAAGTATCTAACCGCGAAATAAAACAAATATTGGAGAAAACTGTTGCTATATCTAGGAAAGATTGGTCAACCAAGCTAAATGAAGCTTTATGGGCTTATAGAACAGCTTTCAAAACTCCAATAGGAACTACCCCATTCAAACTCGTTTATGGAAAATCATGCCACCTACCGGTAGAGTTAGAACATAAAGCCTACTGGGCTATTAAGAACTTAAACCTAAACTACACTGCCGCTGGTGAGAAGCGACTTCTGGACATAAACGAATTAGAAGAACTTAGACAAGACGCTTACGAAAACGCCAAAATCTATAAAGAGCGAACGAAAAACTGGCACGACAAGCGTATATCTAGGAAAAATTTTAGCATAGGCGATAAAGTACTCTTATTTAATTCTAGACTAAAATTATTTCCTGGTAAGTTACGATCTAGATGGTCTGGCCCTTTCGAAATAACTAACATATTTCCAAGTGGAGCGATAGAAATCAAAGGAGAAACCGTCAAACCTTTTGTCGTAAATGGGCAACGTCTTAAGTACTACCATCATCTCGAATACGATGAAAACATCAAAGTTTTTAAACTTGACGAACTGCCCGCTCTTTCGAAAAAATAGTTTTCTATTTTAAAATCGTCGAGCTTACGACATTAAACAAAGCGCTTGGTGGGAGACAACCCACATTTATTCTTTTTATTTTTATTTTATTTTATTTTTAATTTTTAACCTTTAATTTTCATTCAATTATTCTATTTTTAATTATTCTAAATTTTAATTTTCTTATTTTTTTCATACATCTTATAATAATTATTATAATTATAGCTGCTATCTTAATTCGAGAAAATACTTCCTTTTTATAATTATAATTATTATTATAACTTGTTATTTTATTTCATTTATTTTATTTAATTTTATTTTTAAAAATGAACACTAGCCTAGTTCTAACTTAATCTTAATATTTTCAACTTCTAGGTTTTTCATTTAACTACTAACTACGATGCAAGAAGTTGATAATATGGAAGTTGTGTTCCGTGGTAGAGGACAAGAAGCAAGATTTAATAAGCTGGCTGAAAGACACATGGATTTGACTTTCTATCCTCACCAACCAAATATGGTGAAACTTGGTATCGAAGAAAGCATCCTACACCTGCTTAACCAAATTGGTTGGACTGGTTCTCACTTGTTCCGCAAGTTTAGCACTTACCGGAAGCTCACTCTGGAATTCTTGAGCTCCCTGACCTATCTTCCAAACTGTGGACAAGGGCTGAGAAAAGGAGTTATTCTCTTTAGAATCTTTGGTATGGAGTTTAATTTCTGCATCCGAGATTTTGCTGAAATGTTAGAACTACCTCATGGATCAGATGCATACACCAAAGTAGCTGAAGACAATCTTGCTTACTGGGAGTTGGAAAAATACTGGGGCAAGATCACTGGGAACGACAACCCTGAAGAGAATGAATTTCGATCTGAGAACATCCATAACCCAGCCTTCAGATACTTCCATAAGATCCTTGCTCACTACATTTTTGGTAAACCCGATAATGTCACTGAAGTCTCTAGAGAAGAGTTGTTCATCATGTTTTGTACCTCTCAGAATCGCCCGGTCAATGCCATCGCATTCATGCTAACAAACTTCGAGCGCATCACGCATGACGAAGTTTCACCTATTAGGATCGGCGGATTTGTCACTATGATTGCTAATGCTATAGGAATGAGAGTACCTTTGCTTAGATTGACACCTCTTGGCTCCCACAATTCTATGGACATTCACTTCTGCTTTAACCGAGGTATCATCGGTAACCTTGGACCTGATCAGTTTGATTTACTCATTGATAACAAAGTTCTGGATCAGTTCACTTTACCGAGTCCTAGGACAAGTGTGCACAACCCTGCTAACTGGCTTTTCTATGATCAGATTCCTGAAAGAGAACCCTCACCTGAAACCCCTCAAGCCTATGAACATTTTGATGAGGAAATGCATGTATCAGAATCTGAACCTGACACTCCTCCTGGTTACTATGAACCTAATCCTGAAGATGAACCCATTCCTGATTACGAACCTCTTCCTGTTGATGAACCTATATCTGAGTATGAGCCTGAAACTCGTTCTGAAGATTCTGTTGATGACTACACTGTTGATATGACTGATGTCGAGCTCGAGCAACAACAACCCGCTACATCTACCGCATCGGTGAATCAAAGAATTCCTAATCTGAATACGCACGATCAAGCCATCACTGCACTACAACAAGATGTCCAACACGTGCGCAACGAGCTACACACTTTGCAAATGCAGTTCTTCGATTTTATCAACACCGTAAATGCTCAGTTCGACGAAGTTTTCAAACACATTCAGTCTAATGAGCACAACAATAGACGTGGCTAGATATTACCGTATTAGACTATTAGATTTTATTTCTAGTTTTAGTAATTTCTATTCCTAGTTTAGATTTTCATTTTTCTGCATTTTACTTTCTGCTTCTGTTAACACTCAGTACTCGTTTAATATTAAATGCAAAATTCTTTTGATTACTGCTACTGTGTTATATTACACTGCTATTGACTGCTATATATACTTGCCTGGTTATCACTTTTTGCTGTTAATAGTATTAAAATTCGACACTGTTCTGAACTGATGGACAATTTATGGTATCTGTCAGCACTGTCTGGTCACTTGCATGCGTGACCCACATGCCTGCAACAGGAGACGCCCGTCTCCATCTGTGTGGGACCAGCTGACAAGAATCAGGGGACAGGAGACGCACGTCTCCATGCTCTGCCCCAGCAGACTGACTGCCTGAGACGCACGTCTCCCAAGGCCAGCAGTCTGCATTTGACCACGCAGACCATTTTTCTTTCCCTCTTGAATTTTGAATTTGAATTTCAAAATTCACTCTTCCTCATTCTCCCCCTATTTATTCCATTTAAACTCCATAAACCTCATTCATCCTCCATCATTCACCTCTTAAACTCCATTCATTTCCCACTTCTCTATTCTATTCAAACTTCAAACACCACCATTAATCCATTTTAATTTTCCATTAACCACACCATTTTCAAACCTCACTATAAAACCACACCACCACCACTCTTACTCTTCACAACCTTCATACCATTTCTTTTCTACCATTCTACTATCATCTCTATTTTTCATTTTCAAATCTCATCATGCCTCCACGTTCAATCATCCGTAGTGAGCGTCCTGAGAGAACACCTCCCGACCTTTCAAATATTATCTTCCGAGATGATGACAATGATGCTCAACGAACAAAATATGTCGCCTTCTACGAACGTTCGGTTGTTCCCACAAAATTTGTGAACACCGAGTGTCTAGAAACTTTGGGTCTCATTGGTGGTGTTACCCGTCTGCTCACTAAATCTAGCCTCCACCATCTTTGTACCGAACCCGTACCTACTTATGAGCCGCTCGTCTTAGAATTTTTGAGTTCTTTCAACTACGACACTCCCTCTAATCAACCACTCTCAACCGGTAGCATCCAATTTCGGATGTTCAACCGTGAATATGCTCTAGATCAAGATGTCGTAGCTTCATATTTGCATTTTAATCATGCACCAATTGCTCACCGCTCAATCTTTCAAGAACTCAATGGTCGATCTTGGGAGGATCTCGCTTTTGAATTTTGGTTCAATCTCACTGGAGAAAATCCTACCGGTTGGAGAGCTCTCCACGCTTCTCACATTCAAAACCCCGCTATACGTTATTTTCAACGTGTTTTGGGGCATACTATTTTTGCGAGATCTAACAACCATAAGGTAAACCAAAATGAATTATTTTTCCTCTACTGTGCGCTTAATAATATCCGTTTCAATGCCGCACCGTTTATGTTCCAACACATCCAAGGTTTAGTCAACGCCCCCGCTACAAATCCATTCTTGCTTGGCGAAATTATTACTTCCTTGGCCTGTGCTTTAGGTCTTGGTGACGAGCTCCTCTCACTCTCACATCTCATGAAGCCTGCTCAGTCACTCGATCTCACCTACTGCCGTGACTCCCACTTGGTTTCACCCCGCCATGATGGCCGATACACTTTGGTCGTCAACAAAGTTCTTATTCCTTATGTCATCCTTCCATGCCCTGAAAGAATCAACATCCGTTATGTTCAACGTTGGAGGCTTATTGAAGACAACCCTCAAGATAACCAACAAGAACATCCTAATGAACCTATGGATGCAAATGAAGAAGAACTCAACCAAGGGCAAGCTGATGTCAACCAACCTCCTCCAAACAACCCTCCGCCTATCACTCTTGAAGCCATGTATGCTGCTATTCAACGCCAAGATCAACTCGTTCAAGCTATGCAGACAAACCAAACTGAAACAATTAGGCTCATCCGAGAGATGCAACAGGAGCACCGTGACTATGCTATTAGGAACGAAAGTCAATACACTGAAATTGCTACATATTTGCATGATCTTGACATTCGTGTGAATGACTCTCCTCCTGATAGACGTCGCCGTGTTCGTACAAGAGGCGCGAGCAGTTCTCGCAACCGCAACAATGAGGAGTAGTTCTTATGCACTGAGGACATTGCATCAACTAAGTCTGGGGGAGTCATATCATTTCTATTTCCTTTAGTTTTATTTTTCCCTTCAGTTATTTTCCCTTCCTTGTAATGTTTTTCAAATTCAATAAAGAATATTTATGGAATTTAAGTCTTATATGTATAATTCCGTAGTTATTTCAATTTCTTCCATTTTCTTGAGCCATAACAAAAATTTTGCTCCTAAACGATAAACGCAAACCCCACACGTTCGAGAAATACAAAGCTTCTCAAACACTCAACGCATTGAAACTGAATATAGTCAATATCCTTATTGTCCCAACACTCTAAAACCCCCAAGTATGCGTAACCGATTTGAATACCCGTTATACCAAAACCATCAACTTTAAGTTTTGAAATAACCCTTAGTAGTTTATTCTAGCAGTCGGCACCGTCTTAGATACAAACTACGCAGAGAGTCGATGAATATAAGTGTATGATCCTCATAATAATAATTATGTGCTTAACCATAAGAAGAAATGTGCCTACTAAGTAAGGTGATCCTCACAAGATCATTTAACCTAACGGTCGCAAATCTCAAATACAAAGAATTTAAAAACTCATTGTCGATTGGTTCAGAAGTCATCTGGTACTGAACTTGGTAGGAAGGACTATTGTCCGATTCCCCACAATCTACAAGTGAATGCTAAGGAGTATACCACATATTGTGCCAGAACTCCATGAGAAGGATCATAGTCACTAACCGACTACTCTGCTATGTGCGTGTCAAGATAATGGGCTTAATGTGACTGCGCGCGAATGAAAAGGGTGAAACATGATGACGAGTCAAAAAGGTCGAGCTATAATGGCATGATTCGGATTGGTATGCATACTGGGAGTTGTTTAGTGTTGTTACTATAAGTTTATTGCCAGGATCATTATCATTATTTTCAAATAAGAACACTATGTAGCTGAGTATGACCGAACGACGTGGTGGAAGTGTGTTTCATTTATCTTTATCTTATTATTTTTCTTGAGGACAAGCAAAGGTTCAAGTCTGGGGGAATTTGATAACACGATTTTATATCGTATATTTAGCTTAAAATCCATAGATATTTATAGCATTTTCCGTTTATTATGTTAATTTATTATGATATTACGCGAGTATTTGCTTTGTTTCAGGTTTTACACTTCAATTACGACTATTTGCGAAAAGGAAAGAAAATAGAGCTTAAATGACCGATATTTATGCCTAAAAGACGAAAAAGGAGTGCTGAAGCGAAAGAGGGGTGCAATTAGGACCCAAAAGGCCCAAAAGAGATATTCAGCCCACCATGGAACCAAAGGCGCGTGGCCCAAACCTGCCCAGCAAGTGGAGACGCACGTCTCCACGTCCTCTATGCCACGTCAGCAAAGGGAGACGCACGTCTCCATGTTCCTACATCTTCTCCACTTGAGACGCACGTCTCAAGTCAGTCAAGCTGCCTCCTGAAGAAACGGAGACGCACGTCTCCACACCCAGTCTGCAAAAAGTTCCTCTTTTCACGCAACGTCACAGCAAAACCTCTCCTATAAATAGGACCTGCTATCTCACTTCCAAAGGGTCCGATTTCCTGCCAACGAAGTGCTGCCGAAATTGTACCGCGAACCGCTTTTCTTTATTCTGCTTTCATTCAACCGTTTATTTTCTCACAACGATTTCTACACTGGAAATTGTTGTGAACTTTTCGTAGATCTAGCCTTACGTTAGATTTATCGCTTTTATTTCCTTGTTTTTATTTTCTGCCATTTAAATTCCGAAGAACGATCCAGCCAACCTGTGGTGGAAGTTCAGTACTTGAAGATCCAGTTACCATTTATTTAATTCAGGTTTTTATTTACCGCCTTATTCATATTTGTTTGCATGATATATTATATGCCATTTAATATGCTTATTATTATGAACCGAACCGATTTATGCATGTTTAATCGTATTAATATGTCTGGCTAAATTACTAAAGGTGTCGGTATGTAAAGTAAGTTAACCGTAGGGATCCGAAATAAATTGGCTTAATTATGTTTTATTAATTATCACTTATTTTTGGTTTATATGTCTAATTTAATTAGTAAGTCTTAAAACCAATAGAGCGAAAGTTTGAGGGGTTAGGACGGTCAAAGGTTAAAATCAATAGAGCGAAAGTTTGAGATCTTTAACCAGATAGTAGACATAGGACATTAATTTTAAGGATGGCGAAAGCGTATTAAAACTAATTGGAACTTATTTATTTTCAAAAATTGTTTTTACACTCGAGCGGGATGGCGAAAGCGTACGTTAGGGTTATTAGCTTGCTCCGAGTCAACAGAGCGAAAGTTTGAGATTAGGAGATTTAAATAGATAACAACCTCGTAAAATAGGCATTTTATTAATTACATTGTTTCCAAAAAGCTCTTCTAAAATCTAATGGGATGGCAAAAGCGTACATTAGGATTAAGATAGTAGTCTGAATCAACAGAGCGAAAGTTTGAGACGAGGATTTTTAATCAATGGAATTAGTAAAGATTTTTAATTTAATTATGCAAAAGCCAATGGACCTTCGGATTACCTTTAGTTAAACGAAATACATACTGATACCTGTCTTTTATTATTATTTTTTATTTTCTCACAATCACTTTCCCTTAGGAACAATCGAAATTTTAGTACTCCTAGCTTTACATAGTAACCTTAGATAACGGTAGATCGATTCATAGTCCCTGTGGATTCGATATCTTTTAAAACTACACGACACGACTGTGCACTTGCAGTTATCAGATTTATAGACACGTAAAGTCGCGATCACAATTCTGGATTGAGAACGGAAAGTGACATCAGTATTAATGGGACAAGATAGGCATCAACTCTGGGTTGAGAAATAAAGCAAGGAAATCAACTCTGAGTTGAACAAAGATTTGGATAATGACCATGGGTTGAAGACGAACAGATGAACAATTAGAAATAACCGTCAACTCTGGGTTGAGTGGGAAAAGACAAAAGACGACCGTCAACTCTGGGTTGAGTGGGAAAGGGAAATCAATAAGAAATGACCGTCAACTCTGGGTTGAGCGGGAAGAAGAAATGAACTGAACATCAACTCTGGGTTGAGTAAAAAGATAACCATCAACTCTGGGTTGAGTGGGAGAAGGATCAAATCTGGGTTGAATAAAAGATAACCGTCAACTCTAGGTTGAGAGGGGGAAGAGAAATCAACAAGGAATAGCCGTCAACTCTGGGTTGAGTGGGAAAAAACAAAAGATAACCGTCAACTCTGGGTTGAGTGAGGAGGTGTCTAGATTTTTGAGAGGGTATTCCTTAGTTGGTTTGGCGGTGGTAGTGACCGATCGATTGGAAAGACAAACATCAAGGGAGGTGATAAGAGAAGATAATGTAGAAGAAGTAGTCAAGTGTGACCTAGGGTTCTGTCATACCCCAAAATTTGCCTATACTATTTCTCCTATTCAAATTCAAAGTCAAGGCACATGGCTCTAAGACACCCCTCCTAAACAAGGTTCAAGGAACTAGGGTTTTGTTGTTCTGAGGAAAAATCAATGGATCAAAAACTCCAAGGCATCTCATATGGTCTATGATACGCCAAACTACCTCCATGACAAAATTCAGGGCCCAATTCAAAAGATTGATCACTCAATTGCTCAGAAAGTCAACAGTCGACTGATTTGACCTAAAAATCAACTGTGGTCAAAGTACAGTCAAAACTCCTGATTTTTTGTCAACATCCTTATTTTGAAGTATCATTCGCCATTTGATCATGGTTCATCAAGGAAAGATCAGAAATCAACAAATTCAAAAGTTTCTAAATTAGGGTTTTCATAGGAGAAAGTCAACTGAACTTTGACCAGCCATAACTCCCACATGGAACATCATAAATTTTCCATCCAAAGCTAATTTTGAAGGAAATTGAGTTCTCTACAATTTGGTCCCTCACATGCCAAGTCTAAAAATGCTTCATTTGAGAGATATGGGTCAAAACATTATAGGTCCTTTTCAAAAGTCAACCAAAAGTCATCTTTTTCAAAAGAGCACACAAGGAGCATGGAAAATAATTTTGACATGGGACCAAAAACATTGGTTAGAGGACTCTTCATGGTTTCTAAAAAGTCCAAGAACTTGAAAAAATGTTGAAGAATGAGGAAATGGCAAGGTGCACAAGTTCACCTATTTTTAAGGGCATATATAAAAAGAAAAGGGTCCAAAACTTCAAAAAAATTTCAAATGGGCCTATATTCCTTTTATCATACCTTCATATTGAGCCCATGCACGCCCCAAGACAAGTCCTCTCTTATTTTATTGTTTTAGTATTTATTTTTATGGTTTTTATCATTAAATTAATTATATAAAACAATAAAATTAATAGGAGATTTTATTAACTTTGATTCCAATCAAATATGATCTCATAAATGTCAAATATTCACTGCAAAATCAGTGACAAAAGAATTGGATTGAGAAAGATTGAGATTGGCCTAAAATAGAAACATATGAATCAAATTTTCTCAAAATTTGCAAATCAATGATTGAGTTGAATTTTGTCCAAGATATTTGACCTAATCCTTCTCCTATAAAGTCCAAGACAATTCAGAAACAAAGGTTCACGAATTCGGCAGCTCCAAGAACCCTAGTGTGGTGGTCGTTTTCTTTACCTCCCCGTTTCACTTGGGAGGACGGCACGCTAGACCCTTCACGCGAAATTTGGAAGGAGAATGCGCCCGTGGTGGGATGAATTTTGTTTCAGTTCTTCCTACGATATCACACGAACTTTCTTATTGGTCCTACGAGTAGGAAAGGGAAAAAAAGATCTCAACTAAACCCTAGGAGTTTGCTAAGTGTGGGGATTTCACCTAGACTAGAAATTCTGGAGTCCGGGGGGTCGGTTATACATAGGGAAGTGTTTAAACACCCTACATATCTGTAGTACTCTACAGGAACCTTCTCTGTGTCATTGTGATTGTGTTTGCTGCTAATGATTGGGAAAGTTTCTCCTTTGTGTTAGGAGAGAGAATTGAATTGATTAAAGAAAGACAGACAGATAGACAGACGGACTATTTTTGGTATTTTATTAGCTCGCTAAGGTTCCTTGTGAACCTCATGCCTACATATCCCTAGTGGAAGTCAGAGCTTAATGTAGTTCGGGGAACTAACTAGGGAAATTAATTATTTTTGGTGCCTTGCTTGAAGCTCAAGGTTGAAGCTTGGAATTAAATCTCTGTTTACAGTAAAGAGACATGAAGTCATCTTTACAGAGAGGTATTTGTACTATTCTACCACAAACATTTAAAGGAGTGACAGAATAACTGAATTCATTTCATTCAAGAGGGGGACCTTACTTGTGTATGTGCAAGTATACCAGTCAAATGCCTCTTAAATGAAAGAAAGATGCTCATCCAAATTAGGGAAAGTTACCACATGTCTGGGTTTTACTGCCAGCTCATGCCTTTCAAAATCTTAAATGGGAGACTTGATTAAAATTGAAATTGAAATGGAAATGTTTGTTTGAATGTGGTAGAGTAGTAAAAATATCTCTCTATAGAGATAAGCTATGTCTATCTACTGTATAAAAGATTTGACTTTAGCTGGCTTGTATGAGGCCCAAGCTTGAGGCTTTTTGATTGATTTATTAATTATTATTGACTCTGGGAGATGACTCCATTGGGGATTAATTACAGGGTATTTTTGTGTTCTGTACAAAGCCTAGAATTGAGGCTGACTCTATTTGGAGAGTGTTTATTTTGATGGATTTTTATTTGGTGTTCTGTACAAAGCCCAGAATTGAGGCTGACTCTAGCTAGGAAAAAAAACATTATTTTCTGCCTTGTACAAAGCCCAAGGTTGTGGCTACCTCTTAAATAAACTGAGTATGGATGACTCTATGGGGAAAAGATCCTAGGTGTTAGGAATCTTTGACACATAAAAATATGGTTTAATCTGCCTTGTACAAAGCCCAAGGTTGTGGCTATTAGATGATGAAGAACTCACTGGGGAGACTCTATTATCTGCCTTGTACAATGCCCAAGGTTGAGGCTGACTCTTGACAGGGGAGTTTTATTGTTTGGTGCCTTGTATGAAGCCCAAGGTTGAGGCTAACTGTTTTTGTTGGTTTTGACTCTACTGAGGAGATTTTATTTATTAAAAGACTGTTTTTCTTTTTTTTTTGGAAGCTAACCCTTTCCAGGGATTTTGACTCAGCTGGTGAATTTGTCTGTTAAAAGACTGACTTTATCATGTTTTTGGAGGCTAACCCTTTCCAGGGGTTTTGACTCTTTTGGGGAAATTATCTCCTAAGAGAATGAATATTTGGTTTTGAAAGACTGATATTGGAGGCTAACCCTTTCCAGGGATTTTGACTCTTTAAACAGATTTTTATTAATTGACTTTGGAGGCTAACCCTTTCCAGGGATTTTTTGACTGAAATGATAGATTGATTTTAATTGACTTTGGAGGCTAACCCTTTCCAGGGGTTTTTGTTAAAATGATGGCAGAAAGGTTATCTAGTGGAGACTTCTTGTTTAAAGCCCAAGATGAAGGCTGACACATGCTGAGGATGATCAAACATGGATCCTAGACTCTGCTAAGGAAAATTGATGAAGATAAGGGTGACAGAGACTGTCCATGTCTCTCATTCCAAAAGGTGTACTCAATGTGAAATTGAGACAAACTTGGCTTGTTAAAAGTCTGGTTTAAATTGGAAGAAAACTCACCAGGGTAGGCTAAAAGGTGACTAAAGACCTGTTCCTATGTTTATAAGAAACCTAATGGGTCCTTGTATACAAGCTCAAGAGGAAGCTGGAAATGCTTTTAAGAAGCCTGTGGGTCCTTGTACAAAGCCCAAGAGGAGGCTAATCGAGGGTCCTTGTTATAGCACAAGAGAAAGCTATGTAGTTTTGAACTTATTTTGGCTCTAAGCAAATGGGTAAGAGGTTTCACCGGGAATAATTCCTCTTTGGGTGGATGTGTCCTATATTTTTGGATTCTAAGGTTTTTACCAAGATGTTTCACCAGGAATAATTCATCTCGGGGGTTTGAACTACAGATCTCTAATTAGGAAAGAGCCTTCACCGGGAAGACATTCTCAATCCTAGGTCATATTCCTATAATATATATATATATATAGTTTAACTGTCTTAAGGTTTATACTCAAACGTAGTTCTAAACTAATATATATGCACAATTTATATTTGACAGTAATTTAAATAAAGACTGTAAATTGAAAGCTTGTAAAGCCTAACCTGGATGGAGTGGAGGCCTTTGGAGAAGTATGTACAGAGCCTCAACAGTAATTTTTGTTGTTTTGTTGATAACAGTTGAATATATATATGATAAACAGTTAATGGTTTTTGAAAACAGAAGAAGTGAAGATGGACAAAGGTCACATAGGTATCTGAAGAGTTTCACCGGGAATAATGCCCTTCAAATACCAGAAGAATGTTTTGAAAACAGAAAGAAGATTTTTGAAAATACAGTTTTGAAAACAAGCTAAGAAGAGAAGGTTTTTGGGACTTACACTCTATTAGAGGCCCAGTACTTTACAGTACTGGTATAAAATTAGTTTTGAAAATGATTTGAAATAATATAAGGTTTTGTTGTTTGAAAACCTTAATTATTCGATTTATTCGGAGATTGAAAACAGTTTTGAAAATTGACAGAAAGTCAACTTAATTAAGGTAAAAAAGATCTATGCCTAATTAAGACCTAAATAATTAGGGTTTTATCCTAAACTTTATTCACAAAAATAATTAGGTTAAAACAAAATGAATATATGCATTTAAAGTATTTAAGAAAACACTTAAAACACACTATTTTAAACCTAGTAAAAATATATGAAATAAATAATATTTTTTATGATTTTTTTGATTATTCATAAAATAGATATATTAAATGACAAGTGTGTGAAAAATGAAGTGAAAATAAATTAATTTGATAGGTTAAATAATTGGTTAAAGTTGTGAAGAAATTAAATGGGAAAAAGTGGTAAAAAATAGGGTTTTGTCACCAACCAGGTTTGAACCCACGCCCTTTGTATTACCAGCCCAAAACAACACCACTGAGCCAACGCGCGCTTGGTGTCATATGCATGGTTCCATTGCAATTCATATATTACTCAAATGCATAGAAGTGAAAAAAGAAATAAAATCAAAAGGTCTGGGGCGAGGGGGATTCGAACCCCAGACCTTGGGCACGCGCAACACACAAACACTCTTTACCACTAGGCTATCACGTTTTAGTCGTTAATGAAACAGGTATCAATCAAAATAAAATAAACTTAGACCTGAGTTTGAAAATTGCGCGCCACCACCATCTTCATCTTCAACCTCAAGCTCTCAAATTTCAAATTTATGAACTTGCTCATTTCTCAACCATTTGCAACGATGTAAAGACCAAACTTGCTCTAAATTCACTCACGATTCTAAATATGTAACTAACATAGATTTATATTAACTACATCTAACTAATTTACCAGAAATCGTGAAGAACCCTAAAATTTAAAAATCAAATTAAATGGCTATACTGAAAGATAAATGAATGATGGTAGAGGGTTTTCAATCCTCTGATGATGCTGAACAAGATAGAATCGAGCTATATCATAAAGAGTGCTTAAATTAAAGAGGTGGAGTTCAGAAACTTACCTCTGAAAATGGAGGTCGTGAGGATGATAGAGAGCAACTGGGCTTGTATGAATGATCCCAAAAGCTTCCTTGTGACTCAGTGATGCTAACTGAATGCTTTTAGTAACCTCAATCTTCCTGAATTACTCTATGGACCTCCCTCGATTTCAGCTTCAAGTGAACATGGAGGGTGATGATTCTTGAGTTACAGATGAGCTGCAGCCATCTGAACAGCTTCACTACCTCCTATGGAACGTGCCTGGATGCTTGGCTCGATTGGAAACCTTCTGAATTGCACTATGGACCTTCAACTGCAACAGCTTCAAAGTGAGAGCAACAATGGTGTTCCTCCACTTACAGAAATGATCCAGGTGCTTGGATCTCCTCAAATGACCTCCCTTGAGATGTTAGAATGCTTACTTTCCAAAGATAAGCTCTGGTTTGAAGAAAACGATTCTTCTTGCCAAAGAACTTTGAAAAACAATAAGCATGAGAAGAGAAAGAGAAAGCAAGGAATATGGTTGCTTTGGTGTGTTTTTCTACTGAAGCATGCCCTCCTATTTATAGGCAAATGAATGCAGATCAATTGGCTGTGGTGAGCTTGCTTAATGAAAGAAGTTTGGTTTCTTAGCCAAGAAGAAATTTTGAAAAGATCCTAAATGCAATGATGCATTTTCGGGCTAGCTTCCCCTATCCATTGATTCTATCTGATCTTGGGGAACATTTCAGATGCAAAGTGAGCTCTAATTGGTTGGTGAGAAGATTCCTTGGGTGATTCATCAATTTGCCATAAATTCACAAATGTAATCATTACATAATCACATGTTCTTGTTTTAGGAATCTTCTTCAATTATCATGGCATGGTAAAAATGAATGCATGGTATGTTTTCAGATGTGTTATGGGTCGTGTAGCATCCATATTTGAGGTCATGTGCACAAAATTTCAAAGTTCCAAAATGATGCATGACCTATAATTTCACTTCATGAGGCCAACTTTGAACAAGCATAACTCTTAGCTCAAAATGAATTTGGAGAAGGTTGAACATAATTTGGAAAGCCCTAAACATCTACTTCAAATCATTAGTTTGGAGTTTCTTCAGAATCCTTTGGCAAATTTGTGAAAAATGAGGCCAAAGTTGGAAGAAAACTAGGTTAAAACACTTAGAAAAATTTCTAAGTGTTTAGGACCTAAAACTCCAAAATTTCCAAAACTCTTAAATGATTGATCTTTTGAAAAAAGTTCCTTTGTAAGATGTTGTTTTATTTTGCAAGATCTACAACTTTCATGTTGGAAGTTTTTTGAGTTGTGTAGGTGAAATTTTGAGTTCTCACAGTGCCCTCAAAAACCCTAATTCCCGACTTTTTGCTCCTTGGTGAATTTCTTTGGTCAAATGACTTTAATATCCATATATTGATGATATTGATCCTTGAAAGTCATGGTTTGACCAAAAATCTTAAAAGTCAATGGTGATCCCATACAGTTGACTTTTTCCATATATGGTGAGATTTGGACTTTTGTGTAGAATCAAGATCTTCTCCTCAAATGAATGATGTAAATGGATTATATTGAGGTAGTAGAGGTTCTTGAATCATGTCTTGATTTTTAGATCCATGCCCTGATTAAAAGTCAACCATCCTGGTGAATTAGGTCAAAAACCCTAATTGTCGACCATATGAAATAATGACTGTAGACTTTGAATTGAGGTGTGATGTCCAGTGGATCTTGTCATATGAGCTATTTGAAGATGATTGATGTCTTTGAATGATCCCCTGGGGCTTTTTAGGGTTTCCCAAAGGTGATCCCTGATTTTAGTCCTTGATAGGCTAAAAAACCCTAGTCTGGTGACCTGAGTAAACCTGTACTCAGATGACTGGGTGTCTAATCAATCATAGATGAAATAATGAAGCTCATGAGTCTTATGATTGTATTAGAGACTAATCCTTCTATTGATTGATCCTTTTCCTGAGCTTTCTGGTCTTTGAACACCCTTGATTGAATGTCAGACTGCTCTGGGTACTTACTTTGACTTAATGAAAATCCTGAAGATATGTCATCTCAGGGGGGGGGGGGGTCAAAAATTAGGGTATGACAGATGCCCCTATTTAAGTTTCTTTTATCTGGAGGGAGAGAGATTGATATCTCGATCTCTCCTGCGTAAAAGAGACTTAAATATCGAGGAATGCCCGAATTTTGGGCGCTCCTGAGATGTTGTAATTGATAAAATCTTTGCATGACTTTGATCCCGTTGTCGCACTCGGCGGTGATGAGGAGACAAACTCCTGTAGAAACACTTGATGTGGATTCTGGCGAATGGATGGCAGTGTAGGATGCGCAATCCATCTTCTTTAACTAAGTGTTGATACTTAGAAAAAGGTAAACAACCTCCCCTTTGTTTCGGATGTCCATATCTCGAAACTGGTCTCAGTTGTGTTTTGGACAATATCTCAAATAAAGAGCAAATTTCCAAAAGGTCTGTTTCCTCATCAAACTTCTCATCAGCACTTGGAGATGAGATACCATTTGACGGTAAATAAAGAAACTTCAAAGGTTTGTTTCCTCATCAAACTTCTTACCAGCACTTGGAGGTAAGATACCATTTGACAGTAAATAAAGAAACTTCAAAGGTTTGTTTCCTCATCAAACTTCTTACCAGCACTTGGAGGTAAGATACCATTTGACGGTAAATAAAGAAACTTCAAAGGGTTGTTTCCTCATCAAACTTCTTACCAGTACTTGGAGGTAAGATACCATTTGACGGTAAATAAAGAAACTTCAAAGGGTTGTTTCCTCATCAAACTTCTTACCAGTACTTGGAGGTAAGATACCATTTGACGGTAAATAAAGAAACTTCAAAGGGTTGTTTCCTCATCAAACTTCTTACCAGTACTTGGAGGTAAGATACCATTTGACGGTAAATAAAGAAACTTCAAAGGGTTGTTTCCTCATCAAACTTCTTACCAGCACTTGGAGGTAAGATACCATTTGATGGTAAATAAAGAAACTTCAAGGGTTTGTTTCCTCATCAAACTTCTCATCAGCACTTGGAGATGAGATACCATTTGACGGTAATAAAGAAACTTCAAGGTTTGTTTCCTCATCAAACTTCTCACCAGCACTTGGAGGTAAGATACCATTTGATGGTAATAAAGAAACTTCAAGGTTTGTTTCCTCATCAAACTTCTCACCAGCACTTGGAGGTAAGATACCATTTGATGGTAATAAAGAAACTTCACCATCTTCCCTTTTGACTTGGCATCTTTGAAAGATTGTCATATGGGCCCGCGCTCTTTTGAGGGGCTAATGACTTTGTTTGAAGGCGGACGAACTGTTTTCGGGGTGAAAACCAACATTTATTGTCCTCCTGACTGTTTAACAGACAAACTGTCTTTCCTTGGGGAAAGACTACCATTTGTTGACTCCGCTGGGGATCATGAACTATCTTCTGGACGAAGACTACCATTCACTGATTCCGCTGGGGAATCATTTGTCAATCTGCTGGGAGATTCTGAATTATTTTCTTTGACGAAAAAGTGGCATCTCTTGACCCTGCTGGGGAAATACCAAACTGTTTTTCAGGAGGAAAAACTACCACTTGTCAATTATGTAGAGGAATCCATATTTCTTAGAGAAGAGAAACGCTTATCGACCCTGTAGGGAATTCCAAAATGCGAAACGGACTATCTTATCTGAAGAAAACTGTCGAGTGTCGCTCTGCAGGAGAATCTCGGCTGAGGAATTCCAAAAGTGAACAAACTATCTCTTGGAGGGAGATTACCATTTGTTGACCTGCTTGGGGAGATCCTCGTGTATGAACTGTTGTCTCGAAGGAAAAAGCTTCTCCGGAACTTGCAGGGGAAACTTGAGTTCATGCCTCACTGACTTAGGCATTCACAGGATCAAAGCCTGATTCGACTATGCAATTATGATGTAATGTATGCATGAATATTATGACAATTATAAATGTAAAGTGAATGTGAATAGAATTTTCGCGGATGGAAAATCCTAAGATACGACTTGAATTCTTGTTGATCAAAAGATGTCCTCTTCTTATAGTTCGAACTCTGTTGGGAATATCTGGTTATCAGTTGTCCGCTGTCCGAAATGAGTAATATGAATTGAAGTAAAGATCCGTCATCGGGAGACGTTCGCAAAGCGACCTCATGGGGAAATATTGGTTCCCGGAGTCTCAACCGTTCTTGGAGCAACTGTTTGCATTCTTCCTATTGTTTGTAAACCTCAGAAAGAAATTTCACCTTTATTTTTGCAAGTAAATTCATTTTATTTTATGAAAACATTTGTCTCAAGAAAATGACTGTTTAAACTTAAAACGCATTCCAAGAAACTGAATAAGACTAGATTGCAAAGGAAAAGCACAAGGCTCAAATTATTATATATGGAATGGTAATCAGCCAAATGCTTGATTCCATGGAGTATTTACAAAGTTGGAAATTGGTAATTTTTGGGAAAAGGGCTACGATGAAACGTGACGACCGTTATCTTTCCCTTCCACTCCGAGTTGCGCTGTATTCGTGCTTCGTAGAAGATGACCTACTGCTGATGAATACTCTGCTATGGATTTTGAATGATCAAGTTTGTCCTGAACACAGTTACTTGCCATATATCCCTAACTTTTGCGTAAACTACCCCTTTCGGGTTTTAAGTCTACCGGGATTGATTATTTATTTTTTTTATGTCTCTAACTTTTGCCTGAATCGCCTTTTCGGGTTTTCGATTCACCGAGACGCTCTTTTTTGCCTAAGCCGCTCTTTGCGAGTTTTCAACTTAGCGAGCTGTTCTTTTAATTATTTAGGCGAAGTATTTCTTGACTGCGTCGACGTTCACAGGACGGGTGAATTCTTCTCCATCCATAGTCGTGAGTATTAAGGCTCCTCCTGAGAAAGCTCTCTTGACCACGTAGGGGCCGTCATAATTGGGAGTCCATTTCCCTCTCGAATCTGTGAGAAAAGATTGAATCTTTTTGAGTACAAGGTCACCTTCTTTGATTGTGCGAGGTCGAACCTTTTTGTCGAAAGCTTTCTTCATTCTTTGTTGATATAGCTGACCGTGGCATAAAGCTGTCATGCGCTTTTCTTCGATTAAGTTCAATTCATCGAATCTGCTTTGACACCACTCGGCTTCTGTTAATTTTGCCTCCATCAAGACTCTCATTGATGGGATTTCAACCTCTAGAGGTAGGACTGCCTCCATGCCATATACAAGGGAGAAAGGAGATGCTCCGGTCGAAGTACGTACTGATGTACGGTAACCATGAAGAGCATACGGGAGCATTTCATGCCAATCCTTGTAAGTAATGACCATCTTCTGAATGATTTTCTTGATGTTTTTGTTAGCTGCTTCTACAGCTCCATTCATCTTTGGTCTGTAAGGAGATGAGTTGTGATGTTCGATCTTGAATTCTTCACAAAGCTCCTTCATCATTTTGTTATTTAAATTTGACCCATTGTCAATGATTATCTTGCTAGGAATGCCGTAGCGACAGATGATGTGATTCTTGATAAACCTGACGACAACTTGTCTTGTAACGTTTGCATATGAAGCTGCTTCAACCCATTTGGTGAAATAGTCTATGGCTACCAAGATGAAGCGATGTCCGTTGGACGCTTTTGGTTCAATCATTCCAATCATGTCGATTCCCCACATGGAGAAAGGCCAAGGGGAAGAGAGTATGTTGAGAAGAGATGGTGGCACATGAATTTTATCGGCGTAGATCTGGCATTTGTGACACCTCTTTGCGTACTGGTAGCAATCTGACTCCATCGTCAGCCAATAATATCCTGCTCTCAGTATTTTCCTTGTCATGGTATGTCCATTGGTGTGAGTACCAAAGGAACCTTCATGTATTTCTCTCATGAGTATTTCTGCTTCTTTTCTGTCAATGCATCTGAGCAGAACCATGTCGAAGTTTCTCTTGTACAGAACATCTTCATTCAGGAAGAATCTACAAGCTAACTTTCTCAAAGTCTTTCTATCTTTCTTTGACGCCCCAAGAGGGTACTCTTGCTTTTGAAGAAAGTTCTTGATGTCGTGATACCACGGTTTGTCGTCGATGATTGCTTCTACTGTGAAAACATGAGCGGGCCTATCCAGGCGCATAACATCGATCCGAGGAACGTCATTCCAATGATTTATCCTAATCATGGAAGAGAGTGTGGCTAATGCATCAGCCAAATTGTTTTCTTCACGAGGAATGTGATGAAAATCTACCCTGTCGAAGAATGGTAACAATCTTCTCGCGTAGTCTTTGTAAGGAATTAGCCCTGGTTGGCGTGTTTCCCATTCTCCTTTGATTTGATTGATGACCAAAGCAGAATCTCCGTATACATCCAAGTGTTTAATTCTCAGATCCATGGCTTCTTCGAGACCCATGATGCAAGCTTCATATTCGGCCTCATTGTTTGTGCATTTGAAAGTTAATCTGGCAGTAAATGGAATATGGGTACCCTGAGGTGTAACAATGATTGCCCCAATTCCTCGTCCATAAGCATTGATAGCTCCGTCAAAGATTAAGCTCCACTGGGATCCTATCTCAGGTCCTTCGTCTGGTAGTGGCTCGTCGTAATCTTTCATCTTGAGGTACATGACGTCCTCGTCCGGAAAGTCGAAACTGGTTGATTCATGATCATTGAGTGGGTGGTGAGCCAGGTGCTCAGCTAGAATGCTTCCTTTCACGGCTTTCTGTGCGTGATACTCAATGTCATATTCTGATAACAACATCTGCCAACGGGCAATTCTCCCGGTTAAGGCAGGCTTCTCAAAGATGTACTTGATTGGATCCATATGAGAGATCAAACAAGTAGTATGTCGAATCATGTACTGGCGGAGACGTTTGGCAGCCCAGGCCAAAGCACAACACGTCTTCTCGAGCATGGAGTAGCGGGATTCACAGTCAGTGAATTTCTTGCTCAGGTAGTAGATGGCATGCTCTTTTCTCTTTGTCTCGTCTTGCTGTCCAAGGACACAACCCATGGAGTCTTCTAAGACGGTTAAGTACATTATCAAAGGTCTTCCTTCCACTGGAGGAGATAAGATGGGTGGTTCGAGCAGATATTCTTTAATGCTGTCGAACGCTTTCTGACAATCGTCTGTCCAGACGCAACTTTGATTTTTCCGTAGAAGTTTGAAAATAGGAGCACAAGTTGCTGTCATGAGATGTATGAATCTCGAGATGTAATTCAGACGTCCAAGAAATCCTCTAACTTGTTTCTCGGTTCTTGGTGAAGGCATTTCTTGAATTGCCTTGACTTTGTCTGGATCTACTTCAATTCCTCGTTTGCTGACAATGAAACCAAGGAGTTTTCTTGAATAGACACCAAAGGTGCACTTGTTGGGGTTCAGGCGAAGCTGAAACTTCCGTAAGCGTTGAAATAACTTTGTCAGATTCTGTATGTGATCTTCTTCATTTTCTGATTTGGCAATCATGTCGTCCACATAGACTTCCACTTCTTTATGCATCATGTCGTGGAAAAGCGTAGTCATGGCCCTTTGATAAGTTGCCCCTGCGTTCTTTAGTCTAAAAGGCATAACACGATAGCAGAACGTGCCCCAGGGGGTGATGAAAGCTGTTTTTTCCATGTCTTCAGGTGCCATTTTGATTTGGTTGTATCCTGAAAATCCGTCCATGAATGAGAAAACTTTGGATTTTGCTGTACTGTCTACCAACATATCAATATGTGGTAAAGGAAAATCATCCTTAGGGCTAGCTTTGTTCAAATCTCTGTAGTCGACGCACATGCGGACTTTTCCGTCTTTCTTAGGAACGGGAACAATGTTAGCTAACCACTGAGGGTATTCTGAAGTGACGAGGAAACCTGCGTTGATCTGCTTTTGAACTTCCTCTTTGATTTTCATGGCCATCTCCGGATGAGTTCTTCTTAATTTTTGCTTGACCGGAGGGCATTCTGCTTTTAATGGCAAGTGATGCTCCACTATACTGGTATCCAACCCTGGCATATCTTGATAAGACCAAGCGAAGACATCTGAGAATTCTTTGAGCAGCTGTATCAAACTCTCTCTGATCTCTGAACTGAGCGAAGCTCCAATCTTAACCTCTTTTCTGTTTCCATCGGAACCAAGGTTAATGATCTCTAGAGGCTCATTGTATGGCTGAATGGCCTCTTACTTCTGTTGAAGTAACCGTGAAATTTCCTTTGATATTTCTTCGTCTTCTTCTTCCTCTGCCTCGAATACAGGAAACTCAAAGCTTGGGGAAGTCATACGGTCGCACGTTTCAACGGGGTATTTTATGATTAATCTGCATATGTGTGATAAGTTTTATTTAGACAACGAGGGAAGACTCGGTGTATGCAGTTAATGGAATATTTTGATGTTTTTTAGGGTGTTTTTTAGGATTACCAATTTCCGAAAAAAAGAAAAGGAAAAACTAACGACGGAACAAAATGACATTTTTATTTATTGACAGTCACTTCTTGAAACAAAGACCCTATAAAACAAAACTCTATTGCTTTGGGCGAAGCAAAGAGGGACATTTTCCTAAGAAATAGTAAAATACAAAGCCCTATGAAACATCTCTTCACCCTGGGCTATGGTGAGAGGACAAAATAACGGTGAAAGTTCCTACTTAGGAGTGCGAACAACAGTTGAAACTTCAACAGCTGTCCAGTAGTGGCGAACCCCATTGTGCACTAAGTAATCTGGAACCTTAGGCTTAAGCTGGCCTGTGGTAGGTCTTGATTTACCAACCACTGTCTTTGCAACACTCAGACGATCTTCTTCTACTTCAGCAGACTGAGCGGTGTGAGCATACCCATTTCCAAGTGGAGTATGTCGAACTTTCTTTTGAGGAAACTTCCAATCTTCTGAATGGAGAGACTCGTTGTCGGAGACACTTTCGAGATCATCCTCTTCTGTATTTTGGTCTTGCTCTTCTCCCAAGATGGCATTAACTAGATATGTGAACTCTAGATCCGTAGCCTCGGAAGGTGACTTGGGGATATAATCCTCAATGATGATTTCACCAGATGCTGATGATGAATAGCAAGGGTTATACATCTCTTTTGGCTGAGAGAGGTACTCATAATCAATGTTCCATCCAGTTGGAACAATGTCTTCAAGAGAGATTCTTGAACTTTCAGGAGCGGAGTATTTCACCATGTAGTCGAATTTTCCGCTTGGTTCTCCTAATGTATCCCAAGTCTCTTCAGGGATAGGAGGAACTTCTTCTGATGAACCATGACTTCTGGTGGTGAAGCTGTCAGTAACTTCATCACTGCTTGGTTGAGTCTTACTTTCAGATCCTTTAGTCGGATAACAGCAAGGTGGATCAGACTCTGGTAGGGAGATATATCCTGCTCTGTTAAGATAGGATAGCCATTCCTCTTCATCGGTGTTTTCCGTACCGATGGTATTGACGGTTTGTTGAACAGGTTGAAGAAAACCTCCGCTGCGGAAAGTTTCTTGAATTGGAAGAACTACCTCAATTCCTGGAATAGTCTTTGATGATGTTGGAAAGAATCCAACTCCTGTTCTGTTCTTGTTGTTGGTAGGAATATTAATGTGCCCCCAACCACTAGTAGTGCCATCCTTTACAACTTGGATTGCATCTCTGTAGGAAGAAATAGACGCTGCTTTCTCCTTTCCTTTTTCCTTATCCAAGGAAAGTGCTTGGAATTTAGTTCCAATGACTACTTTTGGTTCTATGTCGGAGAATGATGACAGGTTGCTGACGATTAGAACTTGTTCTCCACATACGGTTACCAATTTGTCATTTCTTATGAACTTCAGTTTCTAATGAAGTGTTGAAGTAATTGCCCCAGCCTCATGAATCCATGGGCGACCTAGCAAACAACTGTATTGTGCTGGAATATCCATGACTTGGAAAGTGATTTTGAACGTCTGAGGTCCAATAGTTATGGGAAGGTCTACTTCTCCGAAAACTGACTTTCTTGATCCATCAAATGCTTTGACGATGACATGACTTTTTCTTAGAGGGTAATCTTCGAAAGATAATCTTGATAATGTTGATTTAGGCATGACGTTGAGAGAGGATCCATTGTCTATTAGGACTCTTGTGAGTGTATTACCCATGCAGCCAACTGAGATGTGAAGTGGAAGATTGTGGTCCACTCCTTCTTCAGGAAGATCTTCGTCACAGAAACTTAGGTTAGTTCCGGCGGAGATGTTGGCAACGATGTTGTTGAATTGGCTTATAGTAACACTTGGTTCTATGAAAGCTTGTTCCAAAACTTTCTGTAGAGCTTCCCTATGAGCTTCAGAACTCAATAGCAGGGAAAGAACAGAAATCCTAGACGGAGTATGTAGTAATTGATCTACAATGTTGTATTCACTCCTCTGGATTAACTTCAAGATCTCATCATTTTCTTTCGTTTGAACAGCATTGGTCGGATGATTGTCTTGCCTATGTGGTACTCCCTCCGAAGGTTTCTCCACATTTTCTGTTGTTCTGTTGAAGACTCGTCCACTTCTAGTGACTTGACTAACATCAACAATGTTGACAACAGACAGTAATGGTGTTTCCTTACCATTTTCAATGTATGTAGCGTTGTACTTGTATGGTATAGCCTTGCTGGACTCATACGGTACAGGACCTGGTAAGTAGATGACTAGTGGTGCAACTGCTGTCTTCCTGCTATCATACTTAACTTGCATAGGTTCATCTTGATTAATTTGAGGAGATACGGTAAAGACTTCATCATCTTCTCTGTTGGCAAGAACAGTAATGGTATTGTCATCCATCAGCTTTTGAATGTCGTTGCGAACACGCAAACATCCTCGTGAATTTCTTCGACAGATTTCGCATCTACTGTAAGCGTGGAAATCTGTTCCAAAGTAGGCAAGTCCATTTAAAGTTTTGTGGAACCTGACTACCGATCCTTCAAGGTCTTCAACTTTGTAGATTTTGTATTCTCCTGGACATCCTTGAACCATGTTGATGTCATGTTCAGTTCTGACTCGGATATGTTGAATCCATCCCAAGTCCATTTGTTCTTGTAATGCAGCTTGAACTATGGCACATCCTTGATTATTCTTTGGACAAATTTCACATGTGAAGTAGTTGTGAGGTGGTACATGACCGTACCCAGCTTGTTTAGCGTGCATCCTGACAAGATTTTCCCCTATCTGACGAATGTCGTAGATTTGAATGACATTGGGGTGTTGATCTATCAGATTTACTGAAGCTTCTTTATGCTGCGGCAAAGGATTTGCTTGGACGTTTGGATTAGTATCTTTGAAGGATAGCATTCCGCTTTTCACTAATCGTTGGACGTCAATCTTGAAAGATAAACAGTTCTCAATATTGTGACCTGGTGCCCCCTGATGATAGGGACAAGATTGGTCAGCCTTATACCATGGTGAGGAACTGTTTGTAGGATTTGGAGGACTCCTCGTCTGAATGAGTCCTTTTGCCAGTAATGTTGGAAACAATTCTGCATACGGCATTGGTACGGGGTCAAAGGCAGGATACCTTGGAGCCCGATTGTTGTAATTTGGAGGTCGAACCTGCTGCTGAGGTTGCTGCGACCTTTGTTGAATTTGTTGCGAGACCTGAGGTTGATAAGCTGGCGCTGAGTTAACAACCGGAGTTATTGTTGCAACTTGAGGTTGGAATTTCTTCTTGATTTTGTGCAAGACATTGCTGACATCTTGATCCTTTTTCTTCTGGAAAGAACTTCCATACTTCCTTGGACCAACAGAAGATTCTGGTTCTTTGTTCAAGCGTCCTTCTCGAACTGCTTCTTCTAAACGCACACCCATGTTTACCATCTCGGTAAAGTCACTTGGTGCGCTTGCAACCATTCGTCCGTAGTAAAATGGACTTAAAGTTTTGAGATAGATTTTTGTCATTTCTTTCTCTTCAAGTGGTGGACAAATTTGAGCAGCAACTTCACGCCATCTCTGAGCGTATTCCTTGAAGCTTTCTCTATCTTTTTGAGTCATGGCCCGGAGTTGATCTCTGTCGGGAGCCATATCCAGATTGTACTTATACTGTTTGACGAAGGCCTCTCCGAGGTCTCGAAAAGTACGAATCTCTGAACTGTCCAAGTTCATGTACCATTTGAGTGCAGCACCAGTCAGGCTGTCTTGAAAATAATGAATGAGAAATTGTTGATTATCAGTCTGAGTTGACATTCTTCGAGCGTACATTACAAGATGACTTTGTGGGCATGAATTCCCTTTGTACTTCTCGAATTCTGGTACTTTGAATTTGTGAGGAATCTTAACATTTGGAACCAGACAGAGGTCTGCAGCATTCTTTCCAAATAGATCTTGTCCTCGGAGAGTCTTGAGTTCCTTCTGCATTTGCAGAAACTGTTCTTGGAACTCGTCCAATCTTTCATACACGCCAGCATCCTCACTTGGAGCGTGATGATATACTTGTCCGCCTTGCGGGGGAAAAGTATGCATAATGGGCTGTGGAGAAGCCATGACAGCAGATCTCGGTATCTCAGCATTCTGTTGTGCGAAACCCATTGCCGTTGCTCTTGGAACTTCAATTTCCAGAGGTTTGTAACCCTCCGGTGGACGCATATCCATGGTGACTTTTGGAGCTTCAGAAGCTGGAGGTATGTACCCTTCTGGAGTAAAGTTATATGGCATGCCCCAAGGTCGATCAGGCGGCATGGTATACTGAGGAATAGGAGTAGAAACAATCTCGGAAACCACAGTCCTTTGTGGTTCTTCTGGCGTTGGTCGATTCTGCGCAACTACCAGGGCTTCTACCATACTATTGAGTCTTTCAACAGTACCTTTGAGAGTATTAATCTCTTCTCTGAGCTCTTCATTCTCTTGCTCAAAGTCTTCCATTCTTTTCTTGCGACTTGAACGAGTGTTGTATGGATGAGACAGCTTGAAAGTCTTTGTTCACCTCCTTCTCCTCCTCTCTTTCTGGAGAAAGGAAAGTGACTATTAGATCCGCGACAATTCTCGTGTCAGTGCGTACGACTACAGCGATGCATGATATGCAATTAAGTTAATATTTTTTAAGGAAACACCATAATTACGTTATGAAACATCAAACTTTTATTAATTAAGCGAAAACGTCGTTTTTACACACTTTGAAAATGGAAATACAGAGAAACTGAGAGAAAGGACTCTAAAACTTTGACGAAGAGCCGACTTCGCGTTCTAACATCTTCTTCTGTTTCTTGAGCTGAGCGTTCTCTGACGTGAGCTGATCGATGATCCAGGAAGCAGGAGGGATATGATGAGAAAGTGACGTTTGTGTCACTTGTCGATCGAGTACTTCAAGTAATTCATCCTTCCTTCTTAGGATGTTTTGAATCTCAACGTTTTCCGTGTTGACGATTCGATACTTGTTTCTCCAAGCATTCCTTTCTTGGCATACCTTGTTTAATGCCGCTTGCAGTTTTTCAACATCGGTGGAGAAAAGGTAAATTGGTTCCCTTAGGGGAATAGGTTCTTGATGTTGATATGACATCCTGAGCTTGAATGCTCTGACGCGCACCCATTGAAGGTAAGGATCCAGGGAGATGCAAAGATGTTTTCCTAACAATCTTCTCCCTTTGCTGTGTACAAGACGCCAGGCTTGGACAATTTCCTTCTTCAGCATGTTGCCATGATCGTCGATGTTCTTGAAGAACAGACCCTCCAATTGAATGTTACTTGGTATATTTTTCATGGGATAGCCGTATTGACGACGGGCTAAAGCTGGATTGTAACTGATTCCTCCCTTAGTTCCAATAAGGGGTACGTTGGGAAAACTTCCGCAACTGAAGATGATCTTGGTTTCGTCGTTGTCGGGACTACACCAATCAATGTCTGTATGAGTGAGAGACATGATTTTCTGTGACCAGTAAAGGCCATCCCTCATGTTCCAGAAAGTGCTAGACTTTGGCAGGTGTGAAACGAACCATTCGTATAACAACGGTACACAGCATGTGATTAATCCTCCTCGCTGCAGGTTTCTTGAATGCACAGAGTGATAAGCATTCGCAAGCAAGGTTGGAACTAGATTTCCAATTAAGAAGATCTTAATTGCGTTGATGTCGACGAAATCGTTAATGTTAGGGAACAAAAACAATCCGTAGATAAGCAAAGCCAAGATTTCCTCAAATGCGCTCATATCTTGGATGCTGACGAAGTATCGAGCTTGATCAAACAGGAATTTGGAGGGCAATCCTTGAATTCCTCCTCTACTCACCATATGAGTTCTAATGTCGACTACGTTCAAAGGAGTAGTTGCAGCAATGATAATGTCGTCAGGATTCTTTTCCAAACCGGAGTACGGATCTTGCGCGTACACGAGTATTCCAATCAGACGAGAGTACTCCTCTAACGTAGGCATGAGCTGATAATCTGGAAAGGTGAAGCAGTGATACGTTGGATCGTAAAACTGTACCAAGGTGGGAAGGATCCCAACCACCATGTTGGTATTGAGCAAAGGCAGAAGTTTTCCATACTTCTCCTTGAAAGCCTGGGGGTTGACCACCAGTTTTCCGAGCTTTCCCAGTTCCTCGACCTGGGGAATCTTGAAGGTGTATTTCCTAGCTTTCTTTCTTCCGTAATCCATAATATAGATCCTTAAGTCCTTTCTCCGTTTCTCTCTTTCTATGAAGTTCAAAACGTTCGTTATTTAGTTTCCTTGAAAAACGACTCGAAAAAGACTCTTTTTGTTTTTAGTTGTTTATTAATGAATGATGCATGAATGCATGAATGCACACACAAGAGTTTTAAACAAACATGGCGTTGAAGGGTATAGTGGTCATGAAGTCCAAACGCAATCCCCGCCCCAATGGTAAACTAAGGTTAAGGATTTTTGTACCTGTAGAACGGGTTCTAGGGGTCTCAGAGTTTTTGCTCAACCTTAAAGATACGTTGATTGGTATCTATAAGAGAGTTTTCTCTGAGTGTAGTATCTGCGTGACAATTACTTCCGTAATCACCGCTCTACGTCCTAAAAAAAAGGCTTTAAGTGGGGTTAATGTGTTTCAAGGTCCTCCTGGTACAAATCAGTCTCGGAATGCAGTGGCGCAGTTAATCACAACCATCCAGGCAAATCCCAAGAGTAGACTTGGAAACCAAGATTAGAGGGCCTTCACCGGGAATACATCCTCCATCCTATCTTATGTTGCACTCAAATCCGGGTATAGGATTTCTCACCACAAGGGGGAATCAAGCCCTTTCCCGATACAGAATAAACAAAATAAACAAATATATATGCAACAATCACATGAAATGACACAGAGGTTAGGCAGGACCTCTCTTGTTTGAGGGGGAATTTGGCATCCCTAATTCCTCATTGGGGCTGGACCAGCAACAGGTCAACCATTGGTTTGGATGAAAAACCAAGGTTTTTAACACTTATATCCCCAGCAGAGTCGCCATTTTTCTGTGGTGGTCGTTTTCTTTACCTCCCCGTTTCACTTGGGAGGACGGCACGCTAGACCCTTTACGCGAAATTTGGAAGGAGAATGCGCCCGTGGTGGGATGAATTTTGTTTCAGTTCTTCCTACGATATCACACGAACTTTCTTATTGGTCCTACGAGTAGGAAAGGGAAAAAAAAGATCTCAACTAAACCCTAGGAGTTTGCTAAGTGTGGGGATTTCACCTAGACTAGAAATTCTGGAGTCCGGGGGGTCGGTTATACATAGGGAAGTGTTTAAACACCCTACATATCTGTAGTACTCTACAGGAACCTTCTCTGTGTCATTGTGATTGTGTTTGCTGCTAATGATTGGGAAAGTTTCTCCTTTGTGTTAGGAGAGAGAATTGAATTGATTAGAGAAAGACAGACAGATAGACAGACTGACTATTTTTGGTATTTTATTAGCTCGCTGAGGTTCCTTGTGAACCTCATGCCTACATATCCCTAGTGGAAGTCAGAGCTTAATGTAGTTCGGGGAACTAACTAGGGAAATTAATTATTTTTGGTGCCTTGCTTGAAGCTCAAGGTTGAAGCTTGGAATTAAATCTCTGTTTACAGTAAAGAGACATGAAGTCATCTTTACAGAGAGGTATTTGTACTATTCTACCACAAAAATTTAAAGGAGTGACAGAATAACTGAATTCATTTCATTCAAGAGGGGGACCTTACTTGTGTATGTGCAAGTATACCAGTCAAATGCCTCTTAAATGAAAGAAAGATGCTCATCCAAATTAGGGAAAGTTACCACATGTCTGGGTTTTACTGCCAGCTCATGCCTTTCAAAATCCTAAATGGGAGACTTGATTAAAATTGAAATTGAAATGGAAATGTTTGTTTGAATGTGGTAGAGTAGTAAAAATATCTCTCTATAGAGATAAGCTATGTCTATCTACTGTATAAAAGATTTGACTTTAGCTGGCTTGTATGAGGCCCAAGCTTGAGGCTTTTTGATTGATTTATTAATTATTATTGACTCTGGGAGATGACTCCATTGGGGATTAATTACAGGGTATTTTTGTGTTCTGTACAAAGCCCAGAATTGAGGCTGACTCTATTTGGAGAGTGTTTATTTTGATGGATTTTTATTTGGTGTTCTGTGCAAAGCCCAGAATTGAGGCTGACTCTAGCTAGGAAAAAAAACATTATTTTCTGCCTTGTACAAAGCCCAAGGTTGTGGCTGACTCTTAAATAAACTGAGTATGGATGACTCTATGGGGAAAAGATCCTAGGTGTTAGGAATCTTTGACACATAAAAATATGGTTTAATATGCCTTGTACAAAGCCCAAGGTTGTGGCTATTAGATGATGAAGAACTCACTGGGGAGACTCTATTATCTGCCTTGTACAATGCCCAAGGTTGAGGCTGACTCTTGACAGGGGAGTTTTATTGTTTGGTGCCTTGTATGAAGCCCAAGGTTGAGGCTAACTGTTTTTGTTGGTTTTGACTCTACTGAGGAGATTTTATTTATTAAAAGACTGTTTTTCTTTTTTTTTGGAAGCTAACCCTTTCCAGGGATTTTGACTCAGCTGGTGAATTTGTCTGTTAAAAGACTGACTTTATCATGTTTTTGGAGGCTGACCCTTTCCAGGGGTTTTGACTCTTTTGGGGAAATTATCTCCTAAGAGAATGAATATTTGGTTTTGAAAGACTGATATTGGAGGCTAACCCTTTCCAGGGATTTTGACTCTTTAAACAGATTTTTATTAATTGACTTTGGAGGCTAACCCTTTCCAGAGATTTTTTGACTGAAATGATAGATTGATTTTAATTGACTTTGGAGGCTAACCCTTTCCAGGGGTTTTTGTTAAAATGATGGCAGAAAGATTATCTAGTGGATACTTCTTGTTTAAAGCCCAAGATGAAGGCTGACACATGCTGAGGATGATCAAACATGGATCCTAGACTCTGCTAAGGAAAATTGATGAAGATAAGGGTGACAGAGACTGTCCATGTCTCTCATTCCAAAAGGTGTACTCAATGTGAAATTGAGACAAACTTGGCTTGTTAAAAGTCTGGTTTAAATTGGAAGAAAACTCACCAGGGTAGGCTAAAAGGTGACTAAAGACCTGTTCCTATGTTTATAAGAAACCTGATGGGTCCTTGTATACAAGCTCAAGAGGAAGCTGGAAATGCTTTTAAGAAGCCTGTGGGTCCTTGTACAAAGCCCAAGAGGAGGCTAATCGAGGGTCCTTGTTATAGCACAAGAGAAAGCTATGTAGTTTTGAACTTATTTTGGCTCTAAGCAAATGGGTAAGAGGTTTCACCGGGAATAATTCCTCTTTGGGTGGATGTGTCCTATATTTTTGGATTCTAAGGTTTTTACCAAGATGTTTCACCGGGAATAATTCATCTCGGGGGTTTGAACTACAGATCTCTAATTAGGAAAGAGCCTTCACCGGGAAGACATTCTCAATCCTAGGTCATATTCCTATAATATATATATATATATATATATATATATATATAGTTTAACTGTCTTAAGGTTTATACTCAAACGTAGTTCTAAACTAATATATATGCACAATTTATATTTGACAGTAATTTAAATAAAGACTGTAAATTGAAAGCTTGTAAAGCCTAACCTGGATGGAGTGGAGGCCTTTGGAGAAGTATGTACAGAGCCTCAACAGTAATTTTTGTTGTTTTGTTGATAACAGTTGAATATATATATGATAAACAGTTAATGGTTTTTGAAAACAGAAGAAGTGAAGATGGACAAAGGTCACATAGGTATCTGAAGAGTTTCACCGGGAATAATGCCCTTCAAATACCAGAAGAATGTTTTGAAAACAGAAAGAAGATTTTTGAAAATACAGTTTTGAAAACAAGCTAAGAAGAGAAGGTTTTTGGGACTTACACTCTATTAGAGGCCCAGTACTTTACAGTACTGGTATAAAATTAGTTTTGAAAATGATTTGAAATAATATAAGGTTTTGTTGTTTGAAAACCTTAATTATTCGATTTATTCGGAGATTGAAAAGAGTTTTGAAAATTGACAGAAAGTCAACATAATTAAGGTAAAAAAGATCTATGCCTAATTAAGACCTAAATAATTAGGGTTTTATCATAAACTTTATTCACAAAAATAATTAGGTTAAAACAAAATGAATATATGCATTTAAAGTATTTAAGAAAACACTTAAAACACACTATTTTAAACCTAATAAAAATATATGAAATAAATAATATTTTTTATGATTTTTTTTATTATTCATAAAATAGATATATTAAATGACAAGTGTGTGAAAAATGAAGTGAAAATAAATTAATTTGATAGGTTAAATAATTGGTTAAAGTTGTGAAGAAATTAAATGGGAAAAAGTGGTAAAAAATAGGGTTTTGTCACCAACCAGGTTTGAACCCACGCCCTTTGTATTACCAGCCCAAAACAACACCACTGAGCCAACGCGCGCTTGGTGTCATATGCATGGTTCCATTGCAATTCATATATTACTCAAATGCATAGAAGTGAAAAAAGAAATAAAATCAAAAGGTCTGGGGCGAGGGGGATTCGAACCCCAGACCTTGGGCACGCGCAACACACAAACACTCTTTACCACTAGGCTATCACGTTTTAGTCGTTAATGAAACAGGTATCAATCAAAATAAAATAAACTTAGACCTGAGTTTGAAAATTGCGCGCCACCACCATCTTCATCTTCAACCTCAAGCTCTCAAATTTCAAATTTATGAACTTGCTCATTTCTCAACCATTTGCAACGATGTAAAGACCAAACTTGCTCTAAATTCACTCACGATTCTAAATATGTAACTAACATAGATTTATATTAACTACATCTAACTAATTTACCAGAAATCGTGAAGAACCCTAAAATTTAAAAATCAAATTAAATGGCTATACTGAAAGATAAATGAATGATGGTAGAGGGTTTTCAATCCTCTGATGATGCTGAACAAGATAGAATCGAGCTATATCATAAAGAGTGCTTAAATTAAAGAGGTGGAGTTCAGAAACTTACCTCTGAAAATGGAGGTCGTGAGGATGATAGAGAGCAACTGGGCTTGTATGAATGATCCCAAAAGCTTCCTTGTGACTCAGTGATGCTAACTGAATGCTTTTAGTAACCTCAATCTTCCTGAATTACTCTATGGACCTCCCTCGATTTCAGCTTCAAGTGAACATGGAGGGTGATGATTCTTGAGTTACAGATGAGCTGCAGCCATCTGAACAGCTTCACTACCTCCTATGGAACGTGCCTGGATGCTTGGCTCGATTGGAAACCTTCTGAATTGCACTATGGACCTTCAACTGCAACAGCTTCAAAGTGAGAGCAACAATGGTGTTCCTCCACTTACAGAAATGATCCAGGTGCTTGGATCTCCTCAAATGACCTCCCTTGAGATGTTAGAATGCTTACTTTCCAAAGATAAGCTCTGGTTTGAAGAAAACGATTCTTCTTGCCAAAGAACTTTGAAAAACAATAAGCATGAGAAGAGAAAGAGAAAGCAAGGAATATGGTTGCTTTGGTGTGTTTTTCTACTGAAGCATGCCCTCCTATTTATAGGCAAATGAATGCAGATCAATTGGTTGTGGTGAGCTTGCTTAATGAAAGAAGTTTGGTTTCTTAGCCAAGAAGAAATTTTGAAAAGATCCTAAATGCAATGATGCATTTTCGGGCTAGCTTCCCCTATCCATTGATTCTATCTGATCTTGGGGAACATTTCAGATGCAAAGTGAGCTCTAATTGGTTGGTGAGAAGATTCCTTGGGTGATTCATCAATTTGCCATAAATTCACAAATGTAATCATTACATAATCACATGTTCTTGTTTTAGGAATCTTCTTCAATTATCATGGCATGGTAAAAATGAATGCATGGTATGTTTTCAGATGTGTTATGGGTCGTGTAGCATCCATATTTGAGGTCATGTGCACAAAATTTCAAAGTTCCAAAATGATGCATGACCTATAATTTCACTTCATGAGGCCAACTTTGAACAAGCATAACTCTTAGCTCAAAATGAATTTGGAGAAGGTTGAACACAATTTGGAAAGCCCTAAACATCTACTTCAAATCATTAGTTTGGAGTTTCTTCAGAATCCTTTGGCAAATTTGTGAAAAATGAGGCCAAAGTTGGAAGAAAACTAGGTTAAAACACTTAGAAAAATTTCTAAGTGTTTATGACCTAAAACTCCAAAATTTCCAAAACTCTTAAATGATTGATATTTTGAAAAACGTTCCTTTGTAAGATGTTGTTTTATTTTGCAAGATCTACAACTTTCATGTTGGAAGTTTTTTGAATTGTGTAGGTGAAATTTTGAGTTCTCACAGTGCCCTCAAAAACCCTAATTCCCGACTTTTTGCTCCTTGGTGAATTTCTTTGAATTTCTTTGGTCAAATGACTTTAATATCCATATATTGATGATATTGATCCTTGAAAGTCATGGTTTGACCAAAAATCTTAAAAGTCAATGGTGATCCCATACAGTTGACTTTTTCCAAATATGGTGAGATTTGGACTTTTGTGTAGAATCAAGATCTTCTCCTCAAATGAATGATGTAAATGGATTATATTGAGGTAGTAGAGGTTCTTGAATCATGTCTTGAGTTTTAGATCCATGCCCTGATTAAAATTCAACCATCCTGGTGAATTAGGTCAAAAACCCTAATTGTCGACCATATGAAAATAATGACTGTAGACTTTGAATTGAGGTGTGATGTCCAGTGGATCTTGTCATATGAGCTATTTGAAGATGATTGATGTCTTTGAATGATCCCCTGGGGCTTTTTAGGGTTTCCCAAAGGTGATCCCTGATTTTAGTCCTTGATAGGCTAAAAAACCCTAGTCTGGTGACCTGAGTAAACCTGTACTCAGATGACTGGGTGTCTAATCAATCTTAGATGAAATAATGAAGCTCTTGAGTCTTATGATTGTATTAGAGACTAATCCTTCTATTGATTGATCCTTTGCCTGAGCTTTCTGGTCTTTGAACACCCTTGATTGAATGTCAGACTGCTCTGGGTACTTACTTTGACTTGATGAAAATCCTGAAGATATGTCATCTCAGGGGGGGTCAAAAATTAGGGTATGACACCTAGCAAGTTTCAAAAAGCTCAAGAAAATTCAATTTCGGTTTTAGAGTTGCAGGCCAATTCAAGGGGATCTAAGTGCTCAAACATCTTCCTCAAGCATCTCTAAAGCTTTCCAGATATTTCTCAGGTTCGTGCACGCCCAGAACCATCACCAAAAAGTCACGGTTTGCATCTGATTTTTTGTGTTTCGGTTATAATGATTGATGCATTCTCATCATGTTTTGATCACATATATATGTTTGCAATGATGTTTAGATTGTTCTTGGATATTTAACTTGACGATTGCTTGCGTATACGACCATTCTCCATGTTAGGGTTCGTAGGATCTAGAATTGGGGCTAATTGATTTAGGGCGAATTAGGTCTCAATACAGGTGCCATTGGATTCGTGACCTCTGGACGATCGCGTCTGGATGGTCGCGAAGAGTTTTTGTTTCGTTTTGGGCCCTTTTTGATTTTTGCAGGTATGAAAAGTGAAGCTTTTTACAGCGTGGTTACCACAAGCGCTATAAAAGAGATGTTGCAGAATTTTTGGGGAAGAAGATGATTAGGTGGCGCGTTCCAATTGGCCGGTTCAAAAACAAAAAGGGCGCGCGTTGTTGGAAGATGCTGAAAGTTAAGTTTTTCATAAATTTTTTTATTTTTAATTATACAACCTATTACTTTATTTTTGTTAAATATATACATATTGGTTTATATGATTTTTCCCCAATAATATTTTTTCTCAACAAACTTTTTTTCTTTTTTTTCAAATATTAAAATAAATTTATATTTTTATTTATTTGTTTTAAATTATTTTCTTTTATTCAAATAGTTTGATAAATTATAATTAATTTCTTTTAATTAATAAAAAATTATGGTAAGGTCATATATTTTCGAAATTTATTTTTATATCGATTTAATTAATTAGGTTGAAAAACCAATAATTAATTAAATCGATTATTTATTCTGTTAATTTTATTTAATTCGTACCCTAACCAGGGTTTACGAAGATCACGCCTACACTAAAAATTTGTCTCTTTTTCTTTGTGTAACTTCAGGGTTAGCACCAGGGTTTCCTCCGACTACGAACCATATCAGATCAAAGCTAAGTCCCCGATTCTATTTCTTTTTACATTTATTTTTGCCTTTTAATTTAATATTTATTTTTTCCTTTAATTTTAAATAATTATTTTTGCCTTTTATTTTCAATTATTTATTTTTGCCTTTTTGATCAATGAACTGGCCATACACTCACCCCTTTTGTGTTTATTTTTCCTTTTCCAATTTTTCAGGGTTAACCAACCGGTCAAAGCTCGAATGTTCGGTAACCTTAAAAATTCCTCTTTTTTTATTTTTCTTTTTAATTTTTACTTATGCCAAACCCTATTGGGGTTTAAATTTATTGTTTTTCCTCCCCTATCCCCATGGTTTATTCTGTATCTGCTTCGAGGTTGTATTGTTTGGCCTTGAAGGCACTTAAAACTGCATTATATTAACTGCGTGGTTAGTAATCCTAGGGAGTGGTAACCTCGAATTGAATTAGAATCATTTAATTACAAGATAATCTATTCTGAATCTGATCACGTGATTGTTGCACCCACGCACCTTTTATGGTACCCCTCTTGTTGCCTGTTGCCTTGTGTTTTAAATGCAGAATAGCCAAGTCCCTCGAATACGAGGATACCACAGCAATGTTGCCCTCGGTTCATTCAAAGATCATAAGTCCCTAATGATGCTGCCTTCGATTCGCTAAATATGATCTCGTCCCTCGAAGTTGCCTACGAAGTGATGAGGTATCCTCCGGTTGCCTAAACGAAAATGCCTATTCTGATCCTTCCTTTAGACTACTTGCCCCTCTATGGCAGGTGTTATACCCCAAAATTTGCCCGCATTCTTTTTCAGAAAGAAGGCAATAGACTTCTGTCTAAAAATTGGGAGTTTCATATAATCTTGGATTTTATTTCATAAAATATCCTAATTTATGAACACTCGGTTCTTAGAATTTTTCTTATACGGTATTTTGGCTCGCTGTTGAATTCATTCTTACGCAAACGCCAATTACTGTTTATCATTTCACACACGCTGTTTATTTGAGACTTATTTGCAGATAAATAGTACTGACGCAGTTGGTACATAATTAAATCTTTTGCAGGCGCAGAGTCCGGGGATTCAGACTGTATTGACAACAAGTAAATTATTATTAACTTTTGTTTCCCACTAATTTTTGTACTATATTCTATTATTTTCAAAATCTTTTTCTTTCTCTTTCTTTCAAAATCAAATCCTAACTTTATTCTTTACATCTCTTTTTTCAAACCCTACCATACACTTTCTTTCAAATCCTATTAACACTCAAATTTTCCTTTTTTGTACGGAATCACTTCATTCCCCAACGTCTCTATCCTTCTTTTCACTCTATAAATACATCTCATTTTTTCCATAAAATCTCACATCAAATTTCAACTCATCTCTCAAATTTCTACATCATATTCATTCTCTCTTCTTCCCCGGCAAAAATGGCGAAGCGGATGGATACGTGTTTTCTTATGGTCATCACCGTCGTGGTGGTAATCATGTCCTTCTTCTGTCTGCATAGTCCTAAAAAATGCGGACCTGGGTTGTTTACACTCCCAATCATCTATATTTTATTATTTGTAGCATGGGTTATTAATCGTCATTCTTAAAGTTTGTCATATCTTTTATTTTTAAATAATGTACCGTTTACTTGTCGTACTGTTCATTATATTATGTAATATTTGTACTTTCAGTATTAAATGTCGTACTATCTGTCGTACTGTTGTTTAATTATTAAGATAATATTTTGTGTGTTTTCTGCCAGTTAAATATTTATTTAACTGGGCATTAAATGTTTTTCAGGGTTATTATCGGTAATTTCGCTCGCATACAGTATATATTATTTATTTATTATGTCTGTGTTTTTCTAACAACTCATGTAAATAAATTTTCACCATTAACAACAAAAAAACAAAAAAAAGAGAGAGAAAAATTAACTTTGACTGTTGAATTTTCACTTTAACTGTTACGTTAATGCCTGAACAGTCAGTTGACAGTCAAACCCGCTGACAGTGCAATTCTCCGTGTTTTGTACCATCAATCAAATCAATCTTTTGCATTTCAAAATTCCAAGATTTTTGTTCTAGAAGTCTTCTAAATATGACATGATTAGTAGAGACTCAGCACTGCACAAAAATCAGGTACGCTTAACTGTCTCCTACACGAACAGTCCCTAACTAGGGTTTTTGTTTTTTTCAGGAGAACAAGTTTTTTGAGACTTTAAATGGATTTCATGGACCTCCATATATCTCAAAGTACCACCATACAAATTTTCAAACTTCAATTCACTCAGACGCACAGTCAACAGCTCAAAAAGTCAACGGACGACCAGTTTGACCGAAAAGTCAACAGACAGTCAAAAATGAAATTTTTTGTCAACATCCATATTTTGTCAAAAGATTCATCATTTGATCATTGTTTGATCATAATTCATCAAGGAAAGATCAAAAATCAACAAAACCCTAAGTTTCAAAATTAGGGTTTTCTCTTAAAAAGTCAACTGAACTTTGACTGGTCATAACTCTCTCATCCTTCATCCAAAAAATTCCAACCAAAGCTCATTTTGAAGGAAATTAAATTATCTTTCAAATTCAATTGGTCCCATGGTCATTAGATTCACCATTTGGAAAATATGAACCAAGACATTACAGGTCATTTTCAAAGTCAACAAAAAGTGTTTTTTGTCAAAGGCCATAACATCAAGATAACTTCTCCAAATGAAAAAAAGTTTCCAAAGTGGCTTGTAGAGGACATCTTGAGGTTTCTAAAAAGTACAAGAACTCCTTCATATGATAAAAATTGAGGGATTTATGCCTTGTTGAAGTTGGCTATATTTTGGGAAAATGCATGAAACCAACATTGATCAAAAGTGTTTTTTTTCCAAAAGAGACCAAGTTTCCATGATTCAAACATGCTTCCAACAATGCTAAGGGCCTCCCACGACCAACCTAAGGCCCATAAAATTTTATTTCTTTTTTTGGTTTAATTTTATTACATTTAAGATTAAATTGAAAAAGAAATGGAAGGATAATGTTATGTAGCTTGGATCTTAAGCATGAGTCATCAAGAAGCATTCAAAGTTCTGCCCCAAAGAGATGGTACAACAGAAGATTGAAGAAAATTGAGCCGTGGTTGCTTGAATTCAAAGCTACATATTATTAAAAAAGTCAAAATTCAACAAAAGCACTTATTGCTTCTTAGCTTAGTTTTTAAGTGCTTCTCTGCCTATAAATGAAGTAGAACACTTCATCAATAGAAGGGAGAAAAAAATCAGAACCTTACTCTTGCTTGTATCACTCATAAATCAAATTGAAATTTTCAAAGAAACTTGAAATTCGAATTTTTAGTTTAAATAGTTTTTAATCCAAACTAAACACTCAAATACAATCCCCAAGCATCACTGAATCTATTCAAATCAGTTTCAAGCTTTGAAACTCAAAGAATCGAGCACTATACCTCACGGTTTTCTCAAACTAAAACTTACAAAAATCTCATCATACATGCATGTTTAACAAGATGTAGACATATATTTGAGCTTAGTATGAGGTTCTGATCATTTCTGGAAGTTTAATTGAGATTTGGATGCGTGTACACGAAACCGCCATTTTAGGGTTCTTCATCTCAAAATTAGGGCTTTTCAAATTAGGCAAAATTACAGGTTCAAATAGGTCCCATTGAATTCGTATGGACCAGACGAGTTAAACCTTGGCATCGCGCCAAATTTATATTGTGTTTTGCTCGTATTCGCTATTTTTGCAGGTGTAATAGGTTGGAGCTTTTTACACCACCTGTAAATGAACGGTGTAAAAGAGTGGTTCTGATGAAAAAGATGATGCGTGGCTCCTTCCCATTGGTTGGAGGGCGCGCACGTGTTTTTTAAAATAACCTTGGATTCAGTGCTTTGCAGGTTCTGTACACATCATGTTCCTCAAACTCTGAACCATCAGATCATGCCAGCTGCTCATCCAACGCACCAAGACACGCTAGTCCATGATATAGACTCTTAAGCCAACCACACATAATCATTTGTTTTATATTTTCTATTTTATTTTATTTTCTTTGCAAAATTAATTAAAAATAGTTCTAAAAATCAAAAAAATATAATAAAAATATTTTTAGGCTTATAAAATAATCTATTATTTTTTGACATAAAAATATTTTCTTTTTCTTAATAATTAGAATATTTTGTTTAATTAATTAGTATATATTTATATATTTGCTTTTTAATTATTTCAACCAATCAAAAAATCATAAAAAAATTGTTCTTTATATTAAATTTAGTTTATATATTGTAGACTAATTCTGTACATATTTAGAATATTATTCTCTTTAAGTTTTAAATATTTGTGTAATTATTTGCATAATTATATGTTATTTAACTTAATAATTTTAAAACAACTTCAAAAAATCCAAAAAAATTAGTTTTATTTTAAAATTAATTAAGAAACATTTAAATATATTTTAGACTTATTTTTTAGGTTTAAATTTTATTTCCACCTTTTTCTCATTTTAATTAAATTAATTATGCATTAATTCTAATTAAAATCAATCATACGAAAATCCAAAAAAAATACTTCCTTTTATCTTATTGCAATTTAAATTCTTAGATAAAGTGTATAGGTTGTCAAATTCATGTAAATAGCGTAGTTTACATTTCCCGCACAATCGATGTAATAGCGTAGATTTACTTTCCGCATTTTACTTTCCCGCATTTTAATTCCAGTATATATAAAATTGTGTGTATGTCAAAGATAAAAACTGAAGCGTTAGGTCACTAACTTCAAAGATAAAATATCCGAATCAAAACACAATCACACTTGCACCTCTTAGGGTAATCCCTCTTTTACTTTTTTTCAAAATCAAAATCAAATTCTATTGTTTCAAATGCAAAATCGAACTTTCGTTTACATCCGGTGAAAGGAGAATTTTTTAAAGGAAATAGGAAAAGACCTTATAACTTAGGGTAGACCTCCTAATTGCTTGCTCAAATCAAACAAACAAATGTCTCATATACCGTTGTTTTTCAAAATAAAACTTTCAAAAAAGACAATACTTGGTATATATCCAAACAAGGATCATTACGAAGTTAACGTTCTTTTTTTCAAAACATCTTTCGAAAGATAAAACACTTTGTATATATCCGCACAAGGATCATTACAAAGTCAATTCACAAAATGAATTTTAAAACCACATACCAGCATTTCAAGGCAAGACAAATGATTTAAACAAGTGAGCTAAGCAATTAAGAGCCCATGGATAACCATGGATATAAAGGGTGCTAATACCTTCCCTTTGTATAACCAACCCCCTTACCCAAAATCTCTTAAAGGTCTTTTTCTGTTTCTTTTATAAACCTTTCCTTAATTGGATAAAATAAAAGTCGGTGGCGACTCTCTGATATTCAAAAACACAAAAGCAAAAGAAGAGTCAGTTCTTATATCTCTCCCGCGAGAGGTATGGTAAAAAACCGAGGGCGACAGCAGGGACAGTCTTTGGCGAACGATGATTCGACGACCCTTCAACCTCCAAATAAAAGGATTTCCCTACCCTCCTATGGTATGGATAGCCCTGAAAGGCTAAAAGAACATTTTTCATCTAACCAGGTAATTTGCTCCTAATTGCCTTGCTCTGGCTTAAATCTTTTTCTTACACTTTTTCATAAACCTTCAAAAAGGCTACGCTCATTTACGAGCTAAAGTCCTTATTTCTTCTTCTTCTTCTACATTTCTAAATTTTTGGTTTCAAAGAGCAAAGCAATTAAGAGCCCATGGAAAACCATGGATGCAAAGGGTGCCTTACACCTTCCCTTTGCATAAATTACCCCCCGAACTCAGTTTTTATTTAAAAGGTTTTTCCTGTTCTTTTAGCCTTTCTATTTAATTTGGATAAAATAAAAGTCAGTGGCGACCCTTGCTTACCGCGACATTTCGATAAAGTCAGTTCACCGTACTACAGGTTCCAAAGTGCCAATTTATGAATGAGTTTTCTTTTTAACATATATTGAATAGATTAAGTAATAAAAATAAAATAAGTAAAAAAGCTAGGTCAGATATTAAAATGTCATGTCTGAAGGTGTTTTGCATGTTGGCTGCATTATTGGTAAAACATACCTGGTTGGTTGTGTATATGCAGGTTTCATATATGTGTGGAGCTAATACAGGTTTTGTAATGAATGTCATGATCGATGTCATGACATCCATGTGTGACAGCAGGAACTGTTAGTTTTTGTTAATTGTGTTTCCTGATTTATCACTTTTATCTGTTTAGTAAACTTTTTATTAAGTGCTGCAAATTTTGTTTAGAAGATCCTACTAACAGCACATTGTGTAACAGACAGTTGGCGTGTGAATTAGGCTAACTTTGTCAACCCTAATGTGTTTCTAAAAAAGCCCAAGGCCTAAGACTGCATATAAAAAAACTGCAATCCTAATTTGGAACGCAGACAGAAGATTATGTATTATGAATCCTAATTTAGTTTGTGCTTTAGTTGTGTCACTCTAAGCTTTTAAGCACGAGTGTGTGTCTCTTGATTGAAGCTTTTAAGCAGATCAAGGTGTGTTTTTGAAGTGTGTCTTCTATATATAATTGTTTATTGTGTATGTGTTATCACTGCTGTGATTGAGGGGGAGTGGAATGGATATATTCCATATCTAGGTAGAACCTAGGTAGGAGGGTCATACGGTGAATTGACTTTATTTTAAATGTACGGTAAGCAAGAGTCGCCACCGACTTTTATTTTATCCAAATTAACAGAAAGGCTAAAAGAACAGGAAAAACCTTTTAAATAAAAACTGAGTTCGGGGGGTAATTTATGCAAAGGGAAGGTGTAAGGCACCCTTTGCATCCATGGTTTTCCATGGGCTCTTAATTGCTTTGCTCTTTGAAACCAAAAGTTTATAAATGTAGAAGAAAAATAAATAAGGACTTTAGCTCGTAAATGAGCGTAGCCTTTTTGAAGGTTTATGAAAAAGTGTAAGAAAAATATTTTTAAACCAGAGCAAAGCAATTAGGGGCAAATTACCTGGTTAGATGAAAAATGTTCTTTTAGCCTTTCAGGGCTATCCATACCATAGGAGGGTAGGGAGGTCCTTTTATTTAGAGGTTGAAGGGTCGTCGAATTATCGTTCTCCATAAGACTGTCCCTAGCCATAGAGAGGCAGGTAGTCTAAGGGAAGGATCAGAATAGCCATTTACTTTTAGGCAACCGGAGGATACCTCAGCATTTCGTAGGCAACTTCGAGGGACGAGATCATATTAGCGAATCAAAGGCAGCATCATTAGGGACTTATGATCTGAATGAACCGAGGGCAACATTGCTGAGGTATCCTCGTATTCGAGGGACTTGGCTATTCTGCATTAAAAACACAAGGCAACAGGCAACAGGCAACAGGTAACAAGAGGGGTACCATAAAAGGTGCGTGGGTGCAACAATCACGTGATCAGATTAAAATAAATTATTTTGTAAAATTAATGATTCTAATTCAATTCGAGGTTACCACTCCCTAGGATTACTAACCACGCAGTTAATATGATATAACAGTTTTAAGTGCCTTCAAGGCCACACAATACATCCAGGAGAAGTTACAAAATAAACCATGGGGAAGGGGAAGGAAAGCAATAAAGTAACTCATACCGTAATAGGCCTGACATAAGTAATAATTTAAAAGAAGGAATATTAAAAAGGAACGAGTTTTAGGGTTACCGAACGTTCGAGCTTTGACCGGTTGGTTAACCCTGAAAATTGGCAAAGGAAGAATAAACAGAAGGGGTGAGCGTATGAGAGATTCATTGACAGTTAAGGCAAATCCTATTTTAAAATAAAAATAGAATGACATTAAATAAAAAAAATAAGTAAGAAGCTTAGCTCTTTTGATCTGACGTGGTGCGTGGCTAAAGGATTTTAGTTAACCCTGAAAATTAGGCACGAAGAAGAGAAATGTCAGTGCATTAAAGATCTACAAACCTAATTGATTAATACAACCAGATTAATGGAATAACCAAAGGTAAGGCAAACAGTACAAGGCAAACAAAAAGTTTAGAAGCGAGGGTAAACTCTGATTTTTTAGGGAATGAGGTTTTAGGAGAAAAAGCACTATGTTAATGGATGACATCTACCTAACAGTGATTAGTGGTCATGATGAAAGCAACGGGTTTAAACATGAAAAGTGAATAATTTAACATATTTGAGAATTAAAAAAAATCGAAAGTTCGATCAAATAAACTAAAAAAAAAGTCATGAAAATATTTATTTAATAAATAAAATATTTAACTAAAATAATTTTACTAAAATAATTTTACTAATAAAATATAGATAGAAAGAAAAAAGAAATAAACAAAAAGTTTTATGTGATAAATAATAATAATAAAAAAAAATTGAAAATAACTTAGCTTTTGATTCCATGTGGTTGGTCTGTGAGGCTCTATGGTGAGACTGCGTATCCACATGCGTTGGATCAGCCTTGTGGGATATCAGATGGCTGGGATACGAGGGCGTACGGTGGGCTTCAAGGAAACCTGTGCACCAGATCAACGAACCAAGAAATTCAAAGAAAATGTGCAAAAAACCTGGGTTCGAACCCAGGTTTGGGAGATTAATGCTCAACGCCCTAGGCCAGCTGTGTTGCGCTTATTAGTTGTTATTTACTTGACCAAGAAAAAATAAATACGTAAACCAATGATAAATAAAAACTCAAAAAAAGTTGGTTAAGGTGGGCCCCGTCTGCGCATGTTGTAGCCAATGAGGAGAGGAAAGAGTGAGTTGAATTATTGACCATCAAATGGGGTGAGGCCACGCGTGAGGAGAGAATAAAGACCCTTCGACTGGCCAATCACAACACGCCACGCGTGCAAGCCAAATGGTCCACAAATTTGAAGCCGCCGAAACAGTAAGACTGGTCATCTTCTCCGGCGATGGGGTTTTCGGATCCTGCAAAAAAACAATAAAAAAAAGAGAGAAAACCGCCCAGATCCACTAAAAGCCATGTTGCGAATTCAATGGTAATAGTTTCAAGACCTGAAACGTGCTGCAACCAAGAAAACAAAAACGAAGAGTCTTGACGGCATAACAATGGCGTCCATTGATCCGAGTTTTGAACCTCACATGTGTATCGTTAAACCTGTCTTAATGAAACTCCTGAACACAAATATGCACCCTAAATCCGTTAGTAGGACCTAAACCAATGGATTCGAAAATTTGCATATCTTGGTTCCGGTTTTCTTTTTGTTTTAAAAAACAAACTTTGGGTTTTATTCGTTCTTTTCCCTTTTCCTTTGGAAACAATAAAGCGCGGTGGCGACTTTCACTGAAATATTGAGTCGAGTCAATTTCATGGCTTCGATCTCAGATTTTCCCCGCTACACACATCATAAGTGGTCCTCCTTCCTATTGCGTTGGTCTTTTTGTCTCCAACTACGGTGCCTTTGAAGGTGTTTGTTCTTGCTTGAATACTGGGATGTGTTCCTGATGATCTCAGAAAGACAACAGAGCGCATGGAATTGAAGGGAACTTCTTGCACAGAGTTTGTGACCATGCCCTAATGTATGAACGTTTTTGAAAACTTGGAGAATGGTTTTTTTTAGAGAGCTTTTTGGAGGCAGCTTCATCAACCCTTGTGCTGAACATGTTGTGATCTTTATAGTGATAGCATTAGGTCAATAATTTAAGAAATAAATCATGTGATTGGAGAGATAAAATTTGATTGAAAAATCAAATAATTCTTTCTATTATTGGCTCAATAACATTCCAATATTTTTCACGTACTAGGGCCTATTGGATTATGATTTTATTTTGATTTAAATCAAGGAGAAAGAGTGGAATAATCACCATATAATTATTTTGTGAGTTTATTTGATTTTTATTTGAATTTAAGTGAATAAAATCAAATATAAATCAAACAATATCATAAAAATAATTATGTTTGACTAATGGACCCCTTTTGGGCTTAATATCACGTGGGAAGTTCAAACATTGAGGCCCATTTGAAGAAAAATCAAGATTACACAATGTTGGCTTCATGCACTTTTTCTCCAAAATTGCTCAACTTCGACCCTGCGTATCTCTCTCAATTTTAACCCTATGAAGGTTTTCTTGACCGTTTTAGAAAGCTCAAGATGTCCTTTAAAACCTCCTTTTGGTTTCATCTTAATTGAGTTTACCATGTTCATGTACCATTCTTTGAAAAAAAAATGACTTTTTGTTGTCTTTCAAAAAGACCTATAATGTTTTGACTTATATCTCTTATGCGGAAGCATTTCTTGACCTTGGGTCCAACATCAAAGTTGTAGAGAATTGAATTTCCTTGAGAATGAGCTTTGGTTGGGGAATTTATGATAAAGTATGAGAGAGATATGATCAGTCAAAGTTGGGTTGACTTTTCTCCTAAAACCCTAATTTAGAAACTTGGACTTTTGTTGATTTCGGAACTTTCCTTGATGAATCATGATCAATCCTTGATAAAATGATGAATGATACTTCAAAATGAGGATGTTGACCAAAAATCAGGAATTTTGACTGTACTTTGACCACAGTTGACTTTTAGGTCAAACCAGTCGCCTGTTGACCATTTGAACTTTTGACTGAGCAATCTTGTGAATCAGAGCTTGCAACTTGGCATGAGGATCCTTTGGGGCACATGAGAGACTAAGGGTTCCACTTGAGGTCTTAGAACTTGATTTTACTTTGAAGAGATCAAAACCCTAGTTTGAGGGTTGTTATTTAGGAGAGTGTGCAGTCAGTCAAGTCTTGAGCTCTTGATATTCAAATGAGCTTGAGTATAAAAATATGATGGGCAAATTTTGGGGTATGACAAGGACAAATGGAACCTCATACAAAAGTAAACTACTGATCCAGATATTGCCAACAAGCTAGATATCCAGGAGAACTATCAGATGACATCCCACCACAATAGCCCTAGTATGATCACAGAGTGCAATTTTTCCTCAGAAACAAGTTTAGAGCTAACTCAAAATGTTGAAATGCCTCAACAATCTCGGTTCATCTCTCTTGAAACAATACCTTGCATACACACTCACTTTGAAGGGGGCAACCGTGAAAGAACTCTGAATGATGCAAGTATGCAAATGGTACATATGATGCATATTGAAGATGATTCTAACAAGAGTGACGAGAATGCTTCTAACAAAATCGCTGACATCTTCACAAAAGCTCTTGATGCTACACAGTTTGAGAACTTACGAAGCAAGTTGGGACTCTGCATCCTTGAAGAACCATAGAGTAAAACAACAACAAAAAAATACAGGTGGAGAAGACACTTCTTTTGGCTTTGGCAACATTTGTGGCCAAACAGGGGGAGAAGTATTTTGTGTCACCCCAGAACAACAAGAACAATGGTTGTGTGTGATTAAAAATTCTATTTGCTTATCTTTGTGTTGATCTGTTTGTGCTTGTGCTACTCTCGTGTGTGATCAACAATTCTATTTTCTTATCTTTGTGTTGATCTGTTTGTGCTTGTGCTACTCTTGTGCACTGTCTGTTTTTGTCTGAGCACTTTGTGCATACTCGTGATGTATGTTGTTTGTTTGTATTAGCTTGTGTTTTGGTTATCCGCTGCAAGTTTTTCTCTGGTATGGTGTGACAGGATGTTTTAGCCAAAAATTTGCCAAAGGGGGAGACTGAAGGTGTTTTGCATGTTGACTGCATTATTGGTAAAACATACCTAGTTGATTGTGTATATGCAGGTTGCATATATGTGTGGAGCAAATACAGGTTTTGTAATGAATGTCATGATCGATGTCATGACATCCATGTGTGACAGCAGGAACTGTTAGTTTTTGTTAATTGTGTTTCCTGATTTATCACTTTTATCTGTTTAGGAAACTTTTTCTTGAGTGCTGCGAATTTCGTTTAGAAGATCCTACTGACAGCATATTGTGTAACAGACAGTTGGCGTGTGAATTAGGCTAACTTTGTTAACCCTAATGTGTTTCTAAAAAAGCCCAAGGCCCAAGACTGCATATAAAAAGAACTGCAATCCTAATTTGGAACGCAGACATAAGATTGTGTATTGTGAAGAACGGCTGTTCTGTAACTGTCTCTTGTGATCCACGCTATTATCTTTGATGATTGCGTTGGAATTAGTTTGTGTTTTAGTTGTGTCACTCTAAGCTTTTAAGCACGAGTGTGTGTCTCTTGACTTAAGCTTTTAAGCAGATCAAGGTGTGTTTTTGAACTGTGTCTTCTATCTGTAATTGTTTATTGTGTATGTGTTATAACTGCTGTGATTGAGGGGGAGTGGAATGGAGATATTCCATATCTAGGTAGAACCTAGGTAGAAGGGTCATTGGGTAGTGATTAAGTGAGGAGTTGTAAACTGGGAGTTTAGCTCTGAATTGATACTGCTAATAGTGGACTTCATACTTGGCATGGTAGCCCCAGAGTAGGTTGTTTAAACCGAACTAGGTAAACAATTCTATGTGTTCTTTACTGTTTTATGATGTCTGTTATTTTTGTTTGTGCTGTGTAATTGTGGATGTCATAATATCCAGTTTGACATCGAGCGTGTATTACTAGAATTTTCAATGTCAAATAAATATATTAAGCTAGATGACCTCATTTCAAGAACTTCACATTTTTTGGTCATAAATAGACAGAAGAGACCAAATAGGGTAACAAAAGTGAAGTTACGAGACTAATTTGTAACTTTTTTTAGTTTAGGAACTAAAGTGGAACATTAAATTAAGTGAAAGGACAAAAACAGGTATTAAGACTTTAACTTTTTTAGTTTTTAATTTATTTCACTTAATTATTATAATCAAATTAACTCCCAATAATGTTTAAATAAATTTTCAAAATTTTAGTCGAATTATCTCTATCTCTCGTACTACCATAATGTCATTGGACACATTAATTTCACAAGGTTAAAGGTTAAATTAGTAAAATTTTATATGCTTTCATTGCAACTTCTTCGCAATTTTGGAGAGAAATGGTATTTGAGTAGACCCCACTCACTTTTCCTCTTTCCCTCTTATTTTGTGTGTGTTTGGATTGTCGGTGGATATAATTGATTTTGACATAATTGAGTTTGGTAAAATTGATTTTAACATAATTGAGTTTAACAGAATTGATTTATGTTTGGATACATTTATGTAAAAGTGAGTAGAACAATAAATTTCAGTATGAAAATCTCGTTTAAACTCATAAGCCAAAAATCCTAGCTTCTAGTAGAATAAATTCTGCTTTAAAAGAACCAAACACCTCAAAATCACTTCAGAATCAACTCTACACCTCTAGAATTACTTTTAGCCATTCCAAAAGCCAACGCAAACATGCAGTTCATCTCATTCTAGTAGGGAGAATTTACATATTTCTCTTTAGCTCCTGTCTTCACAAGTTCCTCTTATCAACTTCTATTAAAACAATCAGACATTTATGAAGGTGAGAAAAACACAAGAAGGGGGTTGAATTGTGTTAACTTTTTCTCCTTTTTCTCTTACAAATCTCTTATCTGATTTTTATCACAAGGAAAGAATCTGAGTCAGATTCTGATGATGATAGCAGCGGAATATGGTTGATTAAAATAAAGAAGAGAGTAAGAAAATACACAAGCAAATTTCCTAGTTTCTCCTACAAATCAGGAGTAGTCCAGTGCCCTTGCACTTCCAAGAGTTTCCACTATTAATAAAATTTGATTACAAATTTCTCAAGCATACAAATAATATAATTCCAAACACACAAGTAAGAGACTTCAATTCTCAAGCACACAAGTAAGATACTTCTAATTGCTCAAGCGCACAGGCAAGAGACTTCAATGCTCAAGCACACAAGCAAGAGACATCCAAATGCTCAAGCACACGAGCACGAGACTTCCTACAATATATATAGTAGATAAATGATAGTGATAGTTTGATAATTACACTTGATATATAATCAAATGTGTAAATAGAATACAACACAGAAAACTCTAAGACTTAAAAGATTTTAAGAATGTACAATTGGTAAGAAGTTCTAAGTTTACTTGTGCTCTTTGTTTTGATAGAATAACTTCTCTTTTATTTTCAAGGCATAATGTTGTAGTTTCTCCAAATTTCCAGCTCCTTATATAGAGAACCATGAAAGTGTCGTTGGATAAAACTTCTTGCACAAGTGAGTCTTCGAGAGAAGCATCAATAGATTCGTTGCAAAACTTCCTGATATGGTTAATGTGATTGCAATGGTATTTGAATATCCTTTGCTAAAAAAGGAATTATCAGTTGAAATTTTTCAGGCTTCTGAAACTTTCTCCTAAGTTTTCATGTGACCAGAACAAGATAAATTAACCCCCTAGTATGGTAGCAACTTGTTAGAAATTCCTTGGTTCTTGAGCTTTGAATGGCTTTAGGTTATGATCCTTCAAAGTCCGAGTCTTAGCTTATAATCCTTCAGACTCTTAGTCTTTAAAGGTTGACTTTGATCTTCAATATTTAACCTGCTCAGAGTCTGGGATCTTTAGGTTATAATGATCAGAAGATGGCTTGTTCAAAAGCTGATTCTTCAGAGTCTGATATTCAGAATTTGTATCTTTAGAGCTTCTCTTTGAATGTTTAGTGCAGTATCATAACTGAATTTCAATCAGTATATTAGTCTTTGTATCTCCACACTTGAACACACATTAGTCTACCCAATTGTTTTTTAAATAATTTGTCATCATTAAAAACCTAAGGGATATGATATAAGACAATTTTGTTCCAACAATATCCCCCTTTTTAATGATGACAAACATGAGTATTTAAGAACAATGGTTGTTGACTTAATTAACATGTTTACTTTAGGGTATGAGGTTTGTAAACTCCCCCTGGGTCTGATAGTCCTAAGGGTGAGGTTTTTAAGCTCCCTTAAGTCCTAGCCAAGCTAATTAAATTTTCGATAGTGGTGTTTCTTCTTTTGTATTGTGGGATTTGGGTAAATGGTGTCATCTTCTTTTGTATTGTGAGATTCAAGTAAATTGTGTCATCTCCTTTTGTATTGTGAGATTTAAGAATTTGAGAACTGAGGTTTATCGAGTGTGAAATGTGAACCTTCATACTTGAGAAGTCAGTAGAAACAAGCTTTTGTAACAATGCCTCCCCAGAAGCTGAGACGAGTGGTGTTTCTCCCCCAATACCCGCCATAAGTTGATTGATTTGCTTGTAATATGAATAATAACATTAGGGAAATCACAAAATCTAATTGTATAAGAAAAAAACTATGTTGCTCTTTGTTTCTAGGTGTGTTTGGTTGGGAAAAAACAGAGAAAAAAAAGATGTGAGAAAGTTGGTGAAGAGTGAGAATGCTGATTGTTTATTTGTATAAGTGAAAGATATAATAAATAGAAAAATATTTTATAGTACTAAAATACTCTTAACTAAAAACTATTAATTTAACTAAAAACTATTAATTTAAATTAGGCATAATAAGTCCTAAAGTCCATTATCTTAATTTAATATTTCGTTTTGGTTACCTAATTAAAAAACGTTACATAATGGTCCCTCAGAATTGTTTAATCATACAAAAAGGTTATTTCCATTAAAAATTATGAAAAAAAACGTTAATTTGGCAATGGGGTGTGACATGTATGCATGCTGAGTCAACATATATATTTAAAAGAGTAGTATTTGTTTAAACTGAAAAGGATTAGGTTTTGGAGGTTAAAAAAACTCCTTAAAATGTTTATAATGTGTAAAAAATATCAAACACTTCAATGAATGACAAACACAGATCAATAAGAAATAGCTTTAGGGAAATCACAACATAATGCAATTGTATAAGAAAAAAACTATGCCCATTTGGCTTCTAGTAAGCCTCCATTAACTCTTACATTGTGTTTGATATGCCAGAAGAACATAAGAAAGAGAGAAAGAGCAAAGAAACACGAATACAACAGAGAGAGTGAATATTATGGGTCCTACCACAAATTTATTGTCACGACCGGATTCAGGAGTCGATTAAGCAAGGGGAAAGTGTTAGGTACCCCTCGCTTCCCTTATATTTAAGGGGAATCTCCCATAGGATTAGGGTAAGTGTGTTTGCTAAGGAAATGTTTGCTTTATTTCTATTTCAATTTATTTATTTACAAAGTATATGTAAAAGGGTATAATTGAAAAATGGTTAATTGAAAGTTAGAGGACTCGCTAAAGCATCGCGTTTTATGCATACGTATATTCATCAAGTGATAGAATCAGAGTCTACGTAATTCGTATGTATTGGTTAATGGATTTTAATTATGAAAAGAGATCTTAATTTTTTAATTAAATTAGTGAAAAAGTTTTCTAATTGATTAGCCAATTTAGCTTATGTTAAAAGGAAATTATTTTAGTATATTTTGATTATTTGTTGATAAAAAACTAAACGTAAATTAAAGGGGAAAGAATATTTTTTTGTTGTTGTCATTTTTATATTTGAACTAAATGTAAAGAGAAGCACATTTTTCTTTTTTATGACCTAATCAACAAAACTCTGATATTAATCTAATTAGGTAGAATAAAATTAATCTAATTGAATAATTTAAACTAAATAAAGATTAACGAAAAAAAATTAACTTAAACTAATTCAATATAAGTAAAAAATTAAAGTATCGGTAAAAGATTTTTTTTTGTATTTTTTAATGATAGAAGTAAGTTAACTAATACTAATTAATTGAATAAAAAATATAAAAAAATGAAACAAATTTGAAAATAAATAAGAAAAGACAAAAGAAAGCCTAAGAGGATGTTAATTAAAAAATGAGAGTATATAAAAATTAGTTCTAACTTTGGTCCAAACCTCATACTCAACAAATCTTAATTATTACTAATTAACATAAATTAAACAGAATAAAAAATTTAAATAAAACAAACAGAAAAGGAAAAATTTAAATAAAAGATGAAAATGCAGAGTGGAGACGTGTCCTCTGGCTGCCTATGTCCTTTCCAAATCAAAATAAAATAACACTTAATATTGATTTTTCAACTACAAACTTCAGTCAATACCTGTGAGATATGTGGTACGCAAATAACAAAGAAATAAAAACAAAATAAAGTAAAAGTATCAGCTAAAAATTTATTGGGCAACAAGTGTCCACCTTAGCCGGGTCCAAGAACCCCATATATATATATATATATATATATATATATATATATATATATATATATATATATATATATATATATATATATATATATATATATATATATATATATATATATATATATATATATATATATGACAAATTAGTTTATTAATAAATTTAGGGTTAAATATACTATAGTCCATAGGGGAGATCCGCTTTATCTCTCTATAATTTTTTTTTTTATTCTCTATAATGTAAAGATTCTTTTGTTTTGTTCCATAAATGTATAATTTGAACATAGAATTTGGGGGGTGTTAAACCAAAACTCTCTCACATTAAGGGATAACTTATGCATTTAGGACACAAAATCTTAACATTTCAGGGAGAACTTAATTTTTTTTAAAGGAAGATAAAACGAATCTTGACTACTTCAAAGAGGAATATCGTATATTTAACCCATAAATTTAATTTATTTAAATCAATTAAATAAACTTTGATAAATAAAATAAAATCAACCAAGTTAGTACAATTGGATTTTAACATGATGCTTTTTAAATTCAAAGTTATTTTTGTAATTATTCAAACTATCAAATCTATTTTAATGTATTAAAAATTAGACCAATCATTAAATCTGTGTAAGTATTGATTCTCTATATAAAATTTAGGTTTAAATAGTCTTTTGGTCCATGTTAAAATGTGCAAGAAAATGTGCAGGTTTTTTTTTTTGATAACCAACGAACTTCATTAAACAGAGACCGAAGTCGGAATCAAAGATACATCAAAAGGTGGAACCAAATCCAGCCAAGTCTTACTCCCTAATCTTCTACCAATGCCAACTAATCTATGGGCATCTTCATTAAAGGAACGATTACAAAAAATAACAGAAAAACAATGAAACTGTTTTAGAAGATTCTTGCAGTCCACCAAAACAGGTTCAATGTTGGCAATAACCTCCAGACCATTTAAATTATCAACGACCCTCTTGGCATCAAAGATCAGAACAATGGTTTTGTGGTTAAGTTGAAGCGCCAGCGAGATCCCCCATTCTATCGCCATAGCTTCCGCAAGCTCTGGTTCCACACTCATTCTCCTTCGACTACACGTCAACAGAATTACCTTTCTCTTGCTGTCCCGAATCACCATGCCCATTGCCATCCACCCCTCCTCAAAACAGCCAGCATCTACATTAATGAAAACACAGTCCTTCGAGCATTCGGTATCTTCGCTCCCCATCTGGATCCGTTTTCTCAAGCACTTCTCTGGATTTGCAGCATTAAACTCCTGGACATACTTCCCCGCTTCTCTCCCTACGTTCATGGGATTGATTTTTGCATTTGAGAATACACACTCATTGCGCGATTTCCAGATTTCCACATCATAGTGCTAACCATCTGCCCTATAAAACAGTTCTGCTGCCCCAACCAAGCATCCAGCCATAAGCACGGGTCCGGATTTGGCGGAATATGGATCCCCAACGCGGAAGAAAACCACACAGCTTGAGCAAAAGGACAGATCAGAAAAAGATGTTGAGTATTTTCGCTCGCACAATGACACATAGGACAAGAGGTCTCAATAGCCAAACCTTTCTTCGACAGATTGCATTTTGTTGGAAGTAGATTTTTTGCAAACCTCCACAAAAAGTTTCGAATCCTCTCATGAATAGGCACTTTCCAAAGCTTCTTCCACAGTGGCTCATGAATTTTACTCGACGTACCTGCCTCCTGCATCTCCCTCTTCCTACGCAGGAAGTGATAGGCCGACCGGACCGAATACTCGCCGCTCTTCTCCCAATGCCATACAACCGTATCTTCTAATCCACTTCTGCATAAAGGAATGCCCAGGATTTGATCCGCTTCCCACTGCACAAACCAATTTTTAACAGTCTCCTTCTTCCAAATTTTCAGGTCCTGATCAATCAATTCCGACACCAAAGCCTCAGGGTTATGACTCCCTTTCGGACTCAGAACCTTAAAACTTGCATTTTTGGGAAGCCAGCCATCTGTCCAAACCTTCACCTTTGATCCATTTCCAATACGCCATCTCGACCCTTCCAAAACCACATCTCTCGCACTTAGGATGTTGCGCCAAACATAACTAGGATTGTACCCGACCTTTGCGTCTTTGATCGTGCCTCTTGGAAAATATTTTCTCTTTAGAGTCTTTGCCAGTATAGAGGTATTATCAGCTTGAATGCGCCAGAAGATTTTACCTAAAAGGCTCACATTAAACTCAGAGACACCACGGAATCCCATCCCCCCTTCGCCTTTTGCCGCCGCAAGGTTTTCCCAACTTGCCCAATGAATTTTGTGATTTCCTTCCTTTGATCCCCACCATAAATTTGCCATTAGACTTTCTAACTCAGAGCATATCCCTTCTGGAAGTTTGAAACAGCTCATAACGTAGGTCGGTATAGCTTGCACTACTGCCTTAATCAGAACCTCCTTCCCCGCCCTCGACAGCATCCCTTCCTTCCAACCTTTCAGCTTTTTCCACACCCTGTTAATCACAATCGAGAAAATCTCCTTTTTTGATCTTCCAAAAAGTACCAGTAATCCCAAATACTTCATGTGAGATGGAACTTTCTTAACTCTCATCCTGTTATGGATCGTTTCTGCTACTGATTCTGAAACATTTCGACTGAAGGAGACTTCCGTCTTGTCAAGATTAACCTGTTGGCCTGACACTTCCTGGTAACGGAAAAGGGCTTACATAATCACACCAGCTTCCACTTCATTTGCTCTAGCAAATAGAAGGCAAACGTCGGCAAAGAAGAAATGCGAAATCTTTGGGGAATTCCTAGCAATCTGTATTCCATGAATTTTTGAGGCCTTCGACTCCGACTTCAGCAATCCCGAGAGAACATCTGCACAAAGAACAAACAAGTAAGGGGAAAGTGGATCCCCTTGACGGAGACCCCTTTCCGGAAAAAACGTATTGCTGGGCTGCTGTTACCCTAAGATTTCGACTTCCTAATAATGGTAAGTGGTTTCTGAGATGTATGAGATTATTAAATAGTCTAAGGTAAAGCAGTCTGATTAAAAGGTTATTTTTAGTCAAGACTATCGTTCGACTATGAAAGACCATCACTGCCAGGGATCGACTAAGGTTAGCAAGTCTACCATGCATGTTCGACTAAAATAAGTGAAAAACTTAGGTGTTTTGCCAAGTATAGCTTTGAAGTCGGAAGGCATCAGAAGTCAAAGGAAGCAGTTTCAGACAGTTTTTTAGCAGTTTTCACAGGACACGTGGAAGCCTCACAGACGAAGATGCTGCATGTCGAAGACACGTGTTGGCTAGTAATCAGTCGACCGTTAGTAGTAGTTATTTTTATTTTCACTATTTAAGCAAGTTCCAGAGGAACAGTTTAGGGTCCGCATTTTCTACAAAAACACAAGTAAACTCAAATCTCTGTGCAATAATGAGTGACGAGTGCAACTTTGGAATGTATGTATGCGTACCAGTTTAATTTATGCAATCATTTTACGTTATGCATTACTTTCAGTGCACATTTAATGCTTTTTATTGCTTTCATTTACTTTAAAGTCTTGAATTTCAGTGTTTACTTTTACTTTAAAGTTATTATTGCATTTAATACAAACCAGATACACATAATAGACAAATAAAAGCAATTAGTCTTGGAATATTCTAGTTGATTCCGCAAAAGTAACCTTTAAAAAGGAAACTAGCGCTTGTTTACCAAATTTCTGGGTAAACAAATTGGCACACCCAGTGGGACTCGTCAATTGCTGTTTGTTTAATATTTGTTAGTGTAAGAGTTATGTATGATACTAAGAAGTGGTCGAAAATTAACTAACATGTCTGAAGTTAATACAAATGATTCTGACCTTTCTGGAAATCAAGGAGTTGTTCTAACCGGAACAACATCACAAAATGCCGCAAATTCGTCCCTAGTTAGAACAACAAATACTGGTGGATCGACGCCAGCAACATTGGTATCGTCGCCAATGAATGTACGGTCACCATTTAACCCATTACGACCGCCGTTTCAAGGAATGATACCTCCACCAGGTTTTAACCCTCAGTTTGTAATGCCCACTTCTATGATGCAAGGTTTACACACGAATCCTTCATCATATTCTGACAATATGATGGCAACAAGCACATCAAACTTAGGGAGTCGACCTATGGGCATAGGTTATATTAACCATACATTGCCATCTCCAAGTACTACGTTAATGTTGTCAATCCGACAACAAATAGACGAAAGCAACCATGAAATGGTAAATGCCCTTACTCAACAAATGGGAACTGTTTTTACTCCCATGATAAACAATACGAACCAAAGTTATGAAATATTGGCTGGACAAATGGCCAGAATAACAGATTTCTTTGGAGCGCCCCCACAACCAAACCTTTCGACTTCACAAGGGTCGAATGTAAGAGTAGTTGAAACTACGAGAAATGGGGACCAAATTGAGCAAGAGATCCCTAGAGTAGTACAAAGACATCAAGATGCTGATCAGGTTCTTAGAAATATCCAGCAAGATGTCAATGTTGGACATAATAATATCTCTAATGTAGTCGAACAAATTTTAGTTCAGAATGGAATAAATGTAGGTTTGCACAGACCTAATTTTGTTTCCCCATTGTTAGAGTATGTAAGGCAAACAGAATTGCCTAGGGGTTGGAAAATCCCAAAATTTACCAAATTTGCTGGTGAGACTGGCGAATTGACAGTCGAACATATTGCTAGGTTCCAGACAGAGGCTGGAGAATTAGCAAACAATGAGAATTTAAATATGAAATATTTCCCAAGTTCTTTAACAAAAAATGCTTTTACTTGGTTCACGACCTTACCTCCACAATCTGTATTTTCATGGAATCAGTTAGAACGATTGTTCCATGAACAGTTTTATATGGGACAGTCAAAGATTAGTTTGAAAGAATTAGTTGGAGTTAGGCGAAAGGATACAGAAACGGTCGATGACTACCTAAACCGTTTTAGGTTATTGAAAGCTAGATGTTTCACACAAATTCTTGAACATGGGTTAGTCGAAATGGCTGCAGGTGGGTTAGATTATTCCATAAGTAAGAAGATAGATACCCAACATTTAAGGGATATGGCACAACTGGCAGACAGGGTACGTCAAGTCGAAAGGCTAAAAGCTGAAAAAGCCAGAGTTAGTAAATATCATAAGAAAGAAAAGATAGCTTATGTTACTGCAAATGAGTTCGACTCTAATAGTGATAGTGAATACGAGGAGGGAGAAGTTAATGTGGCTGAATTAAAGCCAGGACCACCATATATCTGTAAATTACTCAAGCCCTCAAAAGATAAAAATCCGATCGAAAGTAAAAATGAAAAATTTTCTAGTAAAACGTATTCATTTGATATAACAAAATGTGATGAGATATTTGATTTGTTGGTAACTGACGGGCAAATTATAGTACCCCCAGGACTTAAATATCCTCCTCTTAAACAAAAGAAAAAAAGAGGATTTTGTAAATTTCATAATTTCTTGGGTCATAAGACTTCTCAATGTGTCCTTTTCAGGGATTTGGTGCAGAAAGCTTTGAAAGAAGGAAGGCTACAGTTTGGAGAAAAACTAAAGTCATCAATGCAAGTTGATAATGATCCCTTGCAAGTCGAAGAAGCTCACTATACTGAGCTTGCTGATGTGATGATGGTCGAAACTACTGATGGTTTCGGCGGAAAGAAAGACAGTGCTACTGATGGCAAAGTCTTGAACATGGTGTATCCTGAACCAAGAGAGAGCCTTCTGAAATTCCTTGAGAGGTGTCACATCAACAACTCTCAAGTTGGATTATGTCCAAGGTGTGATGCTGTTTTCAATGTTGATGCTGCAAACAAAGTGAGGTTCGACCCTCGTCGAGGGAAGAATTGTCAATTCATGTATACAGGGGAAAACAGTGGTCGAAGGGCTGGAGAATACAGGAAGCTATTTGAAAAGCCAAAGACTTTCCGCCCTAAGACGGATGTCCCTGAGGATAAGTGGGTGAAACCCATTAACTTCAGAGGAGGCAAACGTCCAGAATGGCAGATCCAAGGTGTTGGAACAAATGCTGAAGGCTCTTGGACTGATAGTAGATCTAAGAGGAAAGATTACATATCTCCAAACTACAAAGGAAACAATCCTATGACTCGAACGCAGTGGAGGCGTTACCAGAGAAGCCATAAGAATGGCCAGGAAAGTTCGAAGATGATGCAAGCAGGTTTTTCTCATTATCAGCCAAAACCTTTTCAGAGGAAGTTGACTGAAGAACAAGCCAAAGTGGCAAATGAGAGACTAGTTGCAGGAATGATCCTAGGAAAAAAGCTCATCAAAGAATTAGTCGACGGTGACACTCCGACTCTCAATATAGGAAAAGAGCCTAAGTATTCTCCACTGTCGGACGAAGAGGTAGACGACAACTTTGACATAGAATCAGATGAGTTGTTAATTGACTGTGGAATTGTATCTGTACTTCCAGCAGAGTTCTACAGAATATTTGAGGTGTCTGAGAATGAAGATGATTTTCTTCCAGACGAAAATGTGGAAGAAACACCTGTTTGTTACTATGTAATGGGAAAAGGAGTAGTGGAAGAACAAAAGGCTGTGTTTGAGAAGCCAGGTCGAGGAATGATGTATCATTTGAAGCCTTTATTCATAAGGGCAAAGGTAGATGGTGTTCTAATAAACAAAGTGTTTGTCGATGGTGGGGCTGCTGTGAACTTAATGCCCTATTCTTCACTTCAGAAAGTGGGTAAGTCTGACAAAGATTTAAGGCCCCATAATATGGTGCTGTCTAATTATGAGGGCAAGACAAGTGGAATACTGGGAGTGATTCAGGTAAAATTGGCTGTTGGTTCAACTGTCAGGTCAACCATCTTTATGGTGATTGCATCCCAAGCAAACTTTAAATTACTCCTGGGTCGAGAATGGATCCATGGCATAGGGGCAGTTCCTTCGACTTTGCATCAGTGTGTGGCTATTTGGAGGCCAGATGGTATAGTTGAAAATGTTGAGGCTGACCAAAGCTATTACAAAACTGAGAGTGGTCGCAGGCATTTTGACCAGCATCTAGCAAATGTAGCCCCTTGCTACAAAGCAGAAGAGGTGTATTCTTCTGATGAAAGTGTGTCTAAGTATCTGAACTTGGACCCAAATTATGGTTTTATTTGGAATAAGGAAGATCCCAATGAACCATTGAATCATGAAAGTCCTCCAGAGCAGAGGACAACAGTCAAAGATGATGACCACTGAGTCAGAATACCTGGCTCGAATAACGACTTATTTGGCCGAAAATAAGAGAAAAACGGCTTTAGAAGCCGAATTGGAGAAAAACATGGCTTTTGAGGACATGATGGTAAAAAGTGAAAATAATCAAGAAGTCGATCACCAGGTCGAAAGATTTGATGGGATATACGATGACGAACCTTTAGGCTTCAAGATGGATCCGTTGGGATCAGTAAAAAGAATGCAGGCTCAAGATCCTCTTGAAGAAATTGACTTGGGTGATGGAGTCACTAAAAGACCTACGTATGTAAGTACAAAACTTACAAGTGATCTCAAGACCAAGTTGATTCAACTTTTGAAAGAATATAAAGATTGTTTTGCATGGGATTACAATGAAATGCATGGTTTAAGTCGAAGTGTGGTAGAACATCAATTACCTTTAAACCCAGGAAAGAAACCTATCAAGCAACTTCCTAGAAGATTTGCGCCGGAGGTTATGGAAAAAATCAAAGTAGAAATTGAAAGATTGCTGAGAAGCAAGTTTATTCGAACTGCGAGGTATGTCGAATGGTTAGCTAATATAGTGCCTTTCATAAAGAAAAATGGTAGCCTTCGTATATGCATAGATTTAAGAGATTTAAATAGTGCTACCCCTAAAGATGAATATCCCATGCCTGTTGCTGAGATGTTAGTCGATTCCGCAGCCGGATTTGAATATCTCAGCTTATTAGATGGATATTCAGGTTATAACCAAATTTTTATAGCTGACGAAGATGTACCTAAGACGATGTTTCGATGCCCAGGTGCTTTAGGTACTTATGAATGGGTAGTAATGCCTTTTGGTTTAAAAAATGCTGGAGCTACGTACCAACGAGCTATGAATTCCATGTTTCATGATTTTAGTGACAAATTTATGCAGGTTTATATTGATGATATTGTAATAAAATCTAATTCTGAGAATGGTCATTTAGACCATCTTCGACAGTCTTTTGAAAGAATGAGGAAATATGGACTAAAAATGAATCCTTTAAAATGTGCTTTTGGTGTACATGCAGGGGATTTCCTGGGTTTCATGGTTCACAAGAAAGGTATTGAGATAAACCAGAACAAGACGAAAGCAATCTTGGAGCTTTAGGCGCCAGAAACAAAGAAACAACTCCAGTCATTGTTGGGGAAGATTAATTTCTTGAGGAGATTTATCTTAAATCTAAGTGGCAAAACGAAGATCTTTTCACCACTTGTGAAGCTCAAGAATCAAGATCAATTCAAATGGGAGTAAGAACATCAACAGGCATTCGACCAAATAAAAGCTTATTTAACTAAGCCTCCTATTTTGTTGCCCCCCAATAGGACAAAAAGTATGAAGTTGTACATAGCTGCATCAGGTTCGACAATTGGGAGTATGTTAGCCCAAGAGGATGATAATGGCGTCGAAAGAGCTATATATTATCTAAGTCGAACCTTAGTGGATGCTGAAACTAGGTATAATGATATTGAAAAATTATGTTTATGCTTGTACTTCTCATGTAATAAACTTAAGCAATATATAAAACCTGTTGATGTGTATGTGTCCTCTCATTTTGATGTTATTAAACATATGTTGTCTAAACCAATTTTGCATAGTCGAATTGGTAAATGGGCCTTGGCGCTAACTGAATTCTCCTTAACATATGTTCCTTTAAAAGCTATGAAAGGACAAATCGTGGCTGATTTTATAGTCGAACATGGGTTAGTTGAACTATCAGCAAATCTGGTCGATCAAACTAACTGGAAGTTGTTTTTTGACGGTTCTAGTCATAAAAATGGCTCAGGCATTGGAGTCCTGATTATTTCTCCTCAAGGACTTCCAACCAAGTTCCACTATAAAATGAAGGATGTATGTTCTAATAATGAAGTCGAATACGAAGCTCTGATAACTGGTTTGAAAGCCCTAATAGACTTGGGGGCAAAGCGAGTTGAAATTCGGGGTGATTCTGAGCTTGTGATTCGACAAATCAAGAAAGAATATAAATGCATTGAAGAAAATCTAATAGTGTACTATGCAATAGTGGTACGCTTGTTAGAGAAATTTGAACATGTTGAGATCTTGCATGTACCAAGATCTGATAATTATATTGCCAATGAATTGGCACAGATTGCTTCTGGGTATAGCGTTTCTAAAAGTAAGTTAGAAGATATGGTCGATATCAAAGAGAAGGAAACTCATGAAATGTTAGACAAGTTGGGACAATTGTCGACGTCAAAACTCGGGGGGGTAGAAAACAAAGTTAAAAGTGAAGATTTGCATGCCTTGGAAATTTTTGCCATCGACAATATGACAGTTTCTGATTGGAGAAACCCATTGGTCCAGTACTTAAGTAATCCAGTCAGAGGAACTGATCGAAAGATCAAATACAAAGCTCTAAACTATGTGATATTGGGAAATGAATTATACAAGAAAACAGCTGAAGGTGTATTGTTGAAATGCTTAAGTGAAGCTGAAGCATATTTGGCCGTGTCAGAGGTTCATAGTGGTGTTTGTGGAGCTCATCAGTCAGGCCATAAAATGAAGTGGTTGTTGTTTAGACAAGGCTTATATTGGCCGACAATGTTGAAAGATTGTATTGAATATGCAAAAGGGTGCCAAGAGTGCCAGAAATTTTCAGGTATCCAACATGTTCCAGCTAGTGAGTTGCATTTTATTGTCAAACCTTGGCCTTTTAGAGGATGGGCTTTGGATTTAATAGGAGAAATCAAACCTGCATCTTCTAAACAACAAAGATTCATTTTAGTGGGAATAGATTATTTTACTAAATGGATAGAAGCAATTCCCCTGGTTAATGCTGATCAAGAAGCAGTGATTAGTTTTATACAAAAACATATTATTTATAGATATGGGATTCCAGAAACTATCACTACTGATCAGGGATCAGTCTTTATTGGTCGAAAGATGCAAGCTTTTGCAGCAGAAACAGGATTTAAATTGCTAACATCCACTCCTTATTATGCTCAGGCCAATGGTCAAGTCGAAGCTGCTAATAAAGTTATTATAAACTTGATAAAAAAACATGTAGGGAGGAAGCCAAAAAACTGGCATCAAACGCTTGACCAAATCCTTTGGGCTTGTCGAACATCACCAAAGGAAGCAATAAACACTACCCCATTTCGTTTGACCTTTGGGCATGACGCTGTGTTGCCTGCAGAAATTCATCTACAGTCGGCTAGAATTCAACGACAAAACAATCTTTCGACAGAGGAGTACTGGAGTATGATGTTAGATGAATTAGTAGAGTTAGACGAAGAACGACTAATAGTGTTGGATAGGTTAATAAGACAAAAGAAAAAAGTGGCGAAAGCTTACAATAAGAAAGTAAAAGAGAAAACATTCGTAGTAGGTGATTATGTGTGGAAAGTTATTCTACCCATGGATGAAAGGAATAAATTATTGGGTAAATGGTCCCCAAGTTGGGAAGGGCCGTTTAAAATTTTGCAAGTATTTTCAAACAACGCATATGAAATTGAAGAACTGAATTCAGATGGTCGAATCTTGAGGATAAATGGTAAATATTTGAAAAAATATAAACCTATACTTCAGGAAATTCGCATAATAGAATAAAGCCAAAGATTATATTAAAAATGGCTGAAAACTGAGCCAGTCATTACAAAAAGATCATTAGAAAGTACATGGACAGTCAGTTGAAAATAAAAATTACAAAGTAGGAAAGTTGTTCCTAAAATAGGCTAGCTTGGCCGACTCAAAGTCAATTTTAAAGTCAAGTCGAGACAAGTTTTGTCTAAGTTGTCGAATGCTACTTTCCAATTTGAGGGCATTTTCACCATGACCAAGTCCTTTCAAAACCTCTTGATTAACAGTTCCAGGCGAAGGGATTTCCTCAGTTTGAGCCAAAGTGATTTTCTCTTGTTCAAGATCTTGAATCTTCTTGTTGAGAGCATCAATTTGGGCCTTATAGTCAGCAATCTTGTTGTCGATTTCTCCTTCCTTGTCAGAAAACTTTAAAGTTTTCTCCTGAAATTCTTCAACCTTCTTAGTCGAGGCTGCACTGGCATCCCATTCTCTCTCCATTTCGCGCTCTTTGTTCTTTGCCTGTCGATTGATGTTTTTCTTTGTGATGAGGTCTCTCCAGAGCTGGTCGAAGTACGCCTCAAAATCAAAGAAGAACTAAGAAACAACTGCTGGAAGAGAAGCTTTAATGAGTGAATCTAATAACTTGCGAATGTCTCCACCAAGATGTTCAGAACTCTCAAGGACAGCAAGAAACTCAGGTTCGTTTAGGTGGGCTTTTAGTTGGCACATAGCATCGACAAGAGAAGCATCGATTTCAGCATCAGGATTAGTTGACTGAGCAGGAATATCAAGAGAACTTGGCCGCAGCTTCTAAAGTCAAAAGAGAGCTTCTAAAGGATTAGTCTTCTTCAAGTCCAGAATCTCCTCCTGACTAAGAGAACTGTTGGAGTTAGTGTCATCAACAGTAGGATGTTGTTTGGACTGAGAAATGGTATTGTATTCTGGACGAGAGGCATGGTCAGCAACTTCAACATTTTTAATTGCAGGTTGAGCTTGGTCGATGATGGGATTGTCTTGGGGCTCCGTTCGACTTCGACCTGGAGTATTAGCTGAATCAGTGGTGCTTCCAAAAGCGTCAGTCCTCTGAGGACTAAAAAGGTTGGAGTCAGGAGCAGCCTCAGTAATTTTTTCAGCAACCTCAACGATCTTCTCTTGAGTGTGGTCGACAGTTGATGTATTCTATTTTAGAGGAAACAGATTAGAAAATAATTTGTTGAAAGAAATACATTAAAAGATGGTGCTAAGTTACCTCAGGAAGAACTGGAGACGAAGAAGAGATTATTGTTGGAATTTTTTTGGGACTGGACAACAACTTTAGGAATGTTTTTAACACCCTTTCGTTTCTTTGTTGGAGTCGGAAGCGGAGGTCGTGAAAAAATTTCACTTTCTTGATTTGGTGGAGACGTAGTTTCGTCTGAGTCAGCAGGAACTACCAGCTAAAGAGAAAATGACAATTAACAAAGGTCAAGGTGTTATTGATAAAAGAATAAAGGTTAGGGTAATACCTTTCTTATAGCTTTGTTTCTCTTGGTTGTGGTGGAGTTCCACGTACTGGGACGCTTTCGACCTGGTTTAGGAGTAGGGACTTCGACTTGATTGGTAAGGTCAGGCCCTGAAAGATCTAAGAATGAAATTAGAACATTGCACATTGTAATGAGAGAACGAAGCTAGATGTAAAAAATACTTACTTATGGTAAGTTGATCTTCCAGCACGTCGAACGCAGTATTCAGTTTCTTGACAAACGAATCCCCATCATACAGTTGGTAATACTCAGACCACCACTCACTAAACTCTTTGGTTGTGAAGTAAGAATTCTGAAAGGTAAAGGTGGGGTGTTCCAAGGATTGTTTGTTATGAAATTTTAAGCAGTCGAGATGTTGACGGGCTGTGAACGGTCGACCAGAGTAACAAATGTCACCATCATGGGAATACAGGCTTTTGGGCAGCATTTGGCTCAAACCAAATTGTCGAGAGACCAGGTTTGGTTGATAACCTACAAACCCATAACACTTATCGGTCGACTCAATGCGATGAGAAAGGAGTGTTGGGGTCAGAAAAGCAGCCCAAATAGCATTTAATTGAGCTCGAAGGGTTGGAGTGTTTCCAGGGAAAATGGCTTTAAACCAAGTTGGTCCAAAACACCTATTTGAGAAAGGAGCCATAGAAGCTATGAACGTTTTACATTCAGAAAACACTTTCACATATTTGAGAAGGTTAGCCTGTTAGACTCATCTTGAGGAGTTTGAAAGGCAAGTTTGATGCCTTCGACTCTCCTGTCATACATGACTTCCAAAATAGATCGAGAAACAGTGTAACCAATATGTGACTCGAAGGTAGCATTCAACCAATGTTGCAAAAGCCAGTAGGGTCCCGACAGAGATAGCTGTTTTGGGGTTTCATGAAGGCGTTTGATCCTTAAAGACGCTATACCCAAGCTATGGTAAAGATAAGCAAGTAGAAGCTTACCTAAAGAGACTTTTCGACCTTCATGAATCTGGATAGCCAGGGGTATGTAAGCCTTAGCTATTTGAACCGACCCTGGACAAAATAGGTAATATGAAAGCCAATAAGTGAGGAAGGAAACATGCTCTTCATTAGAGACTTCGTCTGTAGACTTGTCATAATGATTCTGCATGTGTTTGGTGATGGTAGCGTTGGTGAAGTTGAAGTTTATTTCTGTCGGAAGAGTTGGGTCGAAGATCTCACCCAAGGGCGAAAGCCCTGTGATGGTAGCCACGTCGAAGAAAGTGGGAGTCATCATTCCACAAGGAAGATGGAAGGTGTTGGTCGAACCTTCCCAGAAGAATAACGAGGCAAGCAGCATAGGGGGACAAACCTTATGACCAGTTCTAGACAATTGGATGGCTTCGAAGATACCCAATTCCTCCCATCTTTGTTGTTTTTTTGCTTGAACTTTGTTGAGCCAAGCCAGATACTCCTTGTTGCCAGGAGCTGGGGTCGAACGAAAAAACCCTCACTGAAGGATCCATAAACTTCAGGTCGAGAGGACGTGGTTTATCAAATGCTACAGGCATTGTAGTTTGAAATGAGGGGAAAAAATCGGTGGTTTATGCTGGATGAGAACGATGATCTGGTAATGGCCCTGAGAAAGCTACTAGTTTATCAGTAATCTTAAAAGGGATTAGCATTTGATTTTGCCAAATAATGGCTTTGGCTTCTGTAAATTTGGGTTGAGGAACGAAATCCAACCCTTGCTCTTCTTCTTCAAGAGATATAATGGCTCCTAAAGGGTTAGAGCCCGTAGCATAGACGGTAGTGTTGGTATTCGTAGTGGTGTTTGCAGCCATTGTTGTGTATTGAAGAAAAGAAGAAAACAAGTGCTTGAAGGTTAGAGAAAAAGAGTGCTCTGAAAACGCTTGGGAAGAACAGGAAAACGTGAAGAAAAGAAAAAGGGAGAAGAAGCTCACATATATATATATAGGGGCTATGATGACGTCAGTGAAATCGTGTGAAAAAAGAAGTTGTTGAATCAAAGGTCACTTCAAAAACGCTTTGGAAACTAGTTTTAGGAAGTGGGGAGCAGTTATAGCCCACTACCTAGGATTTACGTAATAATTAGTGTCTAGGGATGTGCAAAGTAATCATGGCGAAAAAAGATAATAAAAGTCGAAACCTAAGAGGAAAACGAAATGCCATCTTTCTCTTTTTTTTTTTTAAATCAGTCGAAAGAGGTCGCTTGGGGGGCAATTTGTTACCCTAAGATTTCGACTTGCTAATAATGGTAAGTGGTTTCTGAGATGTATGAGATTATTAAATAGTCTAAGGTAAAGGAGTCTGATTAAAAGGCTATTTTTAGTCAAGACTACCGTTCGACTATGAAAGACCATCACTGCCAGGGTTCGACTAAGGTTAGCAAGTCTACCATGCATGTTCGACTAAAATAAGTGAAAAACTTAGGTGTTTTGCCAAGTATAGCTTTGAAGTCGGAAGGCATCAGAAGTCAAAGGAAGCAGTTTGAGACAGTTTTTTAGCAGTTTTCACAGGACACGTGGAAGCCTCACAAACGAAGATGTTGCATGTCGAAGACACGTGTTGGCTAGTAATCAGTCGACCGTTAGTAGTAGTTATTTTTATTTTCACTATTTAAGCAAGTTCCAGAGGAACAGTTTAGGGTCCGCATTTTCTACAAAAACACAAGTAAACTCAAATCTCTGTGAAATAATGAGTGACGAGTGCAACTTTGGAATGTATGTATGCGTACCAGTTTAATTTATGCAATCATTTTACGTTATGCATTACTTTCAGTGCACATTTACTGTTTTTTATTGCTTTCATTTACTTTAAAGTCTTGAATTTCAGTGTTTACTTTTACTTTAAAGTTATTATTGCATTTAATACAAACCAGATACACATAATAGACAAATAAAAGCAATTAATCCTGGAATATTCTAGTTGATTCCGCAAAAGTAACCTTTAAAAAGGAAACTAGCGCTTGTTTACCAAATTTCTGGGTAAACAGCTGCCCATTTAGAAGGATTTGGTACGACACCGAGGATATACACCGAACAACCAGCCTAACCATCATCTCCGGGAAATCCATATCCCTTAACACTCCTTCCACGAACCTCCACTCCATCCTATCATATGCTTTTGCCATGTCCAATTTCATGGCCATCACACCCTTCTTACCCTTCTTCTTCTTCTTATTCATCCAATGGAAGCACTCCATTGCAATGAGAGCGTTGTCCGAAATAAGTCTACCTCTAACGAATGCACTCTGCTCTTCGTCGATGACCTCCGGTAACACCTTCTTGAGACGGTTTGCAATGGCTTTGGTAACAATCTTCATCATAACGTTACAAAGGCTAATTGGCCGAAAATCAGTAGGAGACTTAGGATTCTAACACTTCGGTATCAAAGCTATGAATGTATGTTTATCTCCTTCGGATCCTTCTCCCTATTCAGAATATCCATAACCAGCTCTCTCACATCCTTTCCCACCGTGCCCCAAAACTTTTGGAAAAACAGCGCTGGTAAGCCATCCGGCCCTGGTGATTTAAGAGGGTGCATTTGAAATAAAACGTCATTCATTTCCTGCTCCGTAAAGACACCTTCACACCACATACGATTCTCCCGACTCAGCTTTCCTTTAACAACCTCGCACACAGCCTCAATATTAGAAGGATTTGAAGAAGTGAAGATGCTTCCAAAATACTGTCTCAAAATCTCCTCGCATCGATTCCACCCATATTTCCACGCTCCATCTTCGCCCTTAAGTTTCCTTATGGTATTAGTAGTCCTCCTTTGTTTGGCTTTCCCATGAAAAAACTTAGTATTTTTGTCACCGTATCTTAACCACAACGCTCGACTTCTTTGACGCCAAATGATTTCCTCCACCTTTAAGAGATTATTCTTTTGATCTTCAATGGCTTTGAAACTCCTTATGTCCTCTTCACTACTCCCCCATCTACAATCTTCTTTTAACAATTCCTCAATTCGTTCAATCTCTTTTCTCACAGCTCCACTTCTGAATTCCTTAAAGTTCGACCCTATATCCGCCATGGCTTTCATTTTGCTTAGTCCCCCACCCGAACTAGTCTCCCACTTCCGCCTCACAATATTTGCACAGTGCACTTCTCGGGCCCATATAACTTCAAACTTGAAAATATGTTTAAAATCTTCCTTCACCTCTTCAGTTTGCTTTTCCAATTCAATTCGTATGGCAGAATGGTCCGACCCAAACCTGGGTAAGTGAGTAACAATGATAGGGTGAAATATGCCAATACACGACACGGTGCCCAGCGCTCTGTCCAGCCTATACTGAATGTTGTTGTGATCTTTCCTTTTGTTGGACCAAGTGAACGGGTAGCCTTCGAACCCCAGGTCTTAAAGATTACACACCTCCAAAGTTTGTCTTCACCAATTGAATTGTGTTTGTGATCTCACGTTTCCTCCAATCTTCTCGTTATCACTAAGTACATCATTGAAATCTCCGAAACACATCCAATTATCATTGCCTTCTCTATGAAGATCTCTCACCAATTGCCATGTTCTCCTTTTGTTATGTTCTTCCGGAAAGCCATACACCCCCGAGAAACTCCAACCCCGCTCTTCCTCATCTTTTACTTCCCCACTAATATGATTTTGGGAATAAGACTTAATTCCCAGCTGCAAACCTTCATTCCACATAATTGCTAGCCCTCCTGCCCTACCTTCCCATTACCTTCACAATCAACAGAGAAACTGTTATCAAAGCCCAATTTGTACTTCACCACTTGTAATTCCCCATCTTTCAAACGGGACTCCATAAGAAAGATGAGGTTGGGGTTTTCAGTTCGCACGAGCCTTTGCAAGGCTCGAACCGCACGGGGACTCCCCAACCCCCTGCAGTTCCAACTCAAGAGTCTCATTGATGTAGGCGGTGTTGGTCTTCCAACACCACCTCTGGTCTCAAGATTACAGCTCCACCCCCCTCCTGATCGGGCCTCCTCTTCTTCCCTCCACTGCCTAAATCTTCCAGTTTTCCTTCAGCAATCGGAACCTTCACTAGCTGTCTCTTCCCTCTATCTCGTTCAATTTGTTTCAAGGAAAATGTGCAGGTTTATTGCTAGTTTTTCTTTGAATTTTCCTGAGAAATTTCATTTTAGGGACTTAAACCAAAATAATTTTAACATTCAGGAATTAGGACAAAAATAAAAAACACATCAACTTACAGGAATCAAAAGACTATTTAAACCTAAAATTTAATATAAATTTAGAAGAGGATTAAAGTCCTAAGAAAAATTTAGAAACTAATTTAAAAACTTGAATTTTAAAATAGAGAAATTAAAATTATTAAAAAAAAGAAAATAGAAGAATGTAAATTGAAATTAAGCCTATTTTTTTTAAAGTTTTGAAAACTAATTAAAATAAAAAGAAACAAAAGAGTAAACTTTTAACTTTCTTTGATTTCTTTATAATGTGCATGGGCAAATTTATAAAAAAAAAAAAAAACAGTAATTTTTTCAACTCTTCTTTTACAATACACGTGACAACTAATCATCCATTTCGGGAATGAACAGTAAAATAGGTGCAAATTTGTTACAGTATTTAAGAAAAAAATCAAAGGAATTTTCGAGGAACAAGTTCCTGAAATATGTTCATATTTTTTATTTTAAATTAAAAGGAGTTTCCGAGGAACAAAGTTTATGTGAGAAAAATTCATCGAAATGTATTTTCTGCCTACTGTTTTCTCAAAGACTGATTCCCAAAAATTATTTGAAAAATTCTATTTTCTTGAAAAAGATAAAGATAGCTTCTCAAGAAAGTAGTTCTTAAAAAATAGCCGTGTTTATTTATATAAGTTAAAAGAATGCGAGCTATTGTCTTCGAGTTTAATTTTTGAGAATATTTATTTCTATTTTTATATTGAACACTTGTAAATAAGTTGTTGGTTGATATTTATAAATTAATATTTTTTTATTAAAAAAATTGGAAAATTATAATCAATAATTTTTTTTCTTCTTAATTATAGTTTTGGTCTTTCTATTTTAATTTATTTAGATAACTAGTCTATTTAAAATCAACTTGATTTTGGTCTTTTTCACATTTTTAGATTAAAAGTTATTAATATATTTATTTTGTATGATATCTAACTTATATTTTTTATGTTTAAAATTCTACAATAATTGTTTATGTGATGATAAATTTGTAACATTTAACGAGTGAAACATCATTTAGAAATAGAAACAATCAATTTTTAATTAAAAAATATGAGAGAAAAATAAATAGAACAAAATTGTATTTAAACCAAAGAAAACTAAAATCCAAAGGAATAGATTTGGATCCTCTCTAATTTTTATGGTTCAGCCCTCTCTCCTTCTTAATCCAATTTTTAATCCGATGGTTGAAAGATCCACACCATAAAGTAATGGTTCATAAGAGATAATCCATATCCCAAAAGAATGCAACAATGAAATATTTCTAAAAAATATTATGATTTTGATACCATCTTAAAATATCCCACGAAAAGTACATCATGTATTCAACCAAAAGTGTTTGAAAGACACACTTTCTTGAAAATAATTTTTGATTTTTAAAATGGATTTTCTAAGAGATTTTCTTAATCATTTAAGAGAGGAGAACATATAAAATAGAAATTGTATGAGAAGAGTACAACAAGTTTATTTACACCAATTAATTAATTACATACCTTATATAGATGCTAATAAATGAGTAATTAATTACTAACAAATTACTTACTCACCTGTCACAATTGTTGTTGAAAATGACAATGTCTCTACATAGGGAAGTCACTCTTTGCATTTAAAGATAGGTGTTTGATAATAAGGCCATTCCAGCCACAACCATGCTGACAGATACAAAGATTTTCATTCTTGGGATAGCAGGTTTGGGAGGTGGAACTGTGATGAGATCTTGAATCTTACACAAGTAAGCAAAATTGGGGTTAGAAAATCTTTCAATGACTAAAAAAATAACAGATTCTTAAATAACAGAGAATGTTCACAAACCTTGATAGGTTGCTTCCAATACTTCTTTATTCCTTCTAGATGCCCTAATCCAACAACAGCAACAACTGATCTTTTATCACTTGCCACTTTTAGTAATGTGTAGGACATGTACCTGGATTCGTACACCGACATCAGACACTAACACAAATATAATACCAACACATGCGATCATCACATTTGATTTATTTATATTTTAATTATTATTGATGTGAACGTATCAGTGTTATTAGTATAAGTACAATATTAGGACATACTTATCTCTTTCATGCACAATAATCTCCACTACAGTTGGGAGTTTCTCACTCATTATTTTCTTAGCAAGAATTAACCCGTCATCATTATCCAACTCCTTCAACTAAAAAGGAAAACTAAAACCCATGTTAGGATATACTCAAGAACTTAGCATATACATGAACTAGTGCATTGGATCATGAATTATACCCAAATTTTAACAGTATCAGAGATGGATAAAGAATCTGAGAATTTCATTGGAAAAGAAGATGGAATCAACAATCTTGGGATGTGCCAGAGTGGCAGCTTACTCCATGTTCTCTTTAATGTGATCTGTCTCAATCAAAATTAAAACCAATCAATACAGTAACAAAGTTACAAACCAAGTTAAAAACACATTTATAATACTCTAAACAATGAAATTAATCAATTAGAGATGTTACTTTGTTGGATTATTGTCCAAACACAATTGATGTGTGAGAACATAGTGAGATGGTTGGTATGTACTATGTTGCATTCGTTGTGGAGTCACAAAATGTAGCTACTAGCAGAATAACACTTTAATTGGGGGAATGTAATTCGTCTTTAAGTAAGTGACTTGCGACACAAGGTAACTTTCACAAGTGGCAGTTTATGAAGTTGCCAATCATATAATTCAACTAGAACTAACAAAGAGAAATCTTTCATCTCTAATTTCAGTTTGCATCTCATTATTTTAATCATTCTCTCTTCATTTTCATTTTCTTAATAATCAAACAATTCTAACAAATTGGTATCTAGAGCACCAGTTTGATCCAAGCTTCCATCAATGGCAAATGGAAGCACAACTTCTAATCAATTTTCTTCAAATCTATTAGTGCTTCAAGGAGAACACTATGATAGATGGTGAGCGTAAATGAGGATCATATTCATATTTCAAAATGTTCTTGAAATCATGAATGATGGCTTGTGAGCGTTGGAAGTAAATGCAACTGAGGTATAGAAGGTTGTGAAAAGTTTATTCTTAATCAGTCAATGATTGGATTCAAACATCTTTGAGAAGATTGTCCAGGAAGAAACAACTAAGGTTGTGACCCAAGAAGTTGTATGGTGGGGAATGAGAAATTGAAGAAGGTGAAGTTGCAATCTTAGAAGAAGCAAAATGAGAATACGTAGATGAATGATGGCGAGGTAAGTTGCAATCTTAGAAGAAGCAAAATGAGAAGTTGTATGATTGGTGTTACTGACAAATCAAATGAAGTCATGAGGTGAGAGGATCACTAAATTGCAAAATATTGAGAAAGTTTTGAGAGCTTTAATTGTTAAGTTTGATCACATAAGTGTGGCTATTGAAGAATCTAAAAAGTAGTTTGAGATGAAACTTGAAGAATTACAAGCATCATTAGAAGCTCATGAGATAAGGTTGAGCAGAGAATTGTAGAAAAGGTAAAAGAACAATCCCTGCAAGCTAAATTTTTCAAGAAGATGACTCAAATATTAACAAAGGGAAAAATGGAAAATGAAGAATTGAAATGATGAAGGTGCTGGAAAGAACTCTAAGAATTAAGGAGAAACAATAAACGATAGTGCCTTTTCCAACAAGAAATTAAAGGAGAAGGTTGAAATGAAGGAAGTGCAATGCTATTGTTGTCAGATGTTTGACCACTATGCAATAGATTACTACTTCAATAAAGAATCTAGTGTAAGTAATAGAAGAAGCACAATTTGCATATGTAGACAATAGTAACTCTAATGAAGTTATTCTAATGGCCCTACACATTTGGCACAAGGCAAGACCAATATTTGGTATCTTGATACATGTTGTAGCAATCACATGACAAGGAAAAAAGAATGGTTTATCAAGCTTGATAAATAAATAAAAAGAGCCATTAGATTTGCCGATAATAGAAATGTCACATCCGAGGGCATGATAAACATTCTAGGGAAGAGGAAGCATAGACAAGAAGCAATAATTAATGATGTATTATAAGTTCCTTCTATGACAAGTAACACAATCCATTTGAGGTAGCTACTTGCCAAGAATTACACAATGAAGGTAGAGAACAAGGAACTTAAAGTGTTTGATGCAAATTCTAAACTAATTTTAAAAGCACCTCCGTCGATCAACATGACTTTCAAAATTATGACCGACATGCTTAACCATCAATATCTTGCATTAACAATTACTAATGATCAAAATTGGAAAGAGCATCAAAGATATGGTCATCTGAATTTTAGAAGCCTAAGCCAAATGCATATGAAGAGAATGGTGTATGATCTTCCTCGGATTAAAGTGCCAAAGGAACTATGTGAAGAATATTGTGTGTGTGTGTGTAAAATCAATGGGAGGTAACTATTATTTTTAAACCTTCATAGATAAACTCACCAGATATATGTGGATTTACATGATGGAGAAGAAAAATGAAGTATTCACTTAGTTCAAGAAACTTAAAGTTTTAGTTTAAAAACAACCTAAATATAGCATACTGAAATTGAGAACTGATGGAGGAGGTAAATATACTTCAGCAGAATTTGCACAATTCTGCAAAAAAAAGAATGGATTGAGTATGACACAATAGCTCTCTATACACCTCAACGCAATGTCATTGCTGAAAGGAAGAACAAAAGCATATTGAACATTCCAAGAATATGTTCAAGGCTGGGGAAATGTGAAATCATTTATGGGGAGAATCAACCTCAACTGCTACGTATACCATCAACTTATGTCCAACTTAGAAGTTAATGAGAGAGACAACATATGAAGATTGGTAGGCCTGAAGCCAAGCATTGGTCATTTCACAATCTTTGGATTACTTTGCTTCAGAAATGTACTTGAGAAATTAAGAAGAAAATTGGATATAGAAGTCAATCTATGATTCTCATAGGCTATCACTTAAAAAGTGCATACAAACTATTCTCACCTAATGAGAATAAGGTGATAATAAATATGGATGTGTAGCTTGAAGAAAGCAAAGAATGGAATTGTGTGAAAGTTTCAAACAGTCCAATGGAAAATGATGAAAACTTAAGAAATATAATAACTGTATTACAAGAAGGTCAAGTAGTGAAGTTATACAAGTACATGAGGTAAGGAGGTCAACTAGAGCAAGAACTCAGTCACTTAAGCTAACTGACTATGAGAGATTCCATGATCAGCCAGTAGATGAAGATGGTGACCTAGTTTAAAAAGTCATAATGGTTGAATTAGAGTTAATTGATCTAAATCAAGCCCTAAAAGATGAACATTGACGATAAACAATGAAGGAATGAGCTCAAGGAAATTACAAAGAATTAGGCCAGTAAATTAGTCATTCACTCAAGCAAGAAATCTATAGATGTGAAATGAGTCTATAAGGTGAAGATCATGCCAAATGGTGAGATAGCCAAGTACAAAGCAGTGCTAGTTGCAAAAGGATTCCTCCAAAAACCTGGAATTGACTTCAATAAGGTAAATACACCATTTTCTATACTTGAAACAATAAGAGTGGTGGTTACAATTGCATCATACAAAGAGTGGAAGATGCATCAGTTGGATGTAAAGTTTTCTTTTCTTAATGTACCACTACAGGAGGAAGTATATGTCAAACAAACACCATACTTTGAGATTAAAGGGAAATAAAAGAAGTTGTACATGTTTTGAAAGACATACTATGGTTTGAAACAAGCACCTAGAGCACGAGACAACATAATTGATATTTTTTTCTCATCAAGATAGAATTCAAAAAATGAGCAGGCACCAGATTAAATGAAGCTGAACTGACAAGATTCAAAGTCATCATGAAGAATGAGATTTAGATGTCTGACCTAAGGAACTTTCTTATTTCCTAGAAATGGAATTTGTGAATACTGGAGGTGGAGTTTTCTAGCATTAGAAGAGATATGCAAAAGACACCTTGAAGGAATTCAAAATGAGCAATTGCAATCCTGCAATCACTCTCATGGAAGCAGGCATAAAACTAAAGAAGGATAAAAATGATGAACTTGTATATGCAACCTTGTAGATGAAAATCATAGGCTCACTAAGGTACCTATGAAAACAAGACCTGACATTTGTCAAAGTGTTGACTTGGTAAGTAGGTTTATGGAAAACTTAGATTATGTCATCTACTAGCACCCAAAAGATTCTAAGGTGCATCAAAAGCAATGCAAATCATGGTGTACTCATTCCAAATCAAAAGAATACTAGAAAAAAAGGCAAAGGCGTATGGCTACTATGATTAAGATTAGAAGGAGACGAAGATGACATGAAAATTATATCAAGATACTTGTTCATGATTGGTGCAACTCCAATTTCATGGAGCTCGAAGAAGCAAGGGATATTAGCTCTATCATCTTGTTAAACAGTTTATGTTGCAGCCTCATATGTAGCTTGTTGAACACTTTGGATAAAAATGCAATTAGAAAGAGTTGAAGATCAACGAAGTTGTGAAGATCAAATATTTCATTGTTAACAAATCAACAATTGATTAGACTAATCATCCTATAAGTCATGGTAGAAGCAAATACATTTAGAGAAAATATCATTTCATAAGGCTATGTTTGCGAGTTTGGAGGGGAGGGGAAGACTTCCGAAAAAGAAATTTTAAAAAAATATAGAAAAATATTTAACATTTTTTGAAAAAATAATTTTGTTTAGAATGATAAAAGAGTCATTATCATTACTAAATTGTTAATTTTCAAAATATTATAACAACTTAAATGATATTTGGAAAATTTATGTAAGTCTTTCAAAACCCTCCTTCAATACAATTTTTGAGTTCCCCCATTTTATGGGGTTTTTGGTGTTATGAATAAAATCAAACCCTCCAAAACCATCCTACCCAAAATCTTTTTATTCCTTTCACCCAATTCTTCCTATTTTTCAAAGCCCTCCCCTCCCTTTCCTTCCAAACTTCCAAATAAAGCCTAAGAAACCAAGTTAACTAGAACATGTTGGAGATAAATACTACAATGTAAAGCTGCAACTTGCAAACATCTTAACCAGACCATTAAGGGAGCAAAATTTGATTGCCTAAAAGAATTGATAGGAATGAGAAAACTAGTTGATATGAATTAAGAGTATGAGTGCAATTCATCTTTTGGTAGTAGTTTTCGTGTGTTGCAAGTGAGTGACTTACAACACAAACTAATTGTCACAAGTTGTAGATTATGGGTAGATAAGTAAGTTGGCTTTCTAATTGCATATATACTTGTCAAACCATGTAATTCAGCTAACTAATCATTATAAATTTCTCCTTTCTTTAGTTTTAATTTGCATCTCTTTTATTCTAGTTCATTCACAAGGCCAATGTCAAGAGACCCAAAAGCGAACACCAAGAAGAGTGCACGAAATAGGTGGACCTTTACACCAACCAATAACACAAGATTTCATCCTCCAACATGTTACTCACCGCCCAATTTAATCAGACGGTTGTCTGCATAACACGCCGCATTGTACATCGACGGTTTTAACCGCTCCTGCTATATAAGGACCAAAGCGCGTCATTTTCAATATTCAACTCAATTCTCACCGTAACCCTATTATTTCATAACTTGCTGATTTAGGTGTTTGAGTGTTAACCTTTAACCTTGAAGATCAACCCCCTCTCTGCAGCAGTGAAAACTTATTCCGCCACACCAAAAATATATTCCATCATGTTATTACATATTTCCTGTTGCTTAACAGAACAACTATATTTTGTCCATCCTCTCATTACTTTAATTACCTTATCAACCAAGCAATCCCAAAAACTTTTCATCATAAATCCAAATATCAAGAATTTAAAACTTGCTAAAACTGATAATACACATTATCAGTGGTTTTACATGAGTTAAAATATTCATATAACTTCAAAAAAATGAAACTAAAAAATCATCTAACCTGTATAGGACGATCACCAAGTACCACTTTGCCACCATACTTGATTGCTTCTCTGTATCCAGAACGAAACTCAGCACCAGGATACACGTCGAGCTCATTGGCAAGCTGTTAGAAATTCAAGAAAAGAAAAATAATGGTACAAGAGAATTGCAACATTTTCTTCTTCTCGAAAACCAACTTAACATTGAATAAGATGGGATGAAAAATTATCAGTTGAAAAATGTTACAGGATGATAAATATGATTGTCAAACATTGAAACATGCCTCGGCCATTAACCAGCTATAAAGTATTCCAAAGAAGTTGTGTTTTTTCTTCCAGCTTTCATACATTTCTTCCACAGTTGGTACCTGCAAGAAGCAAAATATATACATAAAATTAACAAAAATCATTGAGGTGTGGTTAAATTTCAAGATTTCCTCCATATTTTTTCTTACTATCACTGATACCCTAAGTGCATTTATAACCAAATCACAACAAGTCTTACTCCCCTAGTTACTCAATCTAAAGACAAAATTAAAGAATGAAACCTTAATCTTTTCGTGGAAAAGCACTTGCTGACGACTCCTACACAATTCCAAAAAGACAGTCTGCAGTGCACAAAAGCCATCAATACGATTTCTCCATAAAAACATGCACAAGGGAAATCAGGAAAAGAAAACAAATTAACCACCTCTGGTTTCAAAAATTTGACAATAGCTTCAACTTGTTGGCTTGATTCCTGCAAAATAGTTCAACATTATGGGCTGGTTTGACAGTAACATGCACAACGTAATAATGAGTCAAAAAAAGAGAAAAATATGTATTAATAAGTTTGTGGGAGACTAAAAGAATATAGGAATATTCTTTTAGTAAGAATATAAAAGAGTTGTTTTATATCAAGTTCTCAAGCTTTATTTTCACATGAAAATGATCTTCAACTCTTAAATTCTATTCTTCATAACAAACTTCATCTCAATGGAGTCATGAAGTAATTTTTGTAAATTACTTCATAGAAGGTCAATTGCATATAATAACCGACAAATGGGTTTGGAGGATTCACTTTGAAAAAACACATCTCAATACAAAAAAACTAAAAATAATAAAACAACTATTTGTAACTTTTGGTTGATATAGTATTTTAAAGTGATTTTATTTAAACTAATCACACTCAAACACATGCTTAACATATTTTTATTTTCTAAATATTCTTATATTAATACTTTTTTAATTTATTTTGAAAGATAAAAAAAATTAATTAAGCACATCCACGTAATATTGGGTGTTCAAAATTGAATCGGCCCAAAAAAAAGCTGCTAATTGAAACAAACTAAATCAAAAATTGCAAAAAAAAAAAAATGCATTTACTTCGAATGTGTTTGGATTATTTATTAATAAAATTGTGCGGTTCAGATTGGTTTGCGGTTTGTATTTTAAACCGAATCAAACCAAACAAAACCGGATTATATATGTTACAAAATCTTAAACAATATTATATATTTTTTAATTATTTTAAAAAAATCAATAAATATATGTGTATATTTTATCGTATTCTATGTATGATATTTATTTTAATTTACATATTAACATAAAACAAAATATTATTTATTTATAAATACTATTGTTTTTATTTAAAATGAAATTGTTATTTTTATTTTTAATTTGTTGATGTTGATAAGGATAAGATTAAATGAAAGTTTACATATTGATAATACAAAAATTATAGTATTATCAAGCTAGCATAGTCACGTGCGCACACTTGCTTATAAGTATACTTTATATTATTTCAAATTTATTTAAAAATGAAATTTCATGTATATTATCCTTTAGACATAAGATAGAATTGTAAGATACAATTGTAAGCTGGGTATTTTCGACGTATTTGATGATCAGGCAAAAAGTCGAATAGAATAAAAGTTGGAGTAATTTGAAGTCAGTTTGAAGATTGGTTCTACATATCTATATATGGGATATTTGGTTTGACATATAAGTTTGCGGAAAAGTGATTGAAGTTCCTACAGCTGCAGTCATGAAAATGGATTTAGTGAAATATTAAGTGAAATTGAAGATAAGTTCGACCGAGAAGAAGATAATTCAAAATCAGGCCAAATAACTGCTTGTTGGCCTTATCCACTAACAAAGGACACATGGAAACAAGTTAGAGACAAGATGCATGCAGATAGAAACATGTCGATTTCTGAAGAAAAACCGTTTGAAGACAGTTATTTTGATTTAGTATAAATAGGAGTTCTAACAATAGGATATGTGGGTTCAATTGTATACAAACTCACAAATACTCAAAGTATCTAGCGTATTGAAAAAAGACTCACTGGGTGAAATATACGTATGAAACACCACATTCTTTTATTCAATGCAAAGTCAATTTCGTTAAGTTATTTTCCTGCACTTTATTGTTCTATTGAAGTCTTGTTACGTTCTTTTCCATTATTGAAAACCATTTCTACATTATTTTGTTACATCGAACTCTTTACTTTTAAACACCAACTACAACAAAACTTTAGAAACTTAGACACGTATATCCTAGGATCAATCTAGTCAATCTTGCAAGCCACCAAATCACTATTTAGAAGACTAGCGGTTGTTTACCAAAATTCAGGGTAAATAACAATTCATACGTATGCATCAAATTATAAACTTATTTGATAATTCTAAACTTATTTGACAATTATAAACTTATTTTATGATAATGTATGAATAACTAAATACAAAATTATGTTAACCTCTATATGTACATGTATGTCTCATTAAAATCTTGTAAGAAATTGAACCAATCGAACCAATCCAAACCGCATTAGTTTGATTTGGTTTGGTTCTGTTGGAGATATAATTGGTTTTCACATTTTACTTGAGTTAACATTGTTTAGCTAACTGGTGTTGTCAATATTGTTAGTAAGTTAGTTAGTAGTTAGTCCAACTATATCTGTTAGTAGTCTGTTAACAGTTGGGGCTCATAGTTTGTATATAATGTAGAACCTTGTAAATCTTGTAATGATGGATTAATACACTTTTAGTTTATTATCTATTCTCTCTTTGTTCATCATTGAATTCAAAGAATGATGAACTCAAAAGTTCATCTTCAACATGGTATCATTCGCATGTTTCGATCACCAGCGCTTCCCTAATTCGCCATCTCTGAATCATCTAATTCCTCTCTGCATGCACGGTTAATCATCATAATACTGGTTTTTCAAAGTTCAACAATGGAGTCCACAAGAAATTAAGAACCATTGAAGATCCAACTCAATCTTTAGAAATTTCCACAGTTTTTGCATCGACAAATTTAGACCGAAGCTCTCGATTAAACTACAAGAGAACAACTATTTGCTCTGAAATCAACAAGTCGAAGGAGTGATTTTAATTGAAAAGATGCAGAAGCTTGTTGTGATTCCGCAAATCCCTAAAAATTCCAAATCTGCTCAAGATTATCTCACAGGTACGTTTTCTAATGTGTATAAAGCTTGTATCGTCCAAGACAAGCGGTGTTCATATGGTTGATGTCTACAATCTCTAAATCTATATTACCTAGGGTTCTTGCATGTAAACACGCCTTTGAAGTTTTTGACAAAATCCATCAGTATTTCAACGCTCAAATGAAAGTTAGGGTTCGACAATTGCGAATTGAACTTAAATCGACAAAGAAAGGAAACAAGTCAGTCACAAAGTTTATCTTGAGATTTCAAAGCAATTGCAAACTCATTATTAGTTGTTGGAAACTCAACTATCGAGCAATATCAGATATAATCGATACTTGAAGGACTTCCTAAAGAATACAGTCCATTTGTCATGTAAATGTATGGATATCCTGTATCACCCACCCTCTGTGATATTGAAGCACTTCTTAATGTGCAAGAAGAAGAATTGGGTAAATTTTGTCAAGAATTGGTTGCATCAAATATCTCTGTAAATATTTCTCACACAAACCAAGAAGATAATAGTTCTAGAGGAGCATACTCAAGCAATCGTGGTAGAGGAAACATGTTCAATCATGGTCGGGGCCGTGGCAGAGGAAGGTATACAACTAGAAATCATCTCACTTGTCAACTATGTGGTAAGTATGTTCACTCTATTATTGGTATTGTTTTGATGAGAACTTCATGCCTCAAAATACATCCAGTGCTCAGCCTAGTCCTGTAGACAATTCTAATCGTAAGCACTCAAGACACTACGCAGAGTTCTCATCCTATGGCTATGATGGATACCACAAATCGAACATTAGCTTACACTCAAGAATAATATATCTCCTCAGAGCTGGAAACTCAATTGGTTCACGGATCAGGTGCTTCCCACCACTTAACCCCTTATGCCTTTCATTTACAAAATAAAATGTCATATGTAGGGTCGAATAGAGTCTATGTGGGAAATGGTCAAACTCTTACTATACATTTAATAGGTTCCACACTGTTTTACTCCAAACTTAATCCAAACCATAAATTAGATCTTGCTAATGTCCTACATGTACCTTCTATCACTAGGAATTTGTTGTTTGTTTCGAAATTCTCTAGTGATAACAACGTTATTTTTGAATTCCTCCTTGATAAAAATGCTATATTAAATCTCAAGCTTCTAAACATGTACTTGTCGAAGGAGTTCTAGATGCTAGTGGCTTATATTGCTTTCCTCAACTACCCTTGGAGCTAACAAGCTCACACAACCTGATTAACAACTTGAGTACTTCTACTGGTATTCAAAATTATGTTGTTTCACATTCTGCTTTCCATATGTCAAATAACTGTAATACTCGTACTCTTTGGCATCATAGATTATGTGATGCAAACTTTACTCATATTACTCATATACTCAAGTTGTGTAATATTTATATCTTTAATAAACAAATCACTGATTTTTGCACTTCTTGTAGTCTTGGTAAAGCACATAGGTTACATGCACCTTCAACTAACACTATATACCATAAAGCCTTTGATATGATTTACACTAACGTATCGGGCCCATCCCCCAATCCCTCAAGCTCTGGTTATAGTTCCTATATTGCCTTTGTAGATGGTAACACCAGATACACATGGCTATATTTCCATAAACAAAAATCTGAAGCCCTGCAAACCTTTAAACTATTTCATTTGTTTGTTGAAACATAATTTTCTGTAACCATTAAGTCAGTTCAATCTGACTTTGGTGGAGAGTTCAGACCCTTTACAAAATTCTTGACAGAGCTAGGGATAACACATAGACTAAAGTGTCTACATAAATCCCACCAAAATGGATATGTGGAGAGAAAGCACAAACACATAATTGAAATGATCCTTACACTATTATTTCATTCCTCCATACCTCTAACATATTGGGACCATAACTTTTCCAAATCTGTACATTCAATAAACAGGCTACTCACTGCATTTTTAACCAAGGCTCACCCCCTTTGCAGGCCCTTTATATTAAGCATCCTGATTATAAATCCTTAAGAGTCTTTGGTTGTTACTGCTTACCATAAGCAAAATTTATCTATAATTATTACATTTATTGTCACTATTCCAAATATACCCCTATTATTTTTTACGTTTTCATGTTTTTAAGATTGCTAAAGCAAAAAGTAGGGGTAACATTAGAAAAAGTGTAAGACTTAAATACATTTAGACATCTTTCTTAAAGGGTGATCTTTTTTGTAAAGTTGCTTATATATGAGACCGGAGAAAGTAACAATGCTTTTTTGAATGGTAATTTTCATGATGAAGTCTATATGACACAACCTCCTGGTTTTGTAAGTACTGATAAAAGTATAGTTTGCAAGCTTAACAAAGCCATATATGACCTCAAACAAGCCACAAGGGCCTGGTATGAGAAACTGGCCTTATCTCTTCTTCAGTTTGGGTTAACTGCTTCAAAGTGTGATAATTCACTTTTTGTCTATTGCAAACAAGGTATTTCTTTATATGCTTTAGTTTATGTAGATGACATTCTTATTACTAGCTCAAACTCTTCACTCATTCATGATCTAATCAACAAACTGCACACTACTTTTGCCTTAAAGAAGTTGGGAAGACCTAGTTATTTTGTAGGTATTGAGGTTAAATTTCGCAGCAATGGATCTCTTTTTCTTACTCATTCTAAATACATAAAAGATATGTGATCAAGGGCAAAGATGACTAATGCTAATGGTGTTCCGACCCCTATGCTGAGTACATGTAAACTAAGGAAGCATGGGTCAAATGAGATGTCATATCTATAATTATGCAGATCCGTAGTTGGTGCTCTACAGTATGTTACTTTGACAAGGCCAAATATTGCGTACAATGTTAACAAAGCTTGTCAGTTTATGGCTTGTCCCCTTGACACTCATTGGGTTGTAGTTCGAAGATTATTAAGGTATTTGAGTGGTACAGTAAAGTATGGTCTGCTGTTGTCTCCCTCCATTTCAGCTCCCAAGTTTTCCTTTCGAGCTTACAGTGACTCTGACTGGGCTAGTGATCCAGATGATAAACAATCAACTTCCGGTTTGTGCATCTTCTTTGGCCCAAATTTAATTGCTTGGAGCTCTTTAAGGAAGTCCTTGGCGGCATGTTCCAACATCAAAGCAAAGTATAGAGCACTTGCACACTCAACTTCTAAATTGCTCTAGTAAGAATCCTTACTTTTTGAACTCAGAATTTCGTTTCTCACACCAACACTTTTGTGTGACAACCTAAGTGCTATATTTCTATCACATAATCCAGTTCTACATGCTCGCACTAAATATATCCTATGTTGTTAATCTCGAAAAGCGGCGAGACATGGTCAACCCAAAAATGGGAGCGGCGCGGGCGGTATTTTAGCAACGCGGATAGAAAAAATAAATATTTTAATGGAACTTACATGGTGAAAACATACTAGCGAATATAAAAAAACTCAAATTTCATTAAGTCTTAGCAATAAAATACTTCCAAATACATAATAGCATAAGTATTAAGCAAAACATTGAAACATACATTCAAATAACAATAAAATTCAAGAAAACAAACACTTATCTAGGACTTCATCCTCTTCATCTTCACCTCCACAAAACCATGGATTATTGGTATCAATATCATCATCCATGACCACAGGATCATTCAAATCATCATTGTCAAAGCGCTCTTTCAATGTTTGATTATACTTTATAAAAACCAAGTCTTACAACATTTGATTATACTTCAAATGTGCACCATACATACCAATAGCTTCAACCATCAATTTGAAACTTTTTGAATTCGTAACACTGAAAGCAATTCCATTCCGATAAAAGAAACGAGCGATGTCACTGGTTAGTTTGTGTAGCTTAGCAGAAGAAGTAACTAATTGAGTATTAGATGATGATGGTTGAGTTGAATTAGTAGGAGGAGGAGTTGACATGGCTGTAAAAAAAAATAGAGCATACAAATAAAATAACGGAGCAGAACGATGAGGAAAAAACAGAACATACAATAACAAAGCAGAACAAAACATACAATAGTAGAATAGAACATACAATAGCAAAACGATGAAGCAAAGCAGAATGATGAAGCAGAGAAGGAGGAAAGAATACCTGAAGTAGAGAATGAGAAGTAGCGGTGATGAGCAGAGAATGAGAAGCAATGATGATGAGCAGAGAAGGAAGCATCGATGATGAGCAATAGAGAGGCAGCATCGATAGTGGGTTTGCAACGAATAGAAAATGAAATTTGGGTAAAAACTTAAGTTTTGGGCCCAACCCGACCCGGTTTGCGAATCCAGAAAAGCACCCGCGTTGGACCGCTCCAAGACCCACGATAGTGGCCGCTCAACCCACATCTTTCTATCGCAGCAAACCTTTATAGCGAGAAGTGGCCAGGCCATTTTCCCAGCTCGCCCCGCAATCGCGGCCGCATCAGGCGCTATTCATAACATAGAATATATCGAACTCGACGTACACTTTGTGAGGGAAAGAGTCGTGGCTTGAAGAATGTTAATTCAACTTGTACCTGTTGGAGCACAAATCGCAAACACACTGACCAAGCCTCTTGGCACAACAGTTTTTCAAGAACTAAGAGGCAAACTCAAGGTTATTTGTGAAGATCACTACCCTTAAGTTTGAGGGGGTGTTAGAGATATAGTTGGCTTTCACATTTTACTTGAGTTAACACCGTTTAACTAACTAGTGTAGTCAAATCCTATTAGTAAGTCAGTTATCAGTTAGTCAAACTACTATATCTGATAGTAGTTAATTAACACTTGGGGGCTCATAGTTTGTATATAATGCTAAACCTTGTAAAGCTTGTAATGATGGATTAATACAGTTTAAGTTATATAATCTATTCTCTCTTTGTTCATCACTTAATTCAAAGAATGATAAACTAAGAATGATGAACTAAGTTCAATTTCCAGGGGTTCAGTTTTACTTTTAAAAATTAACCGAACTAAATCAAACCACATGTTTTTTTCTTTTGCGGTTCAAATGACTTTTAACGTTAAAAGCGCACAAATCGCACCAAAAACACCCCAAACAACATTGATATTTAAATTGTATACATTAAATTATATATCAATTTTTCAGTATACCGAAAATGACAAAGAGACCTATAGAAAAAGAGAGATGCATGATATAACTTTGCTAACAAATGTATAAAAGCACACATTAAAGAATAAAATACAAAAAAAAAAAAAAAGTTAATACCTTTGAGATATGGACTGTGCCAACCACGTAGACATCACAAACCCCACCCTTTGCCGTAGACTCGCACTCAAGTACGATCACATTTTTCGAAAGCTCCTTCGGTAGCTCCACTCGACGGTGGTTCCATTCCCTCCTTTCCGTTTCCGGTGACTGTTCTCCTCCGCAGCAGGCAGTGGTTTTTGTTGAGAATAGGTGGAGAGAACAAGAAGTTGTTGTTATTGTTGATGTTGTTATGAGTGAACATTTGGAAGTATGAGTTAAAGGAACGAGTCGAGCGAGTTTTGAACGAGTGAAGAGGTGAGTCATGGTTAATGCTTTCATCTTTCTCTCTGAAAGGAGTAAAGTGATTCGCGATTATGATATCTGTGAAATGTATTTTGGGTTGCCATCAATAACTTTACAGTGGTTCAGTCATATGTATTGTCGCGTCTAATGAATCATGCTATATATAATAGGAATGGTAGTAGTTTTCTTTTTGGCCTTATTTTCTCTCTTACTCTTATTGTGTTTAAAGATAAGGCTAAATAAGGAAATCTTTCTAAAACTTCATAAAGAAGAGAGATGGTTTTCCTTTAAAAGTTGGAGATGGTGCACCTTAAGATCTATTGGTTTTGTGAAATGAAATTATTTAGATGGAGATATAAAGCATAAGATATGCCGTTAATCCTCCTCTAACGTAATATACAAAAAGAAAATTAAAAGGGTAAGGATAAATATAGAAAATATTATTCATGTTTTCAAATAATTATGGTATGCATCTGCAATCACATTTGTGAATTGTGATATTAAAGTTGCGATAGTCTCTGGATTAGCATTCTAATGTAATTGTGTTGCGATCTTCATTCATATGTATGACTGCATTAGTGACTATATCAAATAGTTTCAAGTTTTTCAATTATTTTATTTAACTCTTACCAAAACTAAAATTTAAAGACTTCAGATACAAATCCTATGGAAGTGTAATGAGAAATAGAGAAATGTCCAAGTTGATTTAAAGGAATAAAATATTTGTTACATCTCACATCGACTAGAAACAGATGAAATGTTAGATTTATAAAATAAATGATCCATAATGCTAATACTTTAAAATTTTGGATGGATATGTAGCGTTAAAGTCTGTTGGATCCATGAACTTTTAGTCTATTGACATTTTCGACGTTCCCCAAAATCTCCAACAAGTGGTATCAGAGCGTTTAGTTTGAGTAAAGAAACCGACTTACTTGTATTGAAATGTCCGTAGAAGGTGTCTTGTTGAAAAGTGTCAACATATGTGGATTAAAGATCTTCCACTTGAGGGTAAACATTATGGATAACCTTGCACTTGAGAGGGAGTGTTGAAAAAAAATTACAAGTGTGAGTAGTGTGGGGAAGTCCCACATTGATTAGGAATGTAGAGACTTGAACATTTATAGCTAGGAGAACCCACACACATATCACCTTAAGGTTTTGAGTATGTGGTGCGTCTCTCACAAAATGTATTGCTCATAAAGAAAGGATCCAAAACTAAAAAATGCTCCCCCGTGACGACCCTCGAATTGACCACATAACAGTGGTATCAGATCCTAGGTTGACTCGATGGGGGAGCATAGTGAATTCTAGTGTGGAACAAAGCTAATGATGTGGGTGACTCACACTTGCTGGAGAGATTGTTGGGATTCAAGTGTGAGTTATTAAGTCCCGCATCGACTAGAAATAATTGAAATGTTAGGTTTATAAAATTAATTACTTGTATCGCCACTGCCTTAAGATTTTGGATGTACATGTGGCGTTAAGGTCTATTAGATCCATGAACTTTTAGTCCATTGACACTTTCGACGCTCCCTAAAATCCCAAACATAAAGAATGGTCTCATGACAACATGGAATGAAGATATACGGTGAAAAAGGGAATCATACATTAATGACAAGTACTCATTCTAGTAGCAATGAAGAATTGTCTCAAAATAAGGAAGAAGATAATGTGTTATTCTCTAATATTTCTCATATTCAATGATAATAAGTTTTCGAGTTAAATATGTTTTTGGTCACTCTAAATATAGCGGTTTTCAATTTTAGTCTCTCTAAACATTTGCTTCAAAGAATGGTCTCTCTAAAATTTTTCATCCACACTTTTGATCCCTCATACTAACGTCCGTTAACAGAGTTGACATAACACTAACACGTGACAGCTGTCAAAGATGTTTACGTGGCAAGCCACGTGGTTAAGGTCAACATCATACTGGAGCCCATAAAATTTAGTAGCTAATCTGCAGATAAAATCGTACCTAATCTCTAGCAAATTCAATAACCAGAAAATTAAGTCGTAGCTGATGCACTAATTAAAAAAAATCAAAAAATAAAATAATAGAGAGATCCATGTGAAAAGAGCATCTTCCACTCTCAATACCATTCCACCCACGTGAGTTTTTCACTACAATATACTTTTTCTCACCTGTAAATACTCCATTAACAACTCTAAACATCACCATAACCATACAAAACCTTCCAAATCACAAACCTATCAAAACTCACATAACCGCTACAAACCATGTTCTTGAACTTAAAAATTCACCATCACTAATATTCAAACACAATTATCATGCCTTCTCAAAAACCATAACTTTGGCAGTAACAATTCCAAACACCATATTTCAGATTCTCTCCATCACCATATGAACATAACCTTACCACACTTGTCTCCAACAACAAATTTTAATAATACATCAAAAAATAATGAAAAAACTAAAAACAGAAGCAGTGTTGCGATCGGAACAACTTCCGAGTTCCGACCCACATCACGAAGCCTACGACGTCTTCCACACTCTCAGTCGCAAACCGACGAACAGCCTGACACACCACAAGCCCACGAGACCGCGAACCGGACACCACCTTGACTGATAGAGGGGTATAATAGTATTTAGAGTATTATTTATTAGTATTATTATTATTATTATTATTATTGGGCTCTAATTGTATTTGGGCTTTTAGTTTTATTATCCATCATGAATGTTATATAATGTAGTGTCTTTGACACATTTAAGATATCAATGAAAACAAATGAAGTTTATTTTCTTAGTCTAGTTTTATTGTCTCTTTTATTTTACAGCTTTTATTAGTTTTGTTAGGGTTCCAAATCAACTTCCTAACATTGGTGCTTTCATCCTTGAACTTCAATCCTTCCATGATAAATCCATACTATCAATCTTTCACTCCTCCATATGTTAGTGTTCCATCACCATTTTATTATCACTCCATTTCTCCTTATTACTCTACTGTCACAACTATACCACCTACATCATCTAACCCATACACATCATATCCACCTTCACCTAACCCATACCAACCAGAACCCCAAAATTCCAATTTACAATCAGAAACATTTTACCAAGATCTGGCAACTCTGAAACAATATTTGATTGAAACTCATGAGTTATCAAACAAATATAGAGAAGAGTTGAAAGTGCAAATTCAAAATCTTTCTGATTCATTCAAAAAAACACATGAAAAATTGAAAGAGAAATATGTTCTGAGTAATATGGAAAAACAGATGAAGAAAGAAAAAGAAGATATTGAAAAAGTTTCTGTTTCACTAAAATCAACTCCGACGAGCATTCCGGCAGCATCTCCGGCAACAACTCCGGTGAGAGTTCCGACATCTTCTCCGATGAAATTTCTGTGGTCTACTCCGACAACCCCTCTGACGATATTTAAAACGTGTTCTACGACTCGGTGTGCACCACAACAGAAACCGGACAGCGCATCAAAACATCCTACAACCTTTTGGTTTCTCATCTCTCACTCTTTTCAATCGACTAATATTCATGGTAAACACACTTTTCCTTTTGATCCCGGAGGAATATTCATTATCACAAGTAATAAAGTTTTTAAAGTTTTAGACTTTGCTATTATAGTTAAAAAGAAAAAAATAGAGTTACAAAAAAAAAGGAAGAAGAAATGAAAGGAGAAGAGAAAGAGACTGGAAAAAAATGTGAAACGAAGAAAGAGAGAAAAAGAGTGAAGAGAAGAAGAAAGAGAGAAAAATGAGTGAAAGAAAATGAAAGAGTTTTTCTTGATGGTTTCTATTCCACACTTTTCAACCTTTAGCAAACACACTTTTTCACTTTTGGTCAAAACCAATCCATGGTATTTCAAATACCACTTCAAACTTTATTCCAAAATCCCACATTTTATCTCTCCCACGTGAAAATGTCAGTCTCCAATTTGTCTCTTTTCCATTTGCTTCTACTATTATGCTGCCTTATCTAATTTCAAACTCTTCCACTATAAAACCGGTCCCACATGCTCTCAAATAACACTCTCCACCCATATTATATCACTTAGTACTATTGGTGCATTAGTTCAAAATTAATTGGGTTTAATAGGTAGACCTTGAAAACCTAGTCACAATTTTTGGCATCGAAAATTATTTTAAGTGCTATTTCTAGAACCTTGAGGACAAGGTTCAAGTGAACCCGGCGGCAATGATAGAGGGGTATAATAGTATTTAGAGTATTATTTATTAGTATTATTATTATTATTATTATTATTGGGCTCTAATTGTATTTGGGCTTTTAGTTTTATTATCCATCATGAATGTTATATAATGTAGTGTCTTTGACACATTTAAGATATCAATGAAAACAAATGAAGTTTATTTTCTTAGTCTAGTTTTATTGTCTCTTTTATTTTACAGCTTTTATTAGTTTTGTTAGGGTTCCAAATCAACTTCCTAACATTGACACACCCCTAAGTCCATCGTCAACAACCAAGAAAGCGGTGAAAAGAGAGGGAGGAGAACGAGCCATTTGAAGAAGAAGGAAAATAAATCCTCTTTTGCTGATTCTCTCTCCCGTGAGTTAATATCAATGTGTTAGTTTGCTCATGGTGTTGTCGAGAAAGATCAAACTTCCCTCTCCTACTGTGTCTTACATAGAGAAAGAAAGAAATGGGTGTTCTTCATTAATTTCTTTTTAGATCTACCTTTTAGAGAAAGAATATGTGTGTATTGATTATTGGTATCAGAGAATTTGCTTGAAGTGTGCCGCCACAATATTGGTTTTCTCTTTTACCACCAATACTTGGACCTACTGCACACTACATTTCTAATCTAAAAATGAAACAAAACTACATCATTCAATTCAATGTAGATTAGCTAAGAATGGAACATGTGGATATGTATTCCTTGGGATAAATGTAAAGAGACAATAGAGATAAAAGTTTTTGGAAGACAATGACTTTGAATTGCAAGATATGAAACAGGGCCAAGATTAAGAAATATCATAAATTATCTTTCTCAACTAATATTTGATGCTGCAAAGATTGCAAAAAAATATAATTTTTTAGTTATTGAATTTGCTAGAGATTAGCTACGACTTTAGCTGCATATTAGCTACGAGATTTTATAGGCTCCAGTATGATATTTGTAACACCCTTCTAAAATCCCATATATTTCGCACATATAATACAAATTAAATCAATTAAAATCACCAACAAGGGTGGCACCTTCATAAAACTTCATAAAATAAAATGTCTTGCTTCGTAACACGGGTTCTCACAATTATTTAAAACAATACTTCTTTAACATCACAAGAATAATACAACTTCTCGCAGCGGAATTCATAGTTCAAAATATCTTTATTAAAAATACTTCGCAAAACAACTTTATACTCCATTATTCATGAATCATAATCAAAACAATAAAATACCATGAAAGGTAACTCGTCACATCAAGATAAGCGAAATAAAATAACATAATAGTTCTAAATCAAACGATCCCAACCCCGATGTTATGTATCAGAGCAAGACCCTCTTTATTAAAGAAATAAAGCGCTAAAAGACTCCACAAAGATATCCTCTAAGCTTCAACGAACTATTCCTAATTACCTACGCGTTACTCACTTGGAGGTAACATTCAAACAGAAAGGGTAAGTATTTTGTAATCATTATAAAAGACATAAGAAATAAATATACTAGTTGTACAATAGTTATCAAACATCACATATATACCGATACATATGTATCCTCATGCTTCACATATTTATTCACGCCTACACATCATCATCTATTAACAACATTAACACATAGTTCAATCATATTCATCATTTAAATCTCATGTATTCACGGATAGTTAAACTTCACACAATTAAATGTTATGCAATGCCACAAAAAATGCAATGCAATATCATTGACTCATGCATGTGTTACCAAAACTTCACGGATGACTTAGTCATCGTTCTCCAAAGATCCCCACCAATAGGATCACTTCCCGCTTGGAACCAGAGCACTTCACAATATTACACCCAATCCACACTATGGGGTTGAGGCCATCATTGAACCGATCGTTCTGAAACAAACATCATTGGACCAACGTCCTAACATGTGTGTAATACGGTGGGAGAACTGACTTTTAAGAAATGTTGCGGATAGCAAGAGTCTTCACCGACTTTTATTTTATCCAATTGGAAAGGCTAAAAGAACAGAAAAAGACCTTTAGAACGATTTTAAGTTCGGGGGGTAAGTTATGCAAAGGGAAGGTATAAGCACCCTCTGCATCCATGGTTATCCATGGGCTCTTAATTGCTTAGCTCACTTTATTTGTTTGAATTGTTTGAAAAGAAAGTGTCGTGTGTGAATTGAAAAGATTTGAATAAGAACTTTAGCTTGTAAATAAGCGTAGTCTTTTTGAATTGATTTGAAAGAAGTGGGAAAAGATGTTTTTGAAATTTGAGAAGAGCAAGCAATTAAAAGCAATTACCCTAAGATTGTCTTTCTTGTTGTTTATGTTTTCATTTGAAAGGGCTATCCATACCATGAAGAGGGCAGGTAGTCCTTTCATTGGATTTGAAAAGGGTCATCGAGGGTCATCGTTTGCCATAAGTCTATCCGTACCATAAAAAGGGTTGGAAGTCTTAGGAAAGGATGTGAATAGTCATTTGTAGGCAACCAGTAAGGATACCTTAGCATTCAAATGGACTATCATCATGTAATCGAAGGCAACATCGAGGGACAAGATCATTTTATGTCGTAGGCAACATCGAAGGGACTATGATCTTTATGATGATTTTTGAATCGAAGGCAACAGGCTAAGGTATCCCTACATCCTAGGGACTTGACTATTTAATCGAAAGACAACATGAGAGAGATTACCTTAAACGTGAGTGGGTGCAACAATCACGTGAATTGGATTCATATATTTATCTTGCATTAGGTGAGCTATATTCAATTAATTGTTTTGTCACTCTCTATTTTACCAACCACGCAGTTAATATCATACAGAAATTTAAAGTGCGGAAATTAAATCCTACGTTATTACAAGGCTTCAGGGAGGGGGGTTACAATACCAAAACAGGGGATGCGGAAAAGTAAGATCCTAGTTTAAACTATTACAAGGCTTTGGGGCAGTTACATGATAATTAATAAAAATAGGCAGAAAATAAAAGCCTAATTACTATTACAACCCTTAGCAGTTACATAATATGGAAAAACTACGGAGAAATAAAATACGGAAAAAAAAAATTCTAATTACTATTACAACCTCGAAACAATTACATAATAATAATTAAATAATAATAAAATCGGGAAGTCGAGAAGTGGAGATGAGAAGAAGAGAATTTAGGGTTAAAAAAAAGGTTTACTTGTTAATGTTAAACTAAATCTAATTTAATTAATGAGAATAAATCTAACTATCTAATTATGTACAAATTAAATCTATTCTAATTAAATCTCTAATTGATTTTAATTATTAAGTCTAAAAAATCAAATCAAATCCTAATTACTAAATTAATCAAAATTATGTTAAAAAAATAAAATAAAATAAAATCAATTAAACCTAAATCTAATTGTTTTAAAAAATATTCTAATTACTAAATCTAATCTAATTAAATTTAAATTGTAAATTAATCCTAATTATTAAATCCAATCAAATCCTATATCTAATCAAATAAAATTAATGTTAGGGAAAAAAATCAAATCAAACTAGAACTAATATTTTTGTGTTTTTTATGATTTGGTAATGATTAAACTAATTAAAACATCCTAATTAAATTAAAATAAATTAGTGAAGAAAGAAAGAAAAAAATATTAATCGGTTAAAAAAACCTAATCCTAATTAATTAATGGAAATAAATGGTTAATAAATAATTAAAAGTTAAAAGGTTAATTAATAAAATAAGAGAAATAGTGAAAAGGTGATGAAAATTGGGAGAGAAAAAAAGATTGAGGGACATCGACGTTACCGGCATGACGGTTGTTGGGCTGCTGCGTTTTGCGGTGCCGTTGAAGGGATCGCCGACGGTTGAGGTGTGAAGGAGTGATGCGGACCCGGTTGATTCGGTGATTCTGACTGAGTTCCACTTCTCTTTTGTTTTCCTCTTCTACGTCTTTGGTAGATTATTTTCCATGTGATTTCATCTTCTTCCCCATATGTATTCTCTCTTCTCCCTTCACACAAACAAAATCAAATCAAAAGAAAACAACACTTTCAAAACAATAATCATGGCCATCAATTGAACCAATAAAAAGCTAGCAAAAATAAAAAAATAAACAACACCACCTGAGGGCTCCGATGGCGGTTTGTGGAGGAAAGATGGTCGTTGAACCGCTCGGTTCTACGGTGAGAGGAAGATATAAGTTCTTGAGTTTTTTTCTTTTTTTGAAAGTGTTCTTGATGTTTTTCAACAAACTATGAAGTTGTTATGATATTCATGAGAGAAAGTGAAGTTTGATCTTAGAGAGAAGGAGGAGAAAATATTTTATGTTTGTGAGAAGAGAGAGAGTGGGAATAAGGGTTAGAATTGTTGGTCCTATTTATCATCATCAATTAGGTTAGAAGAAAAATAATTATAGTAAAACTATGGACCAAATCAAAGCCCAAAAATCAATTTGTTTTAATTCTAATAAAAAATTAAATCAAACTAATTTAATAAGATTGACTTGTTCCCTAAGTTATAAAAAGTGCTAAAAATAGGACAAATAAGATTAAAAACTTCTTTTTTTTTTTGGATTTTTTGAATATTTTATGATTTTTGGTGATTTTTTGACTAAAAATGCATAAAAAGTTAAAATTGCTTATTTTAAAAAATACCTATTTAATTAATACGAAAATTAAAAATAAAATGATAAAAAGTGATTTTTTAATATAAATGAAAATAAAATTAAAACTATAGCTAGAAACAAATAAAAGAAAAAAGTGTTAGAAGTGGGATTTGAACCCGAGACTTTTTACTTGCAAGCCTTACCTCCTTACCAACTGCGCTATATTATTTGTTTGAAATAAAAGCCAATTAAAAGTGCATGAAGCATGGGAAAACATTTTGCTATTTATTAAATTATAAATAATTTAAGAGTAAATTATTATATTTTAAAATAGACTTTAAATCGAATATTTATAAAATTCAAGACGTCAATGTGAATGACCTCAAAATTTTATAAAAAATCCAATTTGGAAATAATTTGAATATTTGAATATGGTGGAAAAATTTTGGGGTATGACAATGTGCTATGAATGTATGATGCACAATGTCATAATAAGCAACGACCATGGCTAGTCAAAAGGCATCATCATTTATTTACTCATCATATCATACAATCATCTCAATATTACACACAAACATCACAACCATCTCAATTAATACAACACATACTTCATACTCGTCATGTTATAAATCATCTCAACAACAACTTACTACAACGAGCAATACATGCATATAGTCATACGATCAAGTTCCACACCATCGACAAATAGCCCTCTAAACCCATCTAAACATGCCAATTAAATTCCATAATATTACTCATAAATTAGTATAAAATATAAGCTTTCATAATCCGAAACAGTTTTCTAACCATGTTTTCTAAATGAAATCGCGCTAAGCGCGATCTGCGATTCTGCAGAAAATATCTACGCGACCTGCATCATACCAGTCCGAGTTTTAAACCCCAAAACACATTTGAATCAGTATTTTCCGGCGATTTAAGGCATGTTAACCTAGTTCTAACATGTATTATCTATTACAAGCATCAAAATACAATCAATCATCATAATCTCATAATCCCAAGAATCATCATCAAAACCCTAGACCTTCAAAACTATGGAATGGTGGAATTGACTCTAGTTCATGGTACTACTCATCATATAATCAAAGATTAACATTCTTATTCGTACAACAACACAATCTAAGCATCATTCTTCATTGTTTCATCATAAACATCCAATCACAAGCCAAACCTACAATTATCTAAGCCTTAGATCAATTATAAGAATTACGATAAGTCCCCTTACCTTAGATTATAGGTATCTTTGATCCTCGTTCCACGTTCTACAGTTGGTTCTCATTTCTCCTCTTCTTGCCCTAGCTCTCTCTCTCTCTCTCTCTCTCTCTCTCTCTCTCTCTCTCACGCTTCTCCCAAATTTTCCAATTAAGTGAATATTTCATCTCTCTTCCTCTTTTTTCTTAGTTAATCTTAGGACCCCTAATATGATCTTTCTATTATGCTCTCAATTACTTCACCTCACACTATCACCTTTATTTTATTTAATCAAATAATAATGTTAATTAATAATTCCAAAACAATTACACTACTTATTTATATTATTACATTATTCTAACCAACACCTCAATCCAGGCTACCCCACACACATCAGACTTAGGCATCACACGTCACATTTATCCAAACATCGCAGAATCTCACAATCACGTCATAATACTCCCAAAAATCCACATATTCATACTAAATCAATTGAATACTTAATTAAATAATTAATCTAGATTTAGAGGTGTTACAATGTTGACCTTAGCCATGTGACATGCCACGTCAACATCTTTAACAACTGTCACTGCCACGTATTAGTGTCACGTCAGCTCTGTTAACAGACGTTAGCATAAGGGACCAAAAGTGTGTCGGGAAAATTTTAGAGGGATCATTCTTTGAAGGAAATGTTTAGAGGGACTAAAGTTGAAAATCACTATATTTAGAGGGACCAAAAAAAATATTTAACCCCACGTCAGACTTTCACTTGCTGGTCCTCCCCTCAGCACCTTCACCAATGTGATCTCTTTACCTTGCAATTGCTTCACTTCCTGTCCTTCTATTCGCACTGGTGACGCTTCAATAGTTAGGTTATCTCTCCCTTGTACATCATCCATTTGAATCACATGCGAAGGATTCGAAATGTATATCCTCAACTGAGACACATGAACCACTTCATGAAGATTCACAAGCGACGGAGGTAAAGCAATCCAATAGGCCACCTCATCTATCCTTTTTCGCAACTTCAAAGCTCTACCGACACCGGTTACTGGAGTAACTCTCAAGAACACATGATCGTCCACTTGGAACTCCAATGCTTTCCTTATCTTATCGTGGTAACTCTTCTGAAGACTCTGAGAACCTTTCATCCTCTCTCGGATCATCCTTATATTTTCAGTCGTCTCTTGCACAATCTCAGGTTCGAGCAAAGCACTCTCGCCCGATTCATACCAACACAACGCAGTTCTACACCTTCTACCATACAACGCTTCAAACAGTGCCTTACCGATACTAGCATGAAAACTATTGTTGTAAGTAAACTCAATCAATGGCAAATGGCTATCCCAGGCTCCTCCTTGGTCTAACAGAATGCCCTTAATAAATCTTCCAGTGACTAGATAGTCCTTTCGGTCGGCCCATCCGTCTGCGGATGAGATGCATAACTCAATCTCAAGGTAGTACCCAAGGCATCTTGCAAACTTTTCCAAAACCTCGACATGAACCTTGGATCCCTATCCGACACAATACTCGACGATATTCCATGCAATATCACAATCTCTTCAATATACATCTCAGACAACATAGAAATAGAATGGTTAATCTTCATCAAAAAGAAATGAGCCGACTTTGTTAACTTATCCACTATCACCCAAACAAAATCATTGCCCTTGGCGGTCTTCGGTAAACTGGACACAAAATCCATTGAAATGTTGTCCCACTTCCATTCTGGAATGTTCAACGGCTGCATTAAACCAGAAGGCTTCTGATGCTTAACCTTCGACTTCTGGAAAGTTAAGCAAGCGTAAAAAAACTCAGCAACATCTTTCTTCATACCAGGCCACCAAAACAACCTTTTTAAATCCTGATACATCTTCATAGCACCCGCAGGAATACTTAACGCATTTCGATGCACTTCTTCAAGAATACTCTTATTAAGTTCTGGAATATCGGGGATACACACTCGAAATTCACCTCTTTTACTTTGGTTAACCAATGTCACTTGTTCAACCAATTTCAAGTAGGATTTTTGTCCTTCTCGAATTTCTTCAAGAATACCACTAGTCAATTTCAGCATTCCAAATTTCACACTATTAGGAGTTGATTCGCACACCAAACTCATATATTTGAATTGTTCAACTAACTCCAATTCATGCACCATCATCATTGACATATGCAAAGAATTTCTACTCAATTCATCAGCCACCACGTTTGCCTTACCAGGATGGTGATTTAAATCAAAATCCTAGTCTTTTAGTAACTCAAGACATCTCCTCTGCCTCATATTTAATTCTTTTTGATCAAACAAGTCCTTAAGACTTTTGTGATCATTAAACACTTCAAATTTATAGCCAAAAAGATAATGTCTCTAAATTTTAAAAATGAACACCACAGCGGCCAACTCTAAGTCATGCGTAGGATAATTCCTCTCATGAATTTTCAGTTGTCTAGAAGCATAAGCAACAACCTATCCATTTTACATCACTACACCATCAAGGCCCATCTTTGACACCTCACAATACACCACAAAAGACTCACTCGGATTAGGAAAAATCAATACCGGAGCGGTCGTCAACTTTTTCTTCAACTCTACAAAACTTTCTTTATACGCAACATCCCACATATAAGCTTGACCCTTTCGATTCAACTTACCTAACGGTAATTCTAACTTAGAAAATCCCTCAATGAATCTTCGGTAGTTACCACCTAAACCAAGAAAACTTTGAATCTCAGTTGGAGACTTTGGAGTTTCCCATTGCAATACATCATCAACTTTTGAAGGATCCACAACAATCCCACCACTAGAAATTACATGGCTAACAATCGGAATTTCAATACTTGTACCTTCACGGTCACTTTGCAACGATGCAAACATTGAAAAAAACACGACCTCTGTTAGAACAAGATTTGTTCTGATCAATATTCTTAGTTTTGATGATAACAATGTATATGAATTTTGTATGAGATAATGTGGTACTCTAATCCTATGCAATTTCCAATTCAGGAATCACATAAAGTGTATGCACAAAATCAGCGCAAGAAGCACTGACTCAGAAGGTTCAGCATGCAACATCAGAACATGGTCTGGCAAGACATCAGAAGATGGTCAAGCAGAATCAGAACATGGTCTATGGAAGCATCAGAAGGACTTGAGATCAGAAGCAGAAGCGCTGAAGTTCTCATGGTATCACGCTAAGAAGCACTTCAAGGTCAGAAGACAAGAAGATGCTCTGCACCAAGCTGTTTGACTCTGATGATATTCAAACGTTGTTTACACAAAAGAAATAAAGAAGCAAGTACAAGATGGCAGGCTACGCCGACTGACAAAAGGAACGTTAGTAGCTATTAAAGGCAACGTCAGTAGACACAGCTAAAGCAAGGCTCGAGGTAGTTGACAAAAGAGTGAAACATTGAATGCAATGCTGTACGGATTACGCAAAGCATTAAATGCTCCCAACGGTCATCTTCTCAAACGCCTATAAACTGAAGTTCTGATGAGAAGCAAGGTTACGAACTCTTAATACAACACTTGCGCAAATATACAGAAACGCTGTCAAATTCAAAAAGCTCTCAAACTTCATCTTCAACCTCACTACATTGCTGTTGTAATATATTAGTGAGATTAAGCTTAAACTTAAGAGAAAATCACAGTTGTGATAATAACTTTTTAAGAAGCATTGTAACTCTTAAAAGAATTTGTTTACATTAATTTGTAAGAACTAGAGTGATCAGGTTATTGATCAGAATACTCTAGAAAGTCTTAGAGGGTATCTAAGCAGTTTGTTCCTAGAGTGATCAGGTTGTGATCAGTATACTCTAGAAGACTTAGAAGTTGTCTAAGTGGAAAACCATTGTAATCTTGTGTGATTAGTGGATTAAATCCTCAGGTGAGGTAAATCACTCCTAGGGGGTGGACTGGAGTAGTTTAGTTAACAACAAACCAGGATAAAAATCATTGTGCAAATTGTTTTTATCTTACAAGTTTTAAAGCTACACTTATTCAAACCCCCCTTTCTAAGTGTTTTTCTATCCTTCAATTGGTATCAGAGTGCCGGTTCTAAGGTGCAAGCACTTAACCGTGTTTAGAAAAGATTCAGGAAGAGAAAAACGCTTAAGTCAAGATGGCTGGTGAAGATCCAACAAATACATCTACATCTGGCTCTGCTGAGCAACAAAATGGAAATGGTAACAATGGTTACACTAGACCACCAGTATTTGATGGTGAAAACTTTGAATACTGGAAAGATAAACTTGAAAGTTACTTCCTTGGTCTAGATGGTAACTTATGGGATCTGCTGATGGATGGTTACAAACATCCAGTGAAAGCTACTGGTGTAAAGCTTACAAGACAAGAAATGAATGATGATCAAAAGAAGCAATTCAAAAATCATCATAAGTGTAGGACTGTTTTGCTGAATGCTATCTCTCATGCTGAATATGAGAAGATATCTAACAGGGAAACTGCCTATGATATATATGAGTAAATGAAAATGACCCATGAAGGAAATGCCCAAGTCAAGGAGACTAAAGCTCCTGCCTTGATCCAGAAATAGGAAGCCTTCAAGATGGAGGATGATGAAAATATTGAGAAGATGTTCTCAAGATTTCAAACGCTAACTACTGGATTGAGAGTTCTTGACAAGGGATACACAAGGGCTGATCATGTCAAGAAGATCATCAGAAGCTTGCCAAGAAGATGGGGTCCTATGGTGACTGCTTTCAAAATTGCCAAGAATCTGAATGAAGTCTCTCTTGAAGAATTGATCAGTGCTCTGAGGAGTCATGAAATTTAGCTGGATGCTAATGAACCTCAGAAGAAAGGTAAGTCTATTGCATTAAAATCTAATTATAAAAAATGCACTAACGCTTTTCAGGCTGAAGAAGAAGATTCTGAAGAATCAGAATCAGAAGAAGAAGATGAACTGTCCATGATCTCTAGAAGAGTAAACCAACTCTGGAAGAGCAAGCAAAGGAAGTTCAAGAGCTTCAGAAGTTCAAAGAAGCCTGAAAGAGGAGAATCTTCTGGAGGCAGAAGATCTGACAAGAAGAAGGTCATCTGTTATGAGTGCAATGAGCCTGGACACTTCAAGAATGAATGTCCAAAACTTCAGAAGGAGAATCCCAAGAAGAAGTTTCATATGAAGAAAGGTCTTATGGCAACATGGGATGATTCAGAATCAGAATCAGAATCAGACTCTGAAGGCGAGCAGGAAAACCTTACACCGATGGCCACAGTGGATGACGGATCAGAATCTACATCAGAATCAGATTCTGAAGAGGTATTTTCTGAACTATCTAGAGAAGAGTTAGTTTCCAGTTTAACTGTGAAATTCTGGACTCAGACACGCGATGTCTTACAGGATGTCACGACATCATTATCTGAATGTTTTCAAACAAATGAACAAAGAGTAAACAGTAAACAACACAGGAAAATTGTTAACCCAGTTCGGTGCAAACACACCTACATCTGGGGGCTACCAAGCCAGGGAGGAAGTCCACTATAAGTAATATTAATTCAAGGTAATACAACTCAATATTACGCCTTTCACTTAATATCTACCCAATGCAACTTCAATCTAAACAGCTAGACCAGAGCTCCTACTCACTCCCCCTCAATCACAGCAGTGATGAGAAACTAACAGACGAAAAGCAAAAGAAGACACTCTTCAAAACACACCTTGATCTTGCTTAAAAGCTTTGATCAAGAACAATAGTACTCTTGCTTAAAAGCTTTGAGTACTTTTTACAACTCAAAACAAAAACGCCTAGACCAAGACAATCATCATGATGATTGTTTGGCTTACAAGAAATCTAGTACACAGACGAACAACACAACAAACTTCTGGACGGCAAACCCTAAAAAACATACATCCAGCAGCTTCTATATAACCTTGCAGCAGCTGGGCCTTGGATCCAATATTAGTTTTAAACCTAATTTTAAAACCATTTCCATAAATCAAAGATCCTATGAATAAACATTGCATAACGTTGTTCTGAAGCGAATCAATATCCAAAGATTCCAAAAGAGGCGCGCAAAGTCTTAATAGATCAACCAACCATGCTGAGAACATAATAAAACACAGCAGCTTCGGATGTCATGACATCGGTCTTGACATCAGTAAAAACCTGCACAAGAGAAACTTCAAAACAATGCATGTCATGACACCGGTCTTGACATGATAAAGACACTATTTGTTTTACCAAAAAATACAGCCAATCAAAAACATCTACAAACTCCCCCTTTGGCGAATTTTTGGCTAAAACAATAATAGATGATACCATCAGAGATCAGAGTACACACAGCAGCCAATAGACACAAGGATCCAAAAAAAAATCTGTTAGACAACAACCTCTTGCTTGATTAATCATAGTACATCCAAGGAATCAAACAGAATAACAGCAACCACACCAACAACCAACAACCAAATCCAATTCACAGCAACCACACCAACACCAACAACCAAATCATCATCATCTATCACTTCTCCCCCTTTCTAGCCACAAAAGAAGCCAAACAACAGGTGAAGATTTACACTTCAGAATCATTCTCCGTACTCATCCCCACATCATTGGAGTTACTAGTCCGGGCATCAGCATCCTCACCCTCCTCAGTCATCACTACCAGTAGTATGATCATCACCACCATCAGCAGAGTATACTTGACAGTCAAGAGAGAAATAGTGCTGGTCTCATATCCAATTAATTGCTATAATCCTTCACAAAGACAAATGCCTAGTTTGCTTCTTAGATTTTCAAATTGATTTGCATCCAAGGCTTTTGTGAAAATATCAGCTAGTTGAAGGTTTGTAGCAACATGTTCCAAGACAATTGTTTTATTTTCAACAAGATCTCTAATGTAATGATGTCTAATATCAATGTGCTTGGTCCTGCTATGCTGAATAGGATTCTTTGAAATGTTAATGGCACTTAAATTGTCACAATATAATGTCATGACATCTTGTGTGACATTGTATTCTGATAACATCTGTTTCATCCAAACAAGCTGAGAGCAACTACTTCCTGCTGCAATGTATTCTGCCTCTGCAGTGGACAGAGACACACAGTTTTGTTTCTTGCTGAACCATGAAATAAGATTATTACCCAAGAAGAAACATCCTCCTGAAGTACTTTTTCTGTCATCAGCACTTCCTGCCCAGTCTGCATCACAATATCCCGTGAGAATGGGTTCACACCCATGAGAGTAGAGCATTCCATATTCACAAGTACCATTCACATATTTCAGGATCCTCTTGACTTGATTGATATGGCTGGTTTTGGGTTCTGCTTGATACCTGGCACATACCCCAACAGCAAAGGCAATATCAGGTCTACTGGCTGTAAGATACAGCAGACTTCCTATCATGCTCCTGTATAGACTTTGATCAACACTGGTTCCCTTTTCATCTTTGGTTAGCTTCAAATGGGTAGGTGCTGGTGTCCTTTTGTGAGAAGCATTTTCCATTCCAAACTTTTTGACAATGTTTCTAGCATACTTGCTTTGAGAGAGAAAGATTGAGTCTTCCATCTGTTTGACTTGCAGCCCAAGAAAATAGGTTAATTCTCCAACTAGACTCATTTCAAATTCAGATTGCATCTGATCAACAAAATGTCTAGTCATCTTGTCTGACATCCCGCCAAAAACAATATCATCCACATAGATTTGAGCTATCAGAATCTTCCCTCCTTCATCTTTAACAAAAAGAGTTTTATCTATCCCTCCTTTCCTGTATCCATTGCTCGTAAGAAACTCAGTTAGTCTCTCATACCAAGCTCTAGGGGCTTGTTTCAAACCATAAAGAGCTTTTCTTAATTTGTAAACATGATCAGGGTGGTTTGGATCTGCAAAACCCTTAGGTTGTTCTACATAGACTTCCTCATTCAAATATCCATTCAAGAAAGCACTCTTCACATCCATCTGGTATAGTTTGAATTTCAGAATACAAGCAATCCCTAACAATAACCTAATTGACTCAAGTCTGGCAACAGGGGCAAAGGTTTCATCAAAGTCAATTCCTTCAACTTGGGTGTATCCTTGAGCAACTAGCCTTGCTTTGTTTCTGATAACAGTTCCCAGTTCATCTGACTTGTTCTTGTAAACCCATTTAGTTCCAATGACATTAGTACCTTTAGGTCTTGGTACCAGCTCCCATACTTCATTTCTTTCAAACTGGCCTAGTTCTTCCTGCATGGCATTAATCCAGAACTCATCTGTTAATGCCTCCTTGACATTTTTAGGTTCAATCTTTGATACAAAACAAGAGTTTGAGACAACTTCTCTTGACCTTGTAATAACTCCACTGTTGAGATCTCCTATAATAAGTTCTTTAGGATGATCTTTCTGAAGTCTTATAGAAGGACTCTTGTTAGGGGGTTCAGTCTCAGCTTCTGTGATAGTGGGACTGCAATCATCTTCTCTTGTAGACCCTTCTGCTGTAAGATCCCAGAATGTTCCGACATCTTCTGTGACATCTGCTTGATTATGAACATCATCAACCACAACATTTATGGATTCCATTATTGTTTTGGTTCTTGAGTTGAATACTCTATAGGCTCTACTGTTTGTAGAGTAGCCCAGAAAGATTCCTTCATCACTCTTGGGATCCATCTTCCTCCTGTGATCTCTATCAGCAAGAATGTAACACTTACTACCAAACACATGGAAGTATTTGACAGTGGGTTTTCTTCCCTTCCAGATCTCATATAGGGTGGTAGAGGTTCCTTTTCTTAAGGTAACTCTATTATGGACATAACAAGCAGTATTCATGGCTTCAGCCCAGAAGTAGATAGGAAGATTCTTAGCATGGATCATAGCTCTTGCTGATTCTTGAATAGTTCTATTCTTTTGTTCAACAACCCCATTTTGCTGTGGAGTAATAGGGGAAGAGAATTCATGATGTATTCCTTCAGAGGAGCAGAATTCAGCAAACTTTTGATTCTCAAATTCCTTTCCATGATCACTTCTGATTCTCACAACACCATTTTCTTTTTCTCTTTGAATTCTTTGACATAGGTCCTTGAAAACATCAAACACATCTGACTTTTCTCTGATGAAGTTTACCCAAGTGTACCTGGAGTAGTCATCCACAACCACATAAGCATATTTCTTTCCTCCAAGACTTTCTATTTGCATTGGTCCCATCAAGTCCATATGTAGAAGTTCAAGAACTCTGGAAGTAGTCAGATGTGTAACCTTTGGATGTGACATTCTGGTTTGTTTTCCTACCTGACATTCACCACATATTTTTCCTTCATCAATTTGTAGCTTAGGAATTCCTCTTACAGCTTCCAGAGAAATAATTCGTTTCATACCTCTTAGATGAAGGTGACCAAGTTTTTGGTGCCACAGCTTTGCTTCTTCTTCTTTAGAACAAACAGTAGAGTAGCTGGATTCATGAGACACCCACAAGTAGCAGTTATCTTTGGATCTGACACCCCTCATTACTACTTCCTTTTCTTCATTAGTAACCACACACTCAGCTTTAGTGAAGTTGACTTGGTATCCTTGGTCACATAGTTGACTGATGCTTATGAGGTTAGCTGTCAGGCCCTTGACCAACAAAACACCTTCTAAACTTGGCACTCCTGAACAGTCTAGTTTCCCAACTCCTTTGATTTCTCCTTTAGCTCCATCACCAAAGGTTACATAACTAGTAGAATGACTTTTGATATCAACAAGCAGATTCTTGAGTCCAGTCATGTGTCTGGAACATCCACTATCAAAATACCAGTCTTCTTTGGCTGAAACTCTAAGAGATGTATGGGCTATTAAGGCCATATTTTTAGGTTTCCATTGTTGCTTCTGGATGGGCATGATCTGCTTAGGTTTGTAAGAAGGAGCTTGATTTGGATATCCATGTAGTCTGAAGCAAAAAGGCTTAATGTGTCCAAATCTTCCACAGTAATGACATCTCCATCTTTGAAACTTTCTCTTCATTTCACCTTTCTCGTGATGTTGAGTCACATGTTTTGACATCGGCTTCGACATCTCAGCTTCAGGTTTAGTTCTGCTACTATCTTGGACATATTTCTTTGCACTGACAAATCCTATGCCAGACATATCTCTTGAACTTTTTCCAACCTGCAAGATCTCCTCCAGCATATCCGTGCCATTGTTCAACATTTTTACTGATTTAGACATCTGATCAAGTTTGGATTGTAACAGGATAATTTCATCATTCAGTTCAGATATAGTTTCATTAAGCTCTTTGTTATCAGCCTCCAACTGGGCTATGTATTTCTTCTGCTTTTCACCTTGTTGACATACTTCAGCACTTCTGATACAGAGCTTTCTGTAGGAGGTTGCCAGTTCTTCAAAGGATAGCTCATCTTCACTAGAGTCTTCATCTGAGTTGTAAACTCCAGTCAGGGCTGTGACATGTTTGGCTGATTCTTCTTCAAAATCACTCTCAGAATCTTCATCAGACCAGGAGACTGACAATCCTTTCTTTTGTTTCTTGAGATAGGTAGGACATTCAGCTCTAATATGTCCATACCCTTCACATCCATGACATTGGATCCCTTTGTTGTGATTGTAATTTTCTTCTGGTTTAGCTCCTCTGCCAGAGTCATAAGATCCATTGATGTCAGATGAGATGTTCTTGACATTAGGTCTTGACTTCTGATGCATCCTTCTCATAATTTTGTTGAATTGTTTACCAAGCATAGCTATAGATTCAGATACATTCTCTTCTCTACTTTCCTTTACTTCTTCTTGAGAGTTGGACACAAAGGCTATGCTCTTGTTCTTCTTTTCAGAATTTTCACTGATTCCCATCTCAAAGGTTTGAAGAGATCCAATTAACTCTTCTACCTTCATTTTGCTGATGTCCTGTGCCTCTTCTATAGCTGTAACTTTCATATCAAATCTCTTAGGTAGGGATCTAAGGATTTTCCTTACCAACTTTTCATCAGACATTTTTTCTCCCAAAGCTCCTGAGGTATTAGCAATATCGAGTAAATTCATATGAAAATCCTTAATACTTTCATCATCCCTCATCCTTAGATTTTCAAATTTTGTAGTTAGCAGTTGAAGTCTTGACATCTTCACTTTGGAGGTGCCCTCATGAGTAGTCTTTAGGATATCCCAGACATCTTTGGCTAGTTCATACTGGTGCACCAGTCTGAATATATTTTTGTCAATTCCATTGAATAAAGCATTTAGAGCTTTAGAGTTGCCAAGCGCCAATGCCTCTTCATCTTTGTCCCACTCTTCCTCTGGTTTAAGAGTTTTGTTGCCATCTTTATCAGTAATAACAGGATGTTCCCATCCTTTGTTCACAGCTCTCCATGCTTTGCTATTCACAGATTTCAGAAAAGCCACCATGAGAGGTTTCCAATAATCATAATTAGAGCCATCCAGAATGGGTGGTCTCATTATAAATCCACCACCTTCTTTGTCCATCGAACCAGAAAATACTTTCCCTAGATCTCACCCAGTAAAAACAGGCAGGGTGCCTGCTCTGATACCAAATGAAATTCTGGACTCAGACACGCGATGTCTTACAGGATGTCACGACATCATTATCTGAATGTTTTCAAACAAATGAACAAAGAGTAAACAGTAAACAACACAGGAAAATTGTTAACCCAGTTCGGTGCAAACACACCTACATCTGGGGGCTACCAAGCCAGGGAGGAAGTCCACTATAAGTAATATTAATTCAAGGTAATACAACTCAATATTACGCCTTTCACTTAATATCTACCCAATGCAACTTCAATCTAAACAGCTAGACCAGAGCTCCTACTCACTCCCCCTCAATCACAGCAGTGATGAGAAACTAACAGACGAAAAGCAAAAGAAGACACTCTTCAAAACACACCTTGATCTTGCTTAAAAGCTTTGATCAAGAACAATAGTACTCTTGCTTAAAAGCTTTGAGTACTTTTTACAACTCAAAACAAAAACGCCTAGACCAAGACAATCATCATGATGATTGTTTGGCTTACAAGAAATCTAGTACACAGACGAACAACACAACAAACTTCTGGACGGCAAACCCTAAAAAACATACATCCAGCAGCTTCTATATAACCTTGCAGCAGCTGGGCCTTGGATCCAATATTAGTTTTAAACCTAATTTTAAAACCATTTCCATAAATCAAAGATCCTATGAATAAACATCGCATAACGTTGTTCTGAAGCGAATCAATATCCAAAGATTCCAAAAGAGGCGCGCAAAGTCTTAACAGATCAACCAACCATGCTGAGAACATAATAAAACACAGCAGCTTCGGATGTCATGACATCGGTCTTGACATCAGTAAAAACCTGCACAAGAGAAACTTCAAAACAATGCATGTCATGACACCGGTCTTGACATGATAAAGACACTATTTGTTTTACCAAAAAATACAGCCAATCAAAAACATCTACAAACTGGACTTCTGGAACTCAAGGCTCATCTTAGTATCAAATACAAAAAGATGAAAAAGCTATTTGATTCTGAAACTAAGAAGCTGGAAGTGGAAAATTCTGAACTGAAGGAAAAAGTTTTAAAATTATCTAAAGATGTTGGATCTCCTTCTGAATCAGAAAAATCCATTCCTAGCCTCAATCATATTCTGAAAGAATATGACTCGAGCTTCAGAAAGTTTCTATCTAGAAGTATTGGCAGAAGTCATCTTACTTCTATGATATATGGTGTTTCTGGAAACAAAAGGATTGGCATTGGCTATGAGGGTGATACCCCACACAAATTTGAACCTGTTGATGATTTGAAAATCACATACAAGCCATTGTATGATCAGTTCAAATATGGCCACTCACATGATATTAGGCTCACTTCACATGCCAAAAGCTTTAACACTACACACAACAAGAAGCATGTGACACAACCTAAAAAATATCATGCTGCCAAACCTAAAGAATATCATGCTGTTCCTCCAGTTACTTGTCATGCTAAACCCAAGTTCAATCAGAACTTGAGGAAAACTAACAAGAAAGGACCCAAGAATTTGTGGGTACCTAAGGAGAAGATAATTTCTGTTGCAGATATCCTTAGCAGCAAAGAAGACAAAGCACAAAATTTCATGGTACCTGGACTCTGGGTGCTCGCGACACATGACGGGAAGAAGGTCTATGATCCAAGACCTGGTGCTTAAATCTGGTGGAGAATCAAGTTTGAAGGAGATCAGAAGGGCAAGATAATTGGCTCTGGAACCATAAGTATTGGTAACTCTCCTTCCATAACTAATGTACTTCTTGTAGAAGGATTAGCGCATAACTTATTGTCCATAAGTCAATTAAGTGACAATGGTTATGATATTATCTTCAATCAAAAGTATTACAAGGCTGTAAGTCAGAAGGATGGCTCAATCGTATTTACAGGCAAGAGAAAGAACAACATTTATAAGATTGATCTTTCAGATCTTGAGAAGCAGAAGGTAACTTGCCTTATGTCTGTTTCTGAAGAGCAATGGGTCTGGAACATAAGACTAGGACATGCTAGTTTGATAAAGATTTCTCAGATTAACAAACTAAATCTGGTCAGAGGACTCCCAAATCTGAAATACAAATCAGATGCTCTTTGTGAAGCATGTTAGAAGGGCAAGTTCTCCAAACCTGCATTCAAATCTAAGAATGTTGTCTCTTCCTCAAGGCGTTAGAACTTCTGCACATTGATCTGTATGGACCAGTCAAAACAGCATCTGTCAGAGGGAAGAAATATGGATTAGTCATCGTAGATGATTATAGCCGCTGCACATGGGTAAAGTTCTTAAAATACAAGGATGAGTCTCATTCAGTGTTCTTTGAATTCTGCACTCAGATTCAATCTGAGATGGAGTGCAAAATCATAAAGGTCAGAAGCGATCATGGTGGTGAATTTGAGAACAGATTCTTTGAGGAGTTCTTCAAAGAAAATGGTATTGCCCATGATTTCTCTTGCCCTAGAACTCCACAGCAAAATGGAGTTGTAGAGAGAAAGAATAGGACTCTACAAGAAATGGCCAGAACCATGATCAATGAAACAATAATGGCTAAGCACTTCTGAGCAGAAGCAATAAACACTACATGTTATATTCAGAATAGAATCTCTATAAGACCTATTCTAAATAAGACTCCTTATGAATTATGGAAGAACAGAAAGCCCAACATTTCATATTTTCATCCTTTTGGATGTGTTTGTTTTATTCTGAATATTAAAGATCATCTTGGTAAGTTTGATTCTAAGGCACAAAAATGTTTCCTTCTTGGATATTCTGAACGCTCTAAAGGCTACAGAGTATACAATACTGAAACATTGGTTGTAGAAGAATCAATCAATATCAGATTTGATGATAAGCTTGGTCTTGAAAAGCCAAAGCAGTTTGAGAATTTTGCAGATATAGATATTGATATATCAGAAGCTGTAGAACCAAGAAGCAAAGTTTCAGAAGCTGAAAATCTCAGAAGCAAAGAATTAGAAGATCAAGTTGCTGCATCTTTAGAGAATCTCAGAATTTCTGAAGATCCAACAGTCAGAAGATCTTCTAGACTCACATCAGCTCATTCAGAAGATGTGATTCTTGGAAAGAAAGATGATTCTATCAGAACAAGAGCATTCCTTAAGAACAATGCAGAATGTCAATTAGGTCTTGTTTCTTTGATCGAGCCAACTTCTGTTGATCAAGCTCTAGAAGATCCAGACTGGATAATTGCCATGCAAGAAGAACTAAATCAGTTTACAAGGAATGATGTATGGGATCTTGTTCCTAGACCAAAAGGATTCAACATCATTGGTACTAAGTGGGTTTTCAGAAACAAGCTTAGTGAGAAGGGAGAAGTGGTAAGAAACAAAGCCAAACTGGTGGCTCAGGGTTATAGTCAGCAAGAAGGTATTGACTATACAGAAACCTTTGCACCAGTGGCCAGGTTAGAATCTATTCGCTTATTAATTTCTTTTGCCACTCAGCATAACATCACTTTGTATCAGATGGATGTTAAGAGTGCCTTCTTAAATGGTTATATAAATGAGGAAGTCTATGTCCACCAACCTCCTGGTTTTGAAGACTCTAAGTCTCCAGAACATGTTTTCAAACTTAAGAAATCATTGTATGGATTGAAAGCAAGCTCCTAGAGCTTGGTATGAAAGATTAAGTTCTTTCCTTCTGGACAATGGTTTCACTAGAGGACAAGTGGATACGACTCTCTTCTGTAAAACATCTAAGAAGGACATTTTAATTTGTCAAATTTATGTTGATGATATTATTTTTGGAACATCTAATGCTTCACTTGTAAAGGAGTTTGCTAAGTCTATGCAGGCTGAATTTGAAATGAGTATGATGGGAGAACTCAAGTATTTTCTTGGGATTCAAATCAATCAAACTTCTGATGGGACATATTTTCATCAAACGAAGTATGTGAAAGAACTTCTGAAGAAGTTTAATCTTTCTGAAAGCAAAGAAGCCAAAACTCCTATACATCCAACGTGTGTTCTAGGAAAGGAAGAGGTAAGTAAGAAGGTAGATCAGAAGTTGTGCAGAGGTATGATTGGATCTCTTCTATATTTAACTGCTTCTAGACCTGATATTTTATTCAGTGTTTGTTTGTGTGCTAGATTCCAATCAGATCCTAGAGAATCTCACTTAACTACTGTTAAGAGAATTCTGAGGTATCTGAAAGGTACTACTAATGTTGGTTTAGTCTACAGAAGATCTAAAGAATAAAACTTAGTAGGATTTTGTGATGCTGACTATGCTGGAGATAGAATTGAAAGGAAGAGTACTTCTGGAAGTTGTCAATTTCTAGGAAGTCACCTGATCTCCTGGTACAGCAAGAAGCAAGCTACCATTTCCCTCTCAACAACAGAAGCAGAATATGTTGCTGCTGCTGGTTGTAGCACACAAATGCTCTGGATGAAGAGTCAGCTAGAAGATTATCAAATATATGAGAGCAAAATTCCTATCTTCTGTGATAATACTTTTGCCATATGTTTATCTAAGAATCCTATCTTACACTCCAAAGCTAAACATATTGAGACTAAACATCATTTCATTAGGGACTATGTTCAGAAGGGCGTTCTCTCTTTAAACTTTGTGGATACAGACCATCAATGGGCTGATATCTTTACAAAACCCCTTGCTGAAGATAGGTTTAAGTTCATTCTGAAGAATATCAGTATGGATTTATGTCCAAAATGAGAAGATGAGAAGGTCTTACGTATGGCTAAGTTCTGAAATGTGTTGGGATTGTGTTTTTATAAGAAGTTCTGATAATGATCAATTATAAGTTCTGATTCTGTTATTACTAACGTTTCACTATCTAAGTTGATTTAGAATCTCTTTTAAAGTAAAACAGCTGTCACCAGTTTTCCAGAAAATGAACACGTGTTCACTATTTTTGGACAAGCATGCGTGCAGTTGAGGAGACGCCGCCCTAGGTAACTGTGCAAATCATTTCATTTTGTCACTTTATCTCTCCTAACGTCATATCTCATTAAATGCAAATTGATGTCATGTTTTTCTGTAATCATTTCACTTAAACCATATTGCATTTATTATTTCCTTGTATCCAACCTTTTATGTACTCCTCTTCATCTTCATTTCATCTTTTTCACTCTCTCTCTCTCTCTCTCTCTCTCTCTCTCTCTCTCCATTTGTCCCTCTCTTTCGTTTTACATTCAACGCATAAACCCTAGTTTGTGTCTGCCTCTTTGCATTTCACCATGAATCCTTCATCAAGTTCTTCAAGCCAAGCAGAAGTTTCTTCCACTCATCTGGTTTTCAGCAAGCATGGGTATGCTCCATTGAAGACCTGTTCCATTCCTTCTTCAGATTTGGAAGTTCTCTGTGAATCTTCAGTGGATTTTGAAAATCTGAAAGTACATGGTTTCAAACCCGAAGCAAAGACAATGGCTCAAGGCTGGTCAAACTACCTTGATAGATTGGTTGGACCAATTTATCCTGCTCTTGTGAAAGATTTCTGGGCTCATGCAACGGTTACCCCAACTGCAATCATCTCCTTCGTGTTAGGGCATGAAGTTGTGATAACTAAAAAGTTGATAAAGAAGCTGTACAACCTGGAGGATGAAGAAGGATGTACTGGTCCTCTTCATGGCAGAGTTTGTTGGCCACAGGTTGATAGACAAATATCCCATGCTACTGGTGTTGAATCTCATAAAACTGGTGTGTTGAGGCCGTTCTACCAAGTTTGGGCTGAGATTATTCTGGGATCTCTTCATCATAGAAGAAGATCGTTCTCCTCATCGTACATCAGTCCTGATCATAAATATACTCTCTTCTGCATTGGAAGAAGAATTGAACTCAACATCTCCAACATTCTTTTTCAGAATTTGAAGACGTCTATTGAAGAGTCAAGAGATGAAGAACTTGAGAAGTATCCTCACCTTCCAAAAACTGCTATTCCTTTCGCCAGAATGATTTCAGACATTATGATAGAAAGTGATTTGATGGATTCCCTAAAGACTATTGGAACGTCCAAGTTATTTGGAGTTATTCAAGGGCACGTTATTAATGGTTTTGATCTGCAAAGGTTGGAACTTATCAGGGAGATAACTTCTGTTCCTGTAATCTTCCCAGATATTCTGACCAGAAGAATTCCGGTTGAAGGCTTTGCTACCTTGTTCCAAGCTAAACTTAAAAAGGTTGTTAAGCACTATCTGGAAGCTTCTGTAAGAGCTCAATCTTCTGTTGATCCTGCATGGATTCATGGAAGAGTGCTTCCTTCTCTGGCTGACCTTTAGAAGAAGGATAAGAGGAAGCAAGAAGCAAGGCTGAAGAGAAAGGCTCAAGAAGAAGAAGCCAAGAAGCAGAGGGTCACCTTTGATCCTATGAAAGTAAACTCCAAAGAATATCTAGAGCAGCGCATCAGGGAATCTTTCCGTGCTGAAAGAACCAACAATTTTCCCAGGCAAGTATACCAACCACCTCCTTCTGAACCTCACAACACCTTCACCATTCCAAATCCTCCCCAACCATCTCTTTCTACACCTGTTTTGAACCCCACTCCATTAAATGTCTATCCTCCCACACCTTCTAATATTCCATCCTCATGAATCCTCCCCACAGATATTCCATCCTCATCCACCACAGCAACTCCACCCTCTCTATCCCATCCCTTACCTTCCAGAAAATCCAACCCATATTGCCTCCTTTACCCTGACTACAAATTCACCTTCAACCCTCCTGAACCTGAACCTCATATCTTCCTGGAGTTGTTCAAGCACAAATTTGTGTCTAGGCTGGATCTCTTGCGAGATGCCTTCCTAAATGATCTTGATGATGTTTCTACCAGAAACCTTTGGAGAAGCTTTCAGGTTGAAGCAATGAAAGTCCAGAAGAGACTAGTGGCTGCTGCACCTGGTTATGCTGGCTATCGACTAGAAGCTGATGATGGTGTATACTATCATCCCATCAAAAACAGGAGAGTTCTTGAGGAGAAGATGTTTGTTGATGAATTGCTGGACAACCTTTGTAGGGAGATTGTGATTTGGAGACCTAAGTATCCAGTTCTGACTGGAGACTTCGAGTCACTATTTGACTTTCTGAGGGAAAATCCTTTTGAGGAGGACCCCAATTTGGTCATTCCAGAAGTTGTTGTTCCTCCAGAAGTTGAAGGTCCTTCTGCTCCAAGGAATCTTGCTGCCATTCTTCAAGCTCTTAAGAATAGAGATTCTGATCTTCCTGCTCCAGAATATGAAGAAGATGCTTCTATGGGAGAAGCTGATGCGGAAGATCATCCTGCTGAGACTATTCCTGTTGAGGAAAATCATGATGATGATCTGACAATGGAAGCTACAGTTGAGAATGCTGTCCCTCTGGATAGAAGTTGTGAAGCTTCTTCTGGTGAACCCTCTCTTCTGGTGAACCCTCTCTTCTGGTGAAGACTCTAGAGGTTATTCAAAAGAACCAAGCTGAGCTAGCTTCTCGTATGGACAAGCAAGAAGACATCAATGCTGAGTTCCGCTCATTCATGGAGAGGCAGACTGAGAGCAATGCTGGGATTCATGACATGCTGGCCAAGATTATGTCTAAGCTAGGGTCGTCTTAAGTCCTTTGTGTCTTAGTTGTTTCTTTGTTTCTTGCATCTGTCTTCTATGCATCTTCCTTGTACCTTCTGATAATTCTCTTTTGCAATCAATGAAAATTATCCTCTTTTTTCTCTCATATTGTTTTGTTTTTCATCTGAATCTTTTGTGTTTTTGATGTTATGACAAAAAGGGGGAGAAAATGTGATAAATGATCTGATTTATATTATCAGTTGCTGGGAGTAAGTCTCCACATTTCTAACAGAACTTGCAAGTTCTATGTCTTTGAGTGTTTTGTAGGAATGAAGACATTCTTAAAAGCTCAACATGAGAAGCAAAGACATGGGGAAAAGCAATTATGTATAGAAACAAGCTCATGGAAATTGAAGCAAGTTGAGTGCTATGAAGCTTCAAGATCAGAAGCAAGAAGGAAGAATGTTATGATATTCTGATGATAGAATATGTTCTAACTCATTCTTATTCCTTATATATTCTGATGCATGTTTAGTTCTTAATATGCTCTGAAACATTATTGTTTTTGCTCTGACACATATTATATGTTCTGATACATATTTTATGTTCTGATTCATTCATGCTCTGAATTTTGTCGTGTAGTTTGTTCTGTAATATTTCAGGATGTAGAGATGCTCTGGTACATTCAACAATGTTCTGATACAATCTAGCATGCATTGATTCAAGAAGAAATTCAAGCTCTGAAGTTGTCCTATGGAAGCAAGAAGCAGAAGCTATGAATGTTCTGAAGATCTAAGCATATGTGATCATCTCAACTGAAATGGAAAATACTCAGGGAAGTCCTTCATTTATAAATTTCTTCCAGTATTTATTTCAGGGGGAGATTATTTATCTCAGGGGGAGATTGTTAATCTTAGGGGGAGACATATTCACACACTATGCTTATATGCTTCTTCTATAACTGTGTAATTGTCTTTAGCCGTCTGATATTCTGATTGCAAATTCATATCATTTATATATGTTTTTGTCATCATCAAAAAGGGGGAGATTGTTAGAACAAGATTTGTTCTGATCAATATTCTTAGTTTTGATGATAACAATATATATGAATTTTGTATGAGATAATGTGGTACTCTAATCCTATGCAATTTCCATTTCAGGAATCACATAAAGAGTATGCACAAAATCAGCGCAAGAAGCACTGACTCAGAAGGTTCAGCATGCAACATCAGAATATGGTCTGGCAAGACATCAGAAGATGGTCAAGCAGAATCAGAAAATGGTCTATGGAAGCATCAGAAGGACTTGAGATCAGAAGCAGAAGCACTGAAGTTCTCATGGTATCACGCTAAGAAGCACGTCAAGGTCAGAAGACAAGAAAATGCTCTGCACCAAGCTGTTTAACTCTGATGATATTCAAACGTTGTTTACACAAACATCAGATCAGAAGCAAGTACAAGATGGCAGGCTACGCTGACTGACAAAAGGAACGTTAGTAGCTATTAAAGGCAACGTCAGTAGACACAGCGAAAGCAAGGCTCGAGGTAGTTGACAAAAGAGCGAAACATTGAATGCAATGCTGTACGGATTACGCAAAGCATTAAATGCTCCCAACGGTCATCTTCTCAAACGCCTATAAATTGAAGTTCTGATGAGAAGCAAGATTACGAACTCTTAATACAACACTTGCGCAAATATACAGAAACGCTGTCAAATTCAAAAAGCTCTCAAACTTCATCTTCAACCTCACTACATTGCTGTTGTAATATATTAGTGAGATTAAGCTTAAACTTAAGAGAAAATCACAGTTGTGATAATAGCTTTTTAAGAAGCATTGTAACTCATAAAAGAATTTGTTTACATTAATTTGTAAGAACTAGAGTGATCAGGTTGTTGATCAGAATACTCTAGAAAGTCTTAGAGGGTATCTAAGCAGTTTGTTCCTAGAGTGATCAGTATACTCTAGAAGACTTAGAAGTTGTCTAAGTGGAAAACCATTGTAATCTTGTGTGATTAGTGGATTAAATCCTCAGGTGAGGTAAATCACTCCAAGGGGGTGGACTGGAGTAGTTTAGTTAACAACGAACCAGGATAAAAATCATTGTGTAAATTGTTTTTATCTTACAAGTTTTAAAGCTACACTTATTCAAACCCCCCCCCCTTTCTAAGTGTTTTTCTATCCTTCAACCTCGTCTCTTAGGAACTCACTCACTTGTTTAGCAGTCAACAATGTCAGCTCTCCGTTATCACCAAACTTAGGGAACCTCAAAGTCTTATTGTAACAGTTGATATGAGCATAGTTGAACTTCAACCACTTCATTCCAAGAATCACATCGATTTGGTGTAAGTGTAGACTCACAAATCCATAAAAAAACTCTTATCAAAGATAGTCAAAGGACATCCCAAACAAATAAAAGTAGTAGTAACAGAACCCCTAGTAGGGTATATATTACTATACTACCGTCCATAGAAGATAATTTCAATCCCAATATAGTAGCATAATCAATTGAAATAAACGAATGAGTAGCACCAGTATCAATAATAGTAACCAATTCGACATTTTTAATGAAACAAGTACGTCAAATCAAGTTGTCCTTATTAGAATCTTCTGCTCCGCTCAAAGCAAACACTCGGCCGTTAGTTTTGGAAGAATTAGCATCCTTCTTTGGCTTATGACACTGGGTCCTAATATGACACTATTCACTACAATTAAAACAAGTCAGACCATCTGTTGCACCCTAAAATTGTCCCTCCTATCTTGCTACTAACTGGCTTAGGCTTTGCATTCATTTGCATCTTTTCATTAGGAAATTAACATAACTTTGCATTCATTTAAAAAATCAAAAAGTATGTGCTTGTGTTCATTTATGCGTTTTGTACGATTTTATGATTATTTTGATTTTGTTCATTTTTACAAATCTTTTGTGATTTTATAATTTTAATTTAAAGTCAATTTAAATTTTAAGTTGAATTTTTATTAAAGTTTAAAATAAATTGTTTTGTTATTTCTTGTTTTATTTTTATAAGGTGCAAGTAACAAGTCAAGTGCAAATCCCATTTATTTTTTTAGTCCAAGTCAATAAATCCAAGTCATTAGATCAATTAGTCCATAAAATTACTTTCAAAATCCAATTCACTCTTTTTTAAAAAAAAATCCATATTAACCATTTTAGTTTATCCACTTATCTATAAATAATTTTCCATTACAACCAATCAACCATATTAGTAATATTTTGTTTACTAACAGTGACATTTCACCAGCATTTTACATCAGTAAACATTCTGCAGAAAAATAAAACGCAGACATTTTTTCCTTTCATCCTTAAGTCACGCAATTCCCCCCTTCCATTCACCTTGCCATTCCCCCTTCTGATCCAAATCCTTACCCAATTATCTCTTTTACTCTCACTGTCCTCACTCTATATAGCCATATGCTTAACACAAAGAAAAGACAGGAAAAAACCACACTGTTACTCTGCTTAAATTCAACCAAGAACTTCCTCCAAGCTCCAAAATCCTCAATAAGCCTTCACCAAACCAGATCCAAATTTCGTCAATCACTTTCCATCACCACCAACTTCCTTCAATTCATCATAACCTGCATCTCACAACAAGATAAATCACAACCTGCTTCACAAATTGAGTAACCTCCATTCACCTGTATATTCACTTTTCAAAAAACAACCTTTAAAACCCACATCGCAACTCTTCATATACACAAACAACAACTCAGTGCAACCTATAAACCAAGTACCTCCATTTTATTCCAAAAAACCTTCACAAATAACCATCCATAACAGAAACACCCATAACCAGCTTCACAAGGCAGCATCACCAATGACTAACATTCACAATAAACATAATTTATCATATCATCTTCAACACGACGAATCTATTGTACAAATTTCCTGTAACACGTATCAGTTGCAGTGCAAATCGAGCAGTACCTGCATCATTACATCACATCCTCGCTGTAGACTCTAAATTAGGTATCAACACTCAAAAAGTCACTTCTCCACTTCACTTTAACACCATCAAATGCAACAGAACTAGTCTAGGAGTTTGATTCGGAGGGGAAGCAGAGGAAGCTGCAACGAGCAGAAAGAGGAGACTCAAAAGTCATACTTCAACAACTTCTTGAGAATTTTTTATCTCCGCCGGTAAGGGTGTGTTTGATTCGAGGTAGAGCGAGGGGAGGGGAGGGAATATTTATAATGAAATGCGTTTGGTTCAATTTTTAGGAGGGGGAGGAGGGGGCAAAATCGCTCCACTTGATACTTTTTGCGTTCCCCGAATCGGGGGGATTCAGAGGGGAGGGGAGGGAATCTGAGTTTTAATATTAATTAAATTAATATATTTACTAAAATATCATCAGTTTTATATTATTATTTTTAAAATGTTACTTTCTTTCATGTTTCTGCTTTTCTTTTTGTGATTTTTTCTCTATTGCTTCCATCAACTTATTATAATTATTCTTCACCTTCAATTTTTTTTAAATTTTTTTATTTAATAAAAATTATAATTACTGTAATTTTTTTATTATAATTTATTTTATGTATTCAAAAATTGTTATCAATGCATAGTTTATTTTGTGTCGAGAAACGCATAGTTTATTTTGTGTTGAGAGTTATAATACGAATCAATTGTACTCAATATTTTTAATATTATGCGATAAGTTATGACTTTTTAATCACTCAATTATACAAATATTGTTTCCAAAAAAAATCACCTTTGAATATCATATTACTTATATAAAATTACAAGGATAAAATTGTAAATTATTGTTATAATCCCTCCCCTCCCCTCGTAAACAAACATATTTTTAAACGAAATCCCTCCCCTCCTCTCCCCTTGTTTGAATCAAACATATATATTAATACAAAAAATCCCTCCCCTCCCATCCCCTTCCCTTCCCTCCATTAAAATCTCCCCCTTCCTCCTCATTTGAATCAAACAGACCCTAACTATTTTATTATGTTCATATTTCATATATCATGCTTAGACTTCTTTCTGTATCATTTGTTGACAGTCTTGCTTGTTGAATACCGATCTTGATTGTTTGATTACTTGATTGTTGATGTGGATATTCATAGCATGTTAGAGTTTGCTTTAGGTTTTGATTTATTTGTGTGCATTATTTTTGGTTCTGAAAAAGAGAGAGGAAAAGAAATTTGAGAGCGTATGGAAAAAACAGAGAGAGTAGAGTTTATGATTTTGACCGAAGAAGATGAATTAGAGTGTGAGAGGCGGATTTGTTTGGATTATTTAGGGTTTTATTTATTTTTTATGTTGGCCCTCAGTGTATGGGGTTCGATCCAATTCTCCAATGTTATACCCCTGCAGTGAATTCATACCCCTTCCCGAGACTGATACAATATGTTTTTGGGCTAATAAATCTTCAGCCCATCTGAATTTCTTGCTACACCCTTGCCTACTGATTTGTAAACCCCCTATGTTGGACTGTTAATATTTGTTTGGGCCATTGCATTTGAGCCAAACTGATTTGCTTGTGACACACTCTTTATTTTATTGTTTGTTTAGCCAATTACTATTATTTTCTAATTGTTTTTAATATTTGTTTTTTAAAGTTTCAATTTTATTTCTTTTTGATATCAAAAATACAAAAAAAAACATATGTTAGTATTTTAGAATTATACTTTTAATTTTTCTTCTTTCATAATTTTTTTTAAAACATTAAAAAACAAAAAACACTTTAATTATTATTTAGGCAAAATACCCTGTTTTGTCCCTTAAATTTATCTCGGGGTCAATTCTAGTCCCTTAAATTTAAAAAGTTCCAATGTAATCCCTTATGTTTTCAAACAGCTTCAGTTATATCCTTTTCGTCTAATTCTCACAAATGGTGTTAATTTATGCATGTGTGGAATATGACGTGGAATGACCAAGATCACCAAAATTTCAAAAAATTCTCAAGATTTGTCACCTTTGTCATTGTACAATGTTGCTTACCACTAGGTCATTTAAACTTTTGATAATTATATTTACAAATTAAATATATATTATATTATTCTTTCATTATTACCTTCTCTATTGTCATCATGTTCATTACTAAACCATGAAATCGCATACAGAGAATCTGTTTGGGATGAGTCAGAACAGGTGGCCAGCAACAACGGCTTGATCTTCGGTGATGGTTGAGAAAAAAAGGGTTATACATGTATGTTACTCTAATTCCAAAGTAAGAGAGAGAACAAAGGTACAATAGAAAGTATGTAGTTTTGGGTAAAATTTTGATTACCTTGCCCTCTAGGTGGAGAGGACTATTTACAGTATTCTCTTTGGTATTGGACTAGGTCGACCTATATTCGTGGTCCTGGGCGTAAGAGCCTAGAATATAGGAAGTCGTTTAATAGGTCTGATCGGAAAAATAGCAAGTGTACTATTTTCACCGATGTAGTTATAATGGGTTTAACCCTAAGTATCGATCTCGAGGACTGCGTATGAAATACAAGTTATTATAATGAGTCAATTAAACAAATGAGCATAGGGGTGTTTTTGATGATCAATGAAATAAGTTACAATAATAAAAATAAGCTAAAATTAAAGTTGAGCTTTTTATAATATGAGGAAAATTCCAAGGTAAGGTGTGTGATTTACTTTATAACAACTCTGGATTCAGATCTCTTTAACAAGTTCATAGAATTCAATTATTTATTCTTAAGGATGTTTTCCTAAGTCCTTAGTGAAAACCTTTTGGTTTATAATCCTATTACCTAAGTCCTTAGAGATATAAGAGAAAACCAAATCTTTGATTAATCAAGAATTTCTAAATAATCATACGATATCCCTAGTCCTAGGTGATAACTATAAGGTTCAATTGTATACAAACCTTAACAATAATAGTCCAAAAAATTGTTAACCATGAAACAATGCTTATTGATCCGATAAAGAAAGCATTAAAAACATTATACAATCGAATTGAATAATACGAACATTTGATTAACAAAATACGAAATCTAGATTCATTACAAATCAAATCAAGGACACCCCCTAGCATTGGAGGGTTTAGCCTCTCATAATATTCAAGAAACACATATAAAATATGGTGGACATTACTCAATAATTTTGGTAACATTGATCTTCAATGGTGGATCACCTTGAATCTCGTAACCTCCAAAATCTTTGATGAAGCTATCTCCACTTTTCTAGAATGCTTTCGTATAAAAAAAAAGTCCCCAAAAAAACTTCAAATATAAACCTAAATAGTCTCCATACAAGCCTCAATCTGTACAAAGTCTAAAGTGCCCTTGGAGCTAAGTTTCAATGTACAAAACTCAAATAATAGGCTTTTACGCGCCTGCCAACACGGGCCGTGCCAGACAACACGGCCGGCCGTGATGGCCCCCTGGATTTTATATGGGTCTTCCCTTGAATTCTGACACGGGCCGTGTGCTGAGACACTGGCCGTGTTGGACCCCAGAATCTTGAATTTTCATATTTCTCTTGTTTCTCCTTCCTCCATGGTTTCTATGACACTTAAGATGACTTGTTAAAACTGAAACTTGTACACCACTAGACATACGGCATAAAAAACATCTAAAACTTAAATAAATAAATAAATAAATAAATAAAACAACGAAAACATCAACATCATAAAATGCGAGAAACTTAAACAATTGCAATAAAACTCACAACAAAGTGTTACCGAATTGATAGATGTGGACCGAATGCATGATGAAATTAAAATGAAAATGGTGACCGATCAAGGTCTTGGTTAGCCGATCAAGGGGAACTACCCATTGGCGGGGACGGAGGCTTAGCATGCTCGAATTACCTTATGATGTGGGGGGACCCACTGATCAGCCGTGCTCGGTCGGAGGGGAGATTCACCCATTGCTTGCTCCATGGAGTGGGCCAATGATTATTGGGCCTCTTAACACTTATGGGTGGATTGGGCCAATTATATAATTTGGCTAGTCCTGAACAGGATCCCCCCAAGTTGTTGCTTTCGGGCGTGGAAGTGATGACTTAAGGTCGTCGGGCGCGAATGCCGAGGCGATCCGACAAGGAGACGACATTTAAGCCGAGCAGAATGGAAACGATGGGGCATAGTAATCGGTAGAAGGGGAGGTGAACAACTATCTGAAGGTGGAGAGGTAGCGTATGTGTGTGTGTGTTTGCTTCGAGCTTTGCGCATCATTTAATGTGCAATGATAGCTAGTCTAATAGCTAGGGTTTAGGGTTTTATGATGGCTTTCCCTCTTCCCGAGCTCAAGCGGGCAGGTCAAGTGGTGTCGTAACTGCCTATAAATATGTGGAGCTAGGTTCCATTTTACACTTTACACTCTCTCTTCACCCTTGAACTCTCTTGTTGCTGCTAACTTCCTCCGCCATCGGTTCCACCGTTGCTCTTCATCTTCCCAAGTTTACAAGTCTTTATCCATCGTTCCAAGTAAGTTTGGATTTTGATCATCTCTATTTTTTGTAATGTTTCCATAGCTTTAACTTAGAAATGCATGTGGTTAGGGTAGTTTTAGAATAATTTCTAGGCGTCTCCGGTGAGGTGTTGGTGGTTCACGGTGGAGAAGCAAGCTTTTCCATTGTCACCGATGAGATTCAGGATGGACTTCACCGTTTTGAATATTATTATGGGCCGGAGTCTTTTGGGATTCCATTTGAAGCTCTTTATTTTATTTAAATTACGTGAGCTTTTCGATGGAGCTTCATGAATTTTCCGGTGGGGCTTCAACTGGAATCTGGGTTTGACCAAGGCTTTCATTCGCTATTCCGTATGGTGGTGTCGAGAACTGAGTTATATGTTATGATCGTCTATTCCCTTGGCGGAACGATTGGTGGTTTTCTTTTTCTACTAAGGGCATGGGCCGAGGACGCTATCCTCGAGCCAATTTACGCCCTTTCACTTGATTAGCGGTGGAAGTATGGATTTGAGTTATCGTCAAATTCACTTGTTTCCTCTGCTTTTCAGGTGATAATGGCCAAACCGGTGGATGATACGACACTTACCTCTACCTCAACGTCCTTATCTGCTACTCCTCCTATCGAGCGGGAGGTTCTTGTAGAAGATTGGGTGACCAACGAGGAGCTCGACTCAGAGTTTCTCTTTGCTACAGACTGTAGTGATGTCCATACCATGGTCGGTGGACTCGTGGGTGCCACACGGGACGATAATAATTGGGTTGTATCTGTTCCTGATGAGGATGAGCTAGTTTGTAGTACATTTGCACCTGACCTGATTCCGATGTACGAGATCATCTTCAGGGATATGGGGTTTCGTGTGCCGTTCACATACTTCCAAATTTTCATTTTCAACCATCTGGAGCTTTCGCCCAGCTAGCTTCATCCGAACTCGATTGCCTTTATCAGGGTGTTTGAGCTGACCTGCCGGTATCTACAAAATTGGGGCGACGGTCTCGCTGCTCTTCTATTGCTTTCACTTCCAGCAAAAAAATGAATTTGGACGGTTCGACTGGGTTTCTCTGAAATAGGCAAAGAAGCTTTTTAAGCCCTTGTTAAATTCAATTAAGCATTTCAAGATGAGGTACTATCTTCTTCGGCCTTAGACGGGGAAGGCCGGGGATTCAGTCTTCCATCGTGTCCCCCTACTGGACAAGCAAGGCAGACCTGTTTTGAACAACATTGGAGATCCGAGGATGGCGTTAAAGCATAAGTTCTGGTTTCAGTGGTCGCAAGACCATTTTAAATATAATACCAACTAGTTCATTATCAAGGTCGGGGATTTGGATACCGATGACCGGGCTAGTTACAAAAAGATGTCTGACTTCGTGCAAAGCTTTTTTCCTGTCCAGAAGGTGGACCAAACTAGGAAGCTTTTGTTTGATGCCGAGGGGGAGCCATATTTGGAGCCCCGGTATATAATTTTTAAAGAGCTTACTGACTGTGAATTTGCTGATGAGGCCATGATTCTCTTTGGTACCAACTTGTGATGTATAATTTATTAAGTATGCGCTTGTTTTATTATCTTGATGATCGGATTTCTCTTTGTTTATTTTGTAGGGTCAACAGAGAGCAGGCAAGAACGTGCGTTGAAACACGCTGCCGCTAAGGAGAATACCTCAAAGAGGGGTACCCCCATTCGTCTGTCCCATGTTCAGCCTGCTCTGGGGACTGGCTCTGGGTCTTCCTCCTCTTCCCCGGTGGTTGCTCGGTCTCCTCTTCCAATAGTAGATCAATAGCCTACCTCTGTGCCTGTTCCTGTCTAGCCTCCTTCTTCTGCCTCTTTAGCCGACCCAGATGCTCTGGTCCAAAGGAAGCGTCCCCAAGAAATGTTTTTGGATAGCGTGAATTTAACCCAAGATGACTCTTCTGACAAATACCAGTTGCCTCCTTGCTTTCTTCAGCGAAACTACTTTGAAGGTGGGTCATCCCTTTCCGTCTATCAGGCTGGATCTCTTCACATGGAAGGGATGTAAGTGGCACTCAGGAGGAGGATCTTGGCCCATGATGCCGCTTCTATAATGCGTATCCTTGAAATAGACGTCATGTACACTTATGTTGCCCCTCACTCCGCCGAAACACTGAAGAAGATCGCCGATGACTACCAGGGAAAGCTGGTCGCTCTGGAGGAAGAGCATAAGAAGGCGTTGTCTACTAAGGATGAAAAGCTGACGAAGAAAAATGATTAGTTGGCGACCAACGCTCAAGCCATAGTCGAGAAGGATGCTGCCCTACGGGACCTGGGCTACCAACATGCTCTACTAATCCACACTTTGTATGGAGTCATGCAGGGCGCTGCTGTTAAGGAAGCTGCTCTTCGCTGATCTTTTGCTCCGGCTGAGGATGAGACAAACGAGGAGAAAGATCTCCTGACCCGGGCGGACTTCATCGGCTACATCTGAGTGCTTAGTTATGACTGCTTGGCTACCGGTCAGGATATGTATGACTCAACTATTGTCCAACTAAAGATTATGAATCCGGGGGTTGAGTTAGTGACCAAGGGTATCGGGCATCTTCATCGGGTGGAAGAAGGGCAGTTAGTGGCTCCCGATTCGGGTGACGGTAGCGGAGAGGAAGAGTTCAGCGCCAGAGAAGACCAGAGCGTGCCCATGGAGGAGACTGTTTGATCGTGACTTTTTATTGATTTTGTTATTAAGTTTTTGGCCTACATGCCGTGTCATTGTGAATTTCTTTTTGGTGGGGGGTATGCCCTCCTTTTATGATGTATTAAATATTACCGTCCTAACCGTGATGGTCTAGTGACGGGCACAGTCTTTGGGCCTTGGGCCTTTTTATTTCACTAAGTTTTTGCTCCTATTTGCATGCACGGTTTATGTTATATATGTATGTTTTGAAGGTTGAGAAAAAACTTAGAAGGGGGGAGGGGTTGAATAAGTGGTTCTTTTAAAAAACTTGATGAAGGAAAGATAAACATAACACAGTTATTTTTATCCTGGTTCACCTTCTCAATAAGGCTACCTCCAGTCCACCCTCAACAAGGTGATTTGCCTCTCTCAATGAGGACTTAATCCACTATAATCAGAACCTGATTACACTTGCACGACTTGTTAGAACAAGAAATGTTCTGATCAATATTCTTAGTTTTGATGATAACATTATATATGAATTTTGTATAAGACAGTGTGGTACTCTAATTATTCACGTTTTCCATTTCAGGAAAGTCTAAAAGAGTATGCACAAAATCAACATTCAGAAGCTCTGACCCAGAAGATATAGATGGCTTCATCAGAACATGGTCTGGAAGACATCAGAAGATGGTCTTGAGAAAATAAGAACATGATCTGGAAAGCATCAGAAGATGGCAATCAGAAGCAAGGCTCTGAAGATCTGATGGTATCACGCTTTAAAGCACTTCCAAAGTCTGATGACTGAAGTTGCATCTGCACCAACGCTGAAGACTCTGATATTCAATTGTTATTCTAATAGTCTTAGTCCAGAAGCAAGTACAAGATAAAAAGGCTACAACGTCAAATCTGTCTGACTTACAAAAGGAACGTTATAAGCTACAAAAGGCAAAGTCAGCAAAAGTAGTTGAAGCATGGCTCGAGGTAGTTGACAAAAGAGTGAAACATTAAATGAAGCAATGTACTATTCATGCAAAGCATTAAATGCTCCCAACGGTCACATTTTCTCACTGCCTATATAAAGAAGTTCTGATGCTGAAGCAGTAACAACACTCTCGCTCTAAGTACCAAAACGCTGTCAAAATGTTATCACACAAGAAACAACAAGAAACTTCCTCTTCAACCTCACAACTATGTAATATCTTAGTGAGTGTTAGAGCTTAAACTTAAGAGAAATATCACTTGGTGATTATAACTTATTAAGAAGCAATTTAAACTCTTGTAACATTTGTTTACATCTTTGTAAAAGGAATTTCCTAGAGTGATCAAGTTGTGATCGGTATACTCTAGAAGACTTAGAAGTTGTCTAAGTGGAGAACCATTGTAATCAAGATTGATTAGTGGATTAAATCTTCAGTTGAGGTAAATCACCTTGTCAGGGGCGGACTGGAGTAGTTTGGTTAACAACAAACCAGGATAAAAATAACTGTGTGATTAGTTTTTATCTAACATTTTTAGAAGAAACCCTTACTCAATCCCCCCCTTTCTAAGTGTTTTTCACTCCTTCAATTGGTATCAGTGCGCCGGTTCTAGGTGCAAACACTTAATCGTGTTACAGAAAAGATTCAGGGAGAAAAACACAAAATGGTTGATCCAACAATTCCAACTCCTACTGAGCAGAACAACAATGGTAACAATGGAAGTAGTAGTTTTAACGGATTCAATAGACCACCAGCCTTTGATGGTGAGAACTTTGAATATTGGAAAGATAAACTTGAAAGTTACTTTCTATGCCAAGATGGTGATTTATGGGATCTAGTGTTGGATGGTTACAAACATCCAGTATCTATTCAAGGAGTCAAGATCACTAGACAGGTTATGAGTGATGATCAAAATAAAGAATACAAAAATCACCATAAAGCAAGAACTATATTGTTAAATGCCATTTCACATGCTGAGTATGAGAAGATCACAAACAGAGAAACTGCTCATGATGTAACACCCCCAATTCTATACTAAGCAAATAAGGCATATATTCGCATAAATCAGAGTAAAGAAGCATGCATCTCACGAGGGCGTTACACATAATTCAAAGTAGAACAAATATTTTATCTTTAAACATGCAATGGTCATTTCCAAATAACACGGGAATTTAAAACAACATGCAAACCACAGCGGAATAATCATCTCATCAAATAAATGGTAAAATAGGATGATTCCCATACATCATCCACCATGTCTCAACATCTTGGCTCAAGGCCACACATTAACCAGAATAACATATTCAAATACGAATACAATATGAGTAAACAAATATCTCATAACATCGAGTCATTAAAACATAAAACCCAACTCCCATGTGTTACATATGACCAGAGCACAAGTGACTACTTAGTCACGACACCCTACTAGAGATCTAAATATCGACGCTAAGCCTCCTTCGAAGCATCACTATCCATGGAACCTGCACGTTACCAACAAAGGATAACATTCAAACAGAAGGGTGAGAATTCAACTTCTTATAGAAAACATGATAATAGGAAATGTAAAACACAATAAGAATACATTTCAAGAATTCATCACTCTTCACATAAACATGCATTATATGCCATTAATCAAGATTCACATGTTCATGTCATACAACATAGCTCATTCAATTCTAAGTGATCAAACATGATTCACATATTCACACACATATATATATATATATATCATTAATACATATAAATTCACATCTATATCACATGTGTTCCAAATCACATATATCACATTCATAACACAACAACAATTCATATCAAATGAATCACCAAATTCACTTATCACATCTCATACACACATAACAATCACATAATTGCATACATTCAAACATCACATAACACCAATGTGACTCAATGCAAGACATGTGACTCTATGCATGTGGTACCCAATGTGAATCCAATGTTTCACCGCTTTCCGATTCAATGTTTAGAATCCAAGCCACGCTCCCGATCCGGACAAGATCAAAGCCAACACGCCTATTTCCAATTAAGGATCACGTCTGCTACGCCTGTTTCCATTCAAGGATCAACGTCTCTTACCATGTGAACCCAAGTTTCACCGCTTCCACCATAAAGCCGACCATGCTATGAATGTATGTACAATTACCAACAACTTATGCAATTAAGATTATCTCATCAATCTTAACTTACCGCATACCACAATAATCCAACTCTATGAATTATCCGCCAATTGTACACCACATTCACAACACAATTAACAATTATAACAAGGCATAACTACCATCATATATCCAATCACAATCATCATGCATGTATTACCACACATCTTACCAATAGTTGTTATTCATTACATACCAAAACGTAACGCACATAAAAGCATTTACATGTATTCAATCCACATCTCAATACATACCCTTTAAATGATCATTATCAACAAGACACATTCAAATAGTACATATAAATGTATATTTATATTCATTATAACATATCATGGATATCACATCACTTAACACATATATGAATATTAACCACAAGTCTTATTTCATAATACACACATAAGTAATCACATGTTATCCATATATTAACATCCAATTTAAACTATTCCACATCAACTAGCATTTATAATTCAATCACATAAATCGCGGTTATCATATCACATAATACATCCATGAACATTGATCATGCACAATTCATCCATAACATACACATATAGGTAAATGTTATTCTCAATTATCATCATAATTTATAAAACAAGTGTCAATCCATTCTATCCTATCATATAGACAATCTCATTAGCTTCCCAACACTTCGAACGGCGCATAAAACGGAGTTACGGATCAAAAGTTATGGCCTTTCAAAGTTTGGAAAAAGTGCTGTAAAACAGGGTTCGCGGCTCGAACAATAGTTCGCGGCGCGAACTGAGTGAATCAAATAATCCCCAAGTTTCTGCCAAGCAGTTCGCGGCTCGAACAATAGTTCGCGGCGCGAACTGAGCAGATCCAGTTTTTCCCAAGTTTCTGCCAAGAGGTTCGCGGCTCGAACAATAGTTCGCGGCGCGAACTGGCGATTTTCAGAAAACCCCAAAACCCAAAAACAGCATACGAAACTCATTCAAAAACCTCTAAACTTAACCCAAATCAAATTGGAAACATCACACATCACGAACAACTACAGAATACATGGTATAAACACAAACACAACACATTTTATGGGTCTTATAACATCATACCATCATCAAACATCAACTAAGCACATTTCAAATCATCAATTCATGTATTTGTTCATAAAACCTAACTTTTCTATATTTCCATGAGATTGCAAAGATGAAGAGAAAATCACAATCAAACACATTACCCAATCATATAGCCTATAAGAACTTGGATTCAAACCCTTACCTCTATTCAAACTCCTTCAATCTTCAAGAATCTCACAATCCTCTTCTCTTCCTCTCCTCCTTTTTCTCTTCTCTTCTCTCTAGCCTCTTTCTCCAAAATGAATGTTATGAGAACTAACCTAATTTCTCTCTTACTATCTTTCTCACATAAATGGGCTTAACCCACAATCTATTCTTTCTAACTAAATTAGGCCCATCAACTAATATCTCATAATATTACTAATAATTCAATTAATCCAATTAGCACAAATCTCAAATTAAAATAATATCATACTAAATAATTGAATAACATGAATAATTAGTAAAACACCAAATAAAACTAATTAAATAAATAGCTAATAAAATTGGGATGTTACATCTCTCCCCCACTTAAAAGATTTTCGTCCTCGAAAATTCTCTTCAAGCACTAACCCCAAGTACAAATCCTTCATTCAACCTTCAAGTATCTTCTCTTCTAATCTCAAATCACTCCGCAAACCTCTTCAAAATCTAAAAGAAAACCTCGGAGTTTATCCAAAACAATACTTGACGGAATACCATGCAAACACACAATCCTCTCGATGTACAACTTAGCAGGTCTTTCTATCAAATAATCCATCCTTATCACACAAAAAAAAAAAGAGCACATTTGTCCGTCTATCCATAATAATCCAAATCGCTTCACAATTCTTCGACGTTCTCGGCAAACCTGAAACAAAATCCGTAGAAATACGATCCCACTTCCACTCGGGAATAGATAACTGTTGTACCAACTAAACGGTTTTTGATGCTCAATCTTTGACTTTTGACAAGTCAAACATGAATAAACAAATTCCGCTATATCTTTCTTCATACTTTACCACTAAACAGTTTTCCTCAAATCTTGTTACATTTTAGTAGCATTATGATGTATGCTCAAACCATTACGATGTCCTTCATTTCAAAATTCTCTTATCCAACTTCGAAGTATCAGAAATGCAAACTCGATCACGACCTTTCATGACTCTAATCTCGTCAATCCGAAAGTGATTACCTTTACCTTGATTAATCAATGTCATCTCACCAACCAATTGCAATCCAATTTCTGACTCTCTCTACTCTCGTTAAGAACACCAGACGTAGGCTTCAATAATACTAAGCTTACCACAAGAAGACGTCGCTTCACAACCAAACTCAAATCTCGAAAACTGTTCCAACAATTTTCAACTCTTGAATCCTTAACATAGAGATATGCAATGATTTCCTACTCAATGCATCGGCTACAATGTTCGCTTTTCCAAGATGGTAATTCAAACCAAAATCCTAATCCCTCAAGAATCTAACCATCTTCTTTACCTCATTCTCGACTCTTGTAGTCACTATGCGCCTCAATTCTCGATCCAAACAATAATGCCTCCAAAGTTTCAACACAAACACAACGGCGGCCAACTCTAAATCATGTGTCGGATAATTCCTCTCATGAACTTTAAGTTGCCTTGAAGCATAAGCTACCACTTGCCCTTTTTGCATCAAAACGCCTCCCAAACCCAACAATGAAGCATCACAATACACCACAAACGGTTCAAATGGATCTGGCAAAATCAAAATAGGAGCAGGAGTCAACCTTCTCTTAAGCTCTTGAAAATTCAATTCACATTGCGAAGTTCAAATGAAAGCTTGACCTTTCCTAGTCAACAACGTCAACAACAAAGATAACTTAGAAAATCCCTCAATGAAATTTCTGTAATAACCCGCCAAACCAAGAAAACTCACTTCCTTTAACCAAAACTCGCACTTAGAAATCTTAGCAAACGACCTCTTCTCTTTCAACACCGACAACACAATCCTCAAATGCTCAACAGTATCATCTTCGCTCTTAGGATCAAAACATCCTTAAAACATTACCTCATTAGGACATTCCTTCTTCTTACTCGACAAAAAAAAGTGCAAATCTATAACCATACACTTAGACAAATGAACCTCTTCTCAACAACTCCTCAATTTGACTCTTCAACTTCTCCTTAGTCACTTTACACAATACCAAGTTAGTAAGAGAAGTTTATCTCGTCCAATAAGATCTCGTTTTCTATCAACAATAGATTAAGGGTGATCAAGTCCTCAATTTGTCAATAGACAATCGAAAATCATAATGAAACATAAACCATCATTACTAAACCATAATAGTGTTCCTCCAGAACTCACACTCGAAATTACTTAACACACCAAGATCCAAAATCCTCTTAAGATTACAATTACTTGCTTCAACTCCAAACAATTCATACCAAAATTCTCATCAACTTGCTCTAACGAAAATAAACTAAATCAAATCAATCCCCAAAATCTCTACCAAAGACACTCAACAGACAATTCAAACACACCTAAGAAGTAGAAACAGAACCCATAGCAGGTGTATCAATAACCATACTTCTACGCATATCAGATAACACAAGATTCAACCTCTTAGCACAATCCAAAGAAATAAATGAATACGTTGCATCATTATCAATAATAAAGCACGTACCTCAGATTAGCTTATCCTTAGCAATGGTATTAGCACCAGACAATGCAAGTACTTTTCCTTCCGCTTGTTCCTTCTTCGGCTTGTCACACTTGAAACAGGTAGCAACCTCTTTCTTACACTCAGCATTATGATGACCTTCAACACCATATCTGAAACACTTAAGTGGAGTAGGAGTCCCTCCCCCACTTAGCTTCTTGCCAAAACCAGCTTGTTCCCTCTTGACATCATAAGGTCTCCCACTGGATTGTTCTCCTCCTCGTTTCAACTTTAGAAACTCCACTTCTTTCGTCCCACGCACGTCTCCTGGAAAATAGTTTTCCAAAAATGCATCACGAAAAAGATTCCAAGTGACTTCAATACCTTCTCTTTCAAATCTCTGCACAGTATTACTCCACCAATCGTCAGCTCCTTTCGTCAGCATATGAGTATCCAACTGCACCTTCTGTACATCCGTACAAATCATGATTTTAAAAATCTTTTCCATTTCTCTCATCCATGCATGTGCTTTGTCCGGTCCATACTTTCCTTCAAAAGTCGGCGGATTGCACCTTAGGAATTCTCCGAAAGCACAGAACTCATCCTTCCCTCCATAACCGGAATTTTCTTGCGGCACTTGTCCAATCGCACCAGTCCACCTCATCACCGCCTCAACATTAATGTCAACATTCCTTCTTGCAACCATTGTCCTAAGACGTCCAACGACCGACAAACAAACAGTATCGATCGTGTCAGACACACAAATCCAATACAAAAGGGATAGGAAAACATAAATGACCTGGCCAACTGACCGACCGTGCTCTGATACCACTAATGTAACACCCCCAATTCTATACTAAGCAAATAAGGCATATATTCGCATAAATCAGAGTAAAGAAGCATGCATCTCACGAGGGCGTTACACATAATTCAAAGTAGAACAAATATTTTATCTTTAAACATGCAATGGTCATTTCCAAATAACACGGGAATTTAAAACAACATGCAAACCACAGCGGAATAATCATCTCATCAAATAAATGGTAAAATAGGATGATTCCCATACATCATCCACCATGTCTCAACATCTTGGCTCAAGGCCACACATTAACCAGAATAACATATTCAAATACGAATACAATATGAGTAAACAAATATCTCATAACATCGAGTCATTAAAACATAAAACCCAACTCCCATGTGTTACATATGACCAGAGCACAAGTGACTACTTAGTCACGACACCCTACTAGAGATCTAAATATCGACGCTAAGCCTCCTTCGAAGCATCACTATCCATGGAACCTGCACGTTACCAACAAAGGATAACATTCAAACAGAAGGGTGAGAATTCAACTTCTTATAGAAAACATGATAATAGGAAATGTAAAACACAATAAGAATACATTTCAAGAATTCATCACTCTTCACATAAACATGCATTATATGCCATTAATCAAGATTCACATGTTCATGTCATACAACATAGCTCATTCAATTCTAAGTGATCAAACATGATTCACATATTCACACACATATATATATATATATCATTAATACATATAAATTCACATCTATATCACATGTGTTCCAAATCACATATATCACATTCATAACACAACAACAATTCATATCAAATGAATCACCAAATTCACTTATCACATCTCATACACACATAACAATCACATAATTGCATACATTCAAACATCACATAACACCAATGTGACTCAATGCAAGACATGTGACTCTATGCATGTGGTACCCAATGTGAATCCAATGTTTCACCGCTTTCCGATTCAATGTTTAGAATCCAAGCCACGCTCCCGATCCGGACAAGATCAAAGCCAACACGCCTATTTCCAATTAAGGATCACGTCTGCTACGCCTGTTTCCATTCAAGGATCAACGTCTCTTACCATGTGAACCCAAGTTTCACCGCTTCCACCATAAAGCCGACCATGCTATGAATGTATGTACAATTACCAACAACTTATGCAATTAAGATTATCTCATCAATCTTAACTTACCGCATACCACAATAATCCAACTCTATGAATTATCCGCCAATTGTACACCACATTCACAACACAATTAACAATTATAACAAGGCATAACTACCATCATATATCCAATCACAATCATCATGCATGTATTACCACACATCTTACCAATAGTTGTTATTCATTACATACCAAAACGTAACGCACATAAAAGCATTTACATGTATTCAATCCACATCTCAATACATACCCTTTAAATGATCATTATCAACAAGACACATTCAAATAGTACATATAAATGTATATTTATATTCATTATAACATATCATGGATATCACATCACTTAACACATATATGAATATTAACCACAAGTCTTATTTCATAATACACACATAAGTAATCACATGTTATCCATATATTAACATCCAATTTAAACTATTCCACATCAACTAGCATTTATAATTCAATCACATAAATCGCGGTTATCATATCACATAATACATCCATGAACATTGATCATGCACAATTCATCCATAACATACACATATAGGTAAATGTTATTCTCAATTATCATCATAATTTATAAAACAAGTGTCAATCCATTCTATCCTATCATATAGACAATCTCATTAGCTTCCCAACACTTCGAACGGCGCATAAAACGGAGTTACGGATCAAAAGTTATGGCCTTTCAAAGTTTGGAAAAAGTGCTGTAAAACAGGGTTCGCGGCTCGAACAATAGTTCGCGGCGCGAACTGAGTGAATCAAATAATCCCCAAGTTTCTGCCAAGCAGTTCGCGGCTCGAACAATAGTTCGCGGCGCGAACTGAGCAGATCCAGTTTTTCCCAAGTTTCTGCCAAGAGGTTCGCGGCTCGAACAATAGTTCGCGGCGCGAACTGGCGATTTTCAGAAAACCCCAAAACCCAAAAACAGCATACGAAACTCATTCAAAAACCTCTAAACTTAACCCAAATCAAATTGGAAACATCACACATCACGAACAACTACAGAATACATGGTATAAACACAAACACAACACATTTTATGGGTCTTATAACATCATACCATCATCAAACATCAACTAAGCACATTTCAAATCATCAATTCATGTATTTGTTCATAAAACCTAACTTTTCTATATTTCCATGAGATTGCAAAGATGAAGAGAAAATCACAATCAAACACATTACCCAATCATATAGCCTATAAGAACTTGGATTCAAACCCTTACCTCTATTCAAACTCCTTCAATCTTCAAGAATCTCACAATCCTCTTCTCTTCCTCTCCTCCTTTTTCTCTTCTCTTCTCTCTAGCCTCTTTCTCCAAAATGAATGTTATGAGAACTAACCTAATTTCTCTCTTACTATCTTTCTCACATAAATGGGCTTAACCCACAATCTATTCTTTCTAACTAAATTAGGCCCATCAACTAATATCTCATAATATTACTAATAATTCAATTAATCCAATTAGCACAAATCTCAAATTAAAATAATATCATACTAAATAATTGAATAACATGAATAATTAGTAAAACACCAAATAAAACTAATTAAATAAATAGCTAATAAAATTGGGATGTTACACATGACATGTTTGAATCTCTGAAGATGACTCATGAAGGAAATGCATAAGTCAAGGAGACAAAAGCTATGGCTCTAATCCAGAAGTATGAAGCTTTCAGAATGGAAGATGATGAAAACATTGAAGCAATGTTCTACAAATTTCAAACCTTGACTGCTGGATTGAGAGTTCTTAACAAGGGATACACAAAAGCTGATCATGTTAAGAAGATAATCAGAAGTCTTCCCAGAAGATGGGGACCAATGGTTACAACATTCAAGATTGCAAAAAATCTGAATGAAGTATCTCTTGAGGAGCTTATTAATGTACTGAGGAGTCCTGAGATAAAGCTAGATGCAAATGAGCTTCAGAAGAAAGGTAAGTCTATTGCTTTAAAATCTAAAAATAAACACTGTGCTAACACTTTTCAGGAAGAAGAAGAATCTGACCAGTCAGAGTCAGAAGAAGAAGAAGAAGATGAATTGTCTCTCTTTTCTAGAAGAGTGAATCAACTCTGGAAGAGCAACCAGATAAGATTCAAGAACTTCAAGAGACCTGAAAAGGGAGAATCTTTTGAACACAGAAGATCTGGCAAGAAGAAGGTAGTGTGCTATGAATGCAAAGAATCTGGACACTTCAACAGGGGCAACTCCATTCTCCTTAGTCTATGGTACGGAGGCAGTTCTTCCAATTGAAATTCAGATTCCTTCCCTAAGGATTATGAAAGAAGCCGATCTAGACGAAGACGATTGGATTCAGACTCGGTTGGACCAGATAAACTTGATTGATGAGAAAAGGCTCGCAGCTATTTGTCATGGTCAATTGTACCAAAAGCGTATGATTAAAGCCTTCAACAAGAAAGTCAAAAGTCAAGCATACCACACTGGTGGCTTGGTTGTCAAACACATCATCTTACCACAAGGTGATCCCAGGGGCAAGTGGACTCCCACTTATGAGGGACCATTCGTAATCAAGAAAATATTCTTCGGCGGTGCCATGTTGCTTACCACCATGGATGGCGAGGATTTCCCACACCCGGTAAATGCGGACATAGTCAAAAAATACTTCGCTTGAAAAGAAAAGCTCGCTAAGTTGAAAACCTGAAAGGGCAACTTAGGCAAAAAATGAGCGTCTCGGTGGATCGAAAACCCGAAAGGGCGATCCATGCAAAAATTAGAGACTAAATAAATACTATCCCGGTAGGCTGAAAACCTGAAAAGGCAGCCTAGGCAAAAGTTAGGGAATAAAGCGTACAACTATGTTCTGTATAGCTGCCTATTCACCTTCAAGATTCAACACATCACACCGATCAGTCCAATTACTTTCTTCCAACAAGTGAGGGATGAGATGCTCGAAGACAGATTGGCAATAGCAGAATTGAAACTTGACTGGATTGTTTTCACATAGCTATTTTCTTTATAAACTCTTTTCAAAACTTTATGACAATTTCCTACTACTAGGATTTTTGTTTCCTTATACTAATCAGCCTATCATGGCTCTTTTTCAAAAAATCAATGCATCTTATGCTCAAAATCAACATTTTCACTTTTTTCTGTTTTGAATACGTGAACGTCCCAATGGTAATTTTGAATGAACATGTGCATTTGAATATGATTGATGTTTACCAGGAAAAACAGGAATAACATTCAGGTAATGTCCCAATCATTTGGACATCATCCCGAAACCAGCATCAGAAGAAAAATCTCCAACAGAGATGCATTTCTCAGCAAATTCCTCAATGAGATTTTTCTCTCCAAAGTGATTCGAGAAATCTTGTTCCCCAGCAGGGCTATTCCAGATTACTATCCCCAGAAGGTGTGATCTCCACGCCAGGACTTGGTCAAATAGTGCATCGGAGGATTATGCATATTCCTCATTCCCACTTTAAAGGGCATCAAAATCAGAACTTTCCAATTACCGTTCATCCCCGAACGGTAGTCAAAGATCCTTCAACAGAGTACCATGGTTCTCAAAAAAGGTTCCCAGCCGAGGGTACTCAAACAAGACGGCAAAAATCATCAACGATCACAATACCTTCATCTCCAGATGACTGACTAGCTGGGATTTATTTTCCCAATCATACATCATACATCATACATCATACATTATACATCATACATCATACATCATACTGTCATACCCTAATTTTTGACCCCCCTGAGATGACATATCTTTAGGATTTTCATCAGGTCAAAGCAAGTACCCCGAGCAGTCACTTCTTCATCTGGCATTTAATTGAGGATGCTCAAAAACAAGAAAACTCAGGCAAAGGATCAATCAATAGAAGGATTAGTCTCTAATACAATCATAAGACTCAAGAGCTTCATTATTTCACCTATGATTGATTAGACACCCAGTCATCTGAGTACAGGTTTACTCAGGTCACCAGACTAGGGTTTTTTAGCCTATCAAGGACTAAAATCAGGGATCACCTTTGGGAAACCCTAAAAAGCCCCAGGGGATCATTCAAAGACATCAATCATCTTCAAATAGCTCATATGACAAGATCCACTGGACATCACACCTCAATTCAAAGTCTACAGTCATTATTTTCATATGGTCGACAATTAGGGTTTTTGACCTAATTCACCAGGATGGTTGACTTTTAATCAGGGCATGGATCTAAAACTCAAGACATGATTCAAGAACCTCTACTACCTCAATATAATCCATTTACATCATTCATTTGAGGAGAAGATCTTGATTCTACACAAAAGTCCAAATTTTCACTTTATCAGGAAAAAGTCAACTATATGGGTTCACCTTTGACTTTTAAGATTTTTGGTCAAACCATGACTTTCAAAGATCAATATCATCAATATATGGATATTAAAGTCATTTGACCAAAGAAATTCAAAGAGATTCACCAAGGAGCAAAAAGTCGGGAATTAGGGTTTTTGAGGGCACTGTGGGAACTCAAAATTTCACCTACACAACTCAAAAAACTTCCAACATGAAAGTTGTAGATCTTGCAAAATAAAACAACATCTTACAAAGGAACTTTTTTCAAAAGATCAATCATTTAAGAGTTTTGGAAATTTTGGAGTTTTAGGTCATAAACACTTAGAAATTTTTCTAAGTGTTTTAACCTAGTTTTCTTCCAACTTTGGCCTCATTTTTCACAAATTTTCCAAAGGATTCTGAAGAAACTCCAAACTAATGATTTGAAGTAGATGTTTAGGGCTTTCCAAATTGTGTTCAACCTTCTCCAAATTCATTTTGAGCTAAGAGTTATGCTTGTTCAAAGTTGGCCTCATGAAGTGAAATTATAGGTCATGCATCATTTTGGAACTTTGAAATTTTGTGCACATGACCTCAAATAAGGATGCTACACGACCCATAACACATATGAAAACATACCATGCATTCATTTTTACCATGCCATGATAATTGAAGAAGATTCCTAAAACAAGAACATGTGATTATGTAATGATTACATTTGTGAATTTATGGCAAATTGATGAATCACCCAAGGAATCTTCTCACCAACCAATTAGAGCTCACTTTGCATCTGAAATGTTCCCCAAGATCAGATAGAATCAATGGATAGGGGAAGCTAGCCCGAAAATGCATCATTGCATTTAGGATCTTTTCAAAATTTCTTCTTGGCTAAGAAACCAAACTTCTTTCATTAAGCAAGCTCACCACAGCCAATTGATCTGCATTCATTTGCCTATAAATAGGAGGGCATACTTCAGTAGAAAAACACACCAAAGCAACCATATTCCTTGCTTTCTCTTTCTCTTCTCATGCTTATTGTTTTTCAAAGTTCTTTGGCAAGAAGAATCGTTTTCTTCAAACCAGAGCTTATCTTTGGAAAGTAAGCATTCTAACATCTCAAGGGAGGTCATTTGAGGTGATCCAAGCACCTGGATCATTTCTGTAAGTGGAGGAACACCATTGTTGCTCTCACTTTGAAGCTGTTGCAGTTGAAGGTCCATAGTGAAATTCAGAAGGTTTCCAATCGAGCCAAGCATCCAGGCACGTTCCATAGGAGGTAGTGAAGCTGTTCAGATGGCTGCAGCTCATCTGTAACTCAAGAATCATCACTCTCCATGTTCACTTGAAGCTCAAATCGAGGGAGGTCCATAGAACAATTCAGAAAGATTGAGGTTACAACAAGCATTCAGTTAGCATCACTGAGTCCCAAGGAAGCTTTTGGGATCATTCATACAAGCCCAGTTGCTCTCTATCATCCTCACGACCTCCATTTTCAGAGGTAAGTTTCTGAACTCCACCTCTTTAATTTAAGCACTCTTTATGATATAGCTCGATTCTATCTTGTTCAGCATCATCAGAGGATTGAAAACCCTCTATCATCATTCATTTATTCATCTTGTTTGTCATTTAATTTCAAATTTAGGGTTCATGTGTTCTTAGAGTTCTCTGAGAAATTAGGTAGTTATAGCTAATATAAATAAATGTTAGTTACATATCTGAGTTCGTGAGGAAATTTAGAGCAAAATTGATGTTTACATCATGTCATTTAGTTGAGAAACCAGAGAGTTAGAAATTTTAGAATTTGAGAGCTTGAGGAAGAAGACGACCATGGCTGTGGCGCGCAAAAATTCAAATCCAAGGGCAGGGTTTATTTTATTTTGAGTAGTATGCGTTTTACAAACGAATTCATCGTTTGCCCTAGTGGCCTCACATACGCCCTTAGTCTCCTCATGCCTCAAGTCTGGGGTTCGAATCCCCCTCGCCCCAGACTTTTTGATTCTTTTATTTTTCAATGATTTACCACTTGTTTTGAAACATAACCAAATGGGTGCGTGTCATTGTCACTAAGCGCGCGTTGGCTCAGTGGTGTTGTTTTGGGCTGGTAACATAAAGGGCGTGGGTTCAAACCTGGTTGGTGACAAAACCCTATTTTTTACCACTTTTTTCCATTTGATTTCTTCACAACTTCAACCAATTATTTAACCTATCAAATTAATTTATTTTCACTTCATTTTTCACACACTTGTCATTTAATATATCTATTTTATGAATAATCAAAAAAATCATAAAAATATTATTTATTTCATATATTTTTATTAGGTTTAAAATAGTATGTTTTAAGTGTTTTCTTAAATACTTTAAATGCATATATTCATTTTGTTTTAACCTAATTATTTTTGTGAATAAAGTTTATGATAAAACCCTAATTATTTAGGTCTTAATTAGGCATAGATCTTTTTTCCTTACCTTAATTAAGTTGACTTTCTGTCAATTTTCAAAACTGTTTTCAATCTCCGAATAAATCGAATAATTAAGGTTTTCAAACAACAAAACCTTATATTATTTCAAATCATTTTCAAAACTAATTTTACACCAGTACTATAAAGTACTGGGCCTCTAATAGAGTGTAAGTCCCAAACACCTTCTCTTCTTAGCTTGTTTTCAAAACTGTATTTTCAAAATCTTCTTTCTGTTTTCAAAACATTCTTCTGGTATTTGAAGGGCATTATTCCCGGTGAAACTCTTCAGATACCTATGTGACCTTTGTCCATCTTCACTTCTTCTGTTTTCAAAAACCATTAACTGTTTATCATATATATATTCAACTGTTATCCATCAATTGCTGGTAAAGCTTTGTACATACTTCTTCAAAGGCCTCCACTCCATCCAGGTTAGGCTTTACAAGCTTTCAATTTACAGTCTTTATTTAAATTACTGTCAAATATAAATTGTGCATATATATTAGTTTAGAACTACGTTTGAGTATAAACCTTAGGACAGTTAAACTATATATATATATTATAGGAATATGACCTAGGATTGAGAGTGTCTTCCCGGTGAAGGCTCTTTCCTAATTAGAGATCTGTAGTTCAAACCCCCAAGATGAATTATTCCCGGTGAAACATCTTGGCAAAAACCTTAGAATCCAAAAATATAGGACACATCCACCCAAAGAGGAATTATTCCCGGTGAAACCTCTTACCCATTTGCTTAGAGCCAAAATAAGTTCAAAACTACATAGCTTTCTCTTGTGCTATAACAAGGACCCTCGATTAGCCTCCTCTTGGGCTTTGTACAAGGACCCACAGGCTTCTTAAAAGCATTTCTAGCCTCCTCTTGGGCTTTGTACAAGGACCCACAGGCTTCTTAAAAGCATTTCCAGCTTCCTCTTGAGCTTGTATACAAGGACCCATCAGGTTTCTTATAAACATAGGAACAGGTCTTTAGTCACCTTTTAGCCTACCCTGGTGAGTTTTCTTCCAATTTAAACCAGACTTTTAACAAGCCAAGTTTGTCTCAATTTTGCATTGAGTACACCTTTTGGAATGAGAGACATGGACAGTCTCTGTCACCCTTATCTTCATCAATCTTCCTTAGCAGAGTCTAGGATCCATATTTGCTTATCCTCAGCATGAGTCAGCCTTCATCTTGGGCTTTAAACAAGAAGTCTCCACTAGATAATCTTTCTGCCATTCACCAAAAGAGTCAAAACCCCTGGAAAGGGTTAGCCTCCAAATCAATCCATCATTTCAATAAAAACCCCTGGAAAGGGTTAGCCTCCAAAGTCAATTAATCAAAAAGAGTCACGACCCCTGGAAAGGGTCAGCCTCCAAAAAACATGATAAAGTCAGTCTTTTAACAGACAATTTCTCCAGCTGAGTCAAAACCCCTGGAAAGGGTTAGCCTCCAAAATCAGTCTTTCAAAAAATCAAAGATTCATTCTCTTAGGAGATAATCTCCCCAAATAGAGTCTCCCTAAGTAGAGTCAGCCTCAATTCTGGGCTTCGTACAGAACACCAAAAAAATCCTTAGTTTAAATACTCCCCAGTAGAGTTATCATTTCAATAAGTCAATAAAATCAATCAAAAAGCCTCAAGCTTGGGCCTCATTCAAGCCAGCTAAAGTCAAATCTTTCATATAGTAAATAGACATAGCTTATCTCTATAGAGAGATATTTTTACTACTCTACCACATTCAAACAAACAAACATTTCAATTTCAATTTCATTCAAAGTCTCCCATTTAGGACTCTGAAAGACATGCTCTGGCACATCCCCAGACTTGTACACTTTCCCTAATTTGGATGAGCATCTTTCTTTCATTTTAGAGGCACGATGGCTGTCATACTTGATCAACCAAGTAGACTCCCCTCTTAATGAAACATCATTTTTTTAGCTTTTCTGTCACTTTTAAATGTTTGTGGTAGAATAATACAAATACCTCTCTGTAAAGATGATTTCATGTCTCTTTACTGTAAACAGAGATTTAATTCCAAGCTTCAACCTTGAGCTTCAAGCAAGGCACCAAAAACAAGTAATTTCCCTAGTTAGTTCCCCGAACTACATTAAGCTCTGACTTCCACTAGGGATATGTAGGCATGAGGTTCACAAGGAATCTCAGCGAGCTAATAAAATACCAAAAATAGTCAGTCTGTCTATCTGTCTGTCTTTCTTTAATCAATTCAATTCTCTCTCCTAACACAAAGGAGAAACTTTCCCAATCATTAGCAGCAAACACAATCACAATGACACAGAGAAGGTTCCTGTAGAGTACTACAGATATGTAGGGTGTTTAAACACTTCCCTATGTATAACCGACCCCCCGGACTCCAGAATTTCTAGTCTAGGTGAAATCCCCACACTTAGCAAACTCCTAGGGTTTAGTTGAGATCTTTTTTTCCCTTTCCTACTCGTAGGACCAATAATAAAGTTCGTGTGATATCGTAGGAAGAACTGAAACAAAATTCATCCCACCACGGGCGCATTCTCCTTCCAAATTTCGCGTGAAGGGTATAGCGTGCCGTCCTCCCAAGTGAAACGGGGAGGTAAAGAAAACGACACCACAGAAAAATGGCGACTCTGCTGGGGATATAAGTGTTAAAAACCTTGGTTTTTCATCCAAACCAATGGTTGACCTGTTGCTGGTCCAGCCCCAATGAGGAATTAGGGATGCCAAATTCCCCCTCAAACAAGAGAGGTCCTGCCTAACCTCTGTGTCATATCATGTGATTGTTGCATTTATATTTGTTTATTTTGTTTATTCTGTATCGGGAAAGGGCTTGATTCCCCCTTGTGGTGAGAAATCCTATACCCCGATTTGAGTGCAACATAAGATAGGATGGAGGATGTCTTCCCGGTGAAGGCCCTCTAATCTTGGTTTCCAAGTCTACTCTTGGGATTTGCCTGGCTGGTTGTGATTAACTGCGCCACTGCATTCCCAGACTGATTTGTACCAGGAGGACCTAGAAACACATTAACCCCACTTAAAGCCTTTTTTTTAGGACGTAGAGCGGTGATTACGGAAGTAATTGTCACGTAGATACTACACTCAGAGAAAACTCTCTTATAGATACCAATCAACGTATCTTTAAGGTTGAGCAAAAACTCTGAGACCCCTAGAACCCATTCTACAGGTACAAAAATCCTTAACCTTAGTTTACCATTGGGGCGGGGATTGCGTTTGGACTTCATGACCACTATACCCTTCAACGCCATGTTTGTTTAAAACTCTTGTGTGTGCATTCATGCATTCATGCATCATTCATTAATAAACAACTAAAAACAAAAAGAGTCTTTTTCGAGTCGTTTTTCAAGGAAACTAAATAACGAACGTTTTGAACTTCATAGAAAGAGAGAAACGGAGAAAGGACTTAAGGATCTATATTATGGATTACGGAAGAAAGAGAGCTAGGAAATACACCTTCAAGATTCCCCAGGTCGAGGAACTGGGAAAGCTCGGAAAACTGGTGGTCAACCCCCAGGCTTTCAAGGAGAAGTATGGAAAACTTCTGCCTTTGCTCAATACCAACATGGTGGTTGGGATCCTTCCCACCTTGGTACAGTTTTATGATCCAACGTATCACTGCTTCACCTTTCCAGATTATCAGCTCATGCCTACGTTAGAGGAGTACTCTCGTCTGATTGGAATACCCGTGTACGCGCAAGATCCGTACTCCGGTTTGGAAAAGAATCCTGGCGACATTATCATCGCTGCAACTACTCCTTTGAACGTAGTCGACATCAGAACTCATATGGTGAGTAGAGGAGGAATTCAAGGATTGCCCTCCAAATTCCTGTTTGATCAAGCTCGGTACTTCGTCAGCATCCAAGATATGAGCGCATTTGAGGAAGTCTTGGCTTTGCTTATCTACGGATTGTTTTTGTTCCCTAACATTAACGATTTCGTCGACATCAATGCAATTAAGATCTTCTTAATTGGAAATCCAGTTCCAACCTTGCTTGCGGATGCTTATCACTCTGTGCATTCAAGAAACCTGCAGCAAGGAGGATTAATCACATGCTGCGTACCGTTGTTATACGAATGGTTCGTTTCGCACCTGCCAAAGTCTAGCACTTTCTGGAATATGAGGGATGGCCTTTACTGGTCACAGAAAATCATGTCTCTCACTCATACAGACATTGATTGGTGTAGTCCTGACAACGACGAAACCAAGATCATTTTCAGTTGCGGAAGTTTTCCCAACATACCCCTTATTGGAACTAAGGGAGGAATTAGTTACAATCCAGCTTTAACCCGTCGTCAATACGGCTATCCCATGAAAAATATACCAAGTAACATTCAATTGGAAGGTCTGTTCTTCAAGAACATCGACGATCATGGCAACATGCTGAAGAAGGAAATTGTCCAAGCCTGGCGTCTTGTTCACAGCAAAGGGAGAAGATTGTTAGGAAAACATCTTCGCATCTCCCTGGATCCTTACCTTCAATGGGTACGCGTCAGAGCATTCAAGCTCAGGATGCCATATCAACATCAAGAACCTATTCCCCTAAGGGAACCAATTTACCTCTTCTCCACCGATGTTGAAAAAACTACAAGCGGCATTAAACAAGGTATGCCAAGAAAGGAATGCTTGGAGGAACAAGTATCGAATTGTCAACACGGAAAATGTTGAAATTCAAAACATCCTAAGAAGGAAGGATGAGTTACTTGAAGTACTCGATCGACAAGTGACACAAACGTCACTTTCTCATCATATCCCTCCTGCTTCCTGGATCATCGATCAGCTCACGTCAGAGAACGCTCAGCTCAAGAAACAGAAGAAGATGTTAGAACGTGAAGTCGGCTCATCATCAAAATTTTAGAGTCCTTTCTCTCAGTTTCTCTGTATTTCCATTTTCAAAGTGTGTAAAAACGGCGTTTTCGCTTAATTAATAAAAGTTTGATGTTTCATAACGTAATTATGGTGTTTCCTTGAAAAATATTAACTTAATTGCATATCATACATCGCTTTAGTCGTACGCACTGACACGAGAATTGTCGCGGATCTAATAGTCACTTTCCTTTCTCCAGAAAGAGAGGAGGAGAAGGAGGTGAACCAAGACTTTCAAGCTGTCTCATCCATACAACACTCGTTCAAGTCGCAAGAAAAGAATGGAAGACTTTGAGCAAGAGAATGAAGAACTCAGGGAAGAGATTAATACTCTCAAAGGTACTGTTGAAAGGCTCAATAGTATGGTAGAAGCCCTGGTAGTTGCGTAGAATCGACCAACGCCAGAAGAACCACAAAGGACTGTGGTTTCCGAGATTGTTTCTACTCCCATTCCTCAGTATACCATGCCGCCTGATCGACCTTGGGGCATGCCGTATAACTTTACTCCATAAGGGTACATACCTCCAGCTTCTGAAGCTCCAAAAGTCACCATGGATATGCGTCCACCGGAGGGTTACAAACCTCTGGAAATTGAAGTTCCAAGAGCAACGGCAATGGGTTTCACACAACAGAATGCTGAGATTCCAAGATCTGCTGTCATGGCTTCTCCACGACCGATTATGCATACTTTTCCCCCACAGGGCGGACAAGTATATCATCACGCCCCAAGTGAGGATGCTGGCGTGTATGAAAGATTGGACGAGTTCCAAGAACAGTTTCTGCAAATGCAGAAGGAACTCAAGACTCTCCGAGGACAAGATCTATTTGGAAAGAATGCTGCAGACCTCTGTCTGGTTCCAAATGTTAAGATTCCTCACAAATTCAAAGTACCAGAATTCGAGAAGTATAAAGGGAATTCATGCCCACAAAGTCATCTTGTGATGTACGCTCGAAGAATGTCAACTCAGACTGATAATCAACAATTGCTCATTCATTATTTTCAAGACAGCCTGACTGGTGCTGCACTCAAATGGTACATGAACTTGGACAGTTCAGAGATTCGTACTTTTTGAGACCTCGGAGAGGCCTTCGTCAAACAGTATAAGTACAATCTGGATATGGCTCCCGACAGAGATCAACTCCGGGCCATGACTCAAAAGGATAGAGAAAGCTTCAAGGAATACGCTCAGAGATGGCGTGAAGTTGGTGCTCAAATTTGTCCACCACTTGAAGAGAAAGAAATGACAAAAATCTATCTCAAAACTTTAAGTCCATTTTACTACGGACGAATGGTTGCAAGTGCACCAAGTGACTTTACCGAGATGGTAAACATGGGTGTGCGTTTAGAAGAAGCAGTTCGAGAAGGACGCTTGAACAAAGAACCAGAATCTTCTGTTGGTCCAAGGAAGTATGGAAGTTCTTTCCAGAAGAAAAAGGATCAAGATGTCAGCAATGTCTTGCACAAAATCAAGAAGAAATTTCAACCTCAAGTTGCAACAATAACTCCGGTTGTTAACTCAGCGCCAGCTTATCAACCTCAGGTTTCGCAACAACAAATTCAACAAAGGTCGCAGCAACCTCAGCAGCAGGTTCGACCTCCAAACTACAACAATCGGGCTCCAAGGTATCCTGCCTTTGACCCCGTACCAATGCCGTATGCAGAATTGTTTCCAACATTACTGGCAAAAGGACTCATTCAGACAAGGAGTCCTCCAAATCCTACAAATAGTTCCTCACCATGGTATAAGGCTGACCAATCTTGTCCCTATCATCAGGGGGCACCAGGTCACAATATTGAGAACTGTTTATCTTTCAAGATTGACGTCCAACGATTAGTGAAAAGCGGAATGCTATCCTTCAAAGATACTAATCCAAACGTCCAAGCAAATCCTTTGCCGCAGCATAAAGAAGCTTCAGTAAATCTGATAGATCAACACCCCAATGTCATTCAAATCTACGACATTCGTCAGATAGGGGAAAATCTTGTCAGGATGCACGCTAAACAAGCTGGGTACGGTCATGTACCACCTCACAACTACTTCACATGTGAAATTTGTCCAAAGAATAATCAAGGATGTGCCATAGTTCAAGCTGCATTACAAGAACAAATGGACTTGGGATGGATTCAACATATCCGAGTCAGAACTGAACATGACATTAACATGGTTCAAGGATGTCCAGGAGAATACAAAATCTACAAAGTTGAAGACCTTGAAGGATCGGTAGTCAGGTTCCACAAAACTTTAAATGGACTTGCCTACTTTGGAACAGATTTCCACGCTTACAGTAGATGCGAAATCTGTCGAAGAAATTCACGAGGATGTTTGCGTGTTCGCAACGACATTCAAAAGCTGATGGATGACAATACCATTACTGTTCTTGCCAACAGAGAAGATGATGAAGTCTTTACCGTATCACTTCCGGTCAAGGTAAGTGCAAATTTTCAGGGCATCTAAAATATTCAATCATCTTCTACCTTCATATTTCAAACAATCTCTTCAGGTTTAAGAATATTGAATAGGGGCAACTGTTATACCCCAAAATTTGCCCGCATCTTTTTTTCATGAAAACTTCAATCTAAAAATTAGGAGTTTCATATAATCATGGATTTTTATTTCATAAATATCCTGACATATGAAATACTTAGTTTTTAGAATTTTTTATACAGTATTTTGGCTCGCTGTTGAATTTATTCTTACGCAAACGCCAACTACTGTTTATTACTTCACACACGCTATTTATTTGATATTTATTTACAGATAAATAGTACTGACACAATTGGTACAAAGTTAAATCTTTTGCAGGCGCAAGGTCTGGGATTCAGACTGTACAGGTAACAAGTAAATTATTACTAATTTTTTTGTTTCTCACTAACTTTTGTACTATATTCCATTATTTTCAAAATCTCTTTTTCAAAAAATCAAATCTTAACTTTATTCTACACATCTCTCTTTTTCCAACACTATCATACACTTTCTTTCAAATATTACTTCCACTCAAATCTTCCTTTTGTACGGAATCACTTCATTCCCCAACGTCTCTATCCTTCTTTTCATTCTATAAATACCTCTCATCTTTTCCATAAAATCTCACATCAAATTCTAACTCATCTCTCAAATTTCTACTTCATATTCATTCTCTCTTCCTCCCCGGCAAAATGGCGAAGCGGATGGAAACGTGTTTTCTTATGGTCATCACCATTGCTACGGTGATCATGTCCTTCTTCTGTCTGCATAGTCCTGAAAAATGTGGACCTGCGATGGTTACACTCCCGATCATCTATTTTCTGTTGGTTGTAGCATGAGTTATTAATCGTCATTCTTAAAGTTTGTCGTATCTCTTATTTTCTTAAATGTACCGTTTACTCCTCGTACCGTTCATTATAGTATGTAATGTTTGTACTGTCAGTATTAAATGTTGTACTATTTGTCATACTGTCGCTTAATTATTCAGATAATATTTTGTGTGTTTTCTGCCAGTTAAATATTTATTTTTCTGTGCATTAAATGATTTTCAGGGTTATCAGTAATTTTGCTCGCGTACAGTAAAAATTAGTTATTTATTATGTCTGTGTTTTTTAACAAGTCATGTAAATAAACTTTCATCTTTCACATAAAACAAAAACAACAAAAAGAAAATTAACTTTGACTGTTGATTTTTCACTCTAACTGCTACATTAATACCTGAACAGTCAGTTGACAGTCAAACCACTGACAGTGCAATTCTCCGTGTTTTGTGCCATCAATCAAATCAAACTTTTGAATTTCAAAATTCCAATATTTTTGTTCTAGAAGTCTTCTGAATATCACATGATTAGCAGAGACTCAGCACTGCACAAAAATCAGGTACGCTTAACTATCTCCTACACAAACAGTCCCTAATTAGGGTTTATTGTTTTTTCAGGAGAAACAAGTTTTTGAGACCTCAAATGGATTTCATGGACCTCCATATATCTCAAAGTACCACCATACAAATTTTCAAACTTCAATTCACTCAGACGCACAGTCAGCAGCTCAAACAGTCAACTGACGACCCGTTTGACCAAAAAAGTCAACAGACAGTCAAAAATGAAATTTTTTGTCAACATCCATATTTTTTCAAAGGATTCATCACTTGATCATTGGATGATCATTATTCATCAAGGAAAGATCAAAAATTAACAAAACCCTAAGATTCAAAATTAGGGTTTTCTCCTAAAAAGTCAACTGAACTTTGACTGGTCATAACTCTCTCATCCTTCATCCAAAAAATTCAAACCAAAGCTTATTATGAAGGAAATTCAATTATCTTTCAAATGCAATTGGTCCCATGATCATTTGATTCACCATTTGAAAAATATGAACCAAGACATTACAGGTCATTTTCAAAGTCAACAAAAAGACACTTTTTTCAAAAGGACACACAAGTAGCATCAAAAGTCATTTTGACATGAGACCAAGGACATTGGTTAGAAGACTCTTTGAGGTTTCCAAAAAGTGCAAGATCTCCTTCATATGACAAAAATTGAGGGATTTACACCTTGTTGAAGTTGGCTAAATTTTGTGAAAATGCATAAAACCAACATTGATCAAAAATGTATTTTTTCCAAATGGGACCAAGTTTTCATAGTTCAAACATGTTTACCATGATACAATGGGCCTCCCACGACCAAGACAAAGCCCACACCATTTTTTTTCCATTTTTTGGTTTAATTTTATCCCATTTAAGATTAAAATGAAAATGGAAAATGGAAGGATAATGGATGGCTTAATTTCTAAGCATGACTCATCAAGGGAATCAATCAAACTCTGCCCCAAGCCAAAGTACAGCAGAAGGAGGGTTGAAAGTCAAGCCATGGTAGCTTAAATGCAAAGCCATAAGTGTTGAAAAAGTCAAGAATTCAACAAAAGCACTTAATGCTTTTTAGCTTAGTTCTTAAGCACTTCAATGCCTATATAAGAGCTATAACACTTCAGTAACAAAAGAGACAAGTTCAGAACCTAAGCATAGCTTGTAACATACTTGTATCAACTTGTTTTTTTTCAAAGAAATTTAAAATTCGAATTTTACATTCTAGCTTGTTTCAATTCAAACCAAACACTTAAACACATTCCTCAAGTATCATTGAACATAACCAGATCAGTTGCAAGCCTTGGAACATCCAGATACGACCACAAGACCTCACGGTTTGCTCGAAATAAAACTCACCAAAATCTCATAATACATGCATATTTAACAAGATGTAGACTCATATTTAAGTTTAGTTTGAGGTCCTAATCATTTCTGGAAACTTAATTGAAGTTTGAACACCTATACGAGGAACCACCATTTTAGGGTTCTTACTTTCAAATTTAGGGCTTTACAATTCATGCAAAATTACAAGCTCTAAATAGTATCATTAAACTCGCGTGAACAAGACGAACTAAATGATGGCATCGCGCCAAATTTATATTGTTGTTTGCTTGTATTCGCTATTTCCAACAGGTGTAAAAGGTTAGAGTTTTTACACCACCTGCAAATGAAGGGTGTAAAAGCCCCATCCTGAGGAAGAAGATGATGCGTGGCGTCCTCTGATTGGTTGGAGGGCGCGCGTGTGTTTTTAAACTAACCTTGGATTCAGTGTTTTGCAGGTACGTCACGTGGTATGGTCCCTCATGCTGGTGACCATCAGATCCGTCCACTCATCAATCCAACGCATCAGAATGAATCCCCATGCCATGGACTTTATTTAATTACCACATCTGATTATCATCTTTATATTTTCTATTTTATTTTAATTTCTTCATAAAATTAATTAAAAATAGTTTTAAATATCCAAAAAATACACAAAAAATATTTTTAGGCTTCTAAAATAATATTTTATTTTCTGATATAAAAATATTTTATTTTTCTTCATAATTTAAATATTTTGTATAATTAATTAGATAATATGCATATATTTACCTTTTAATTATTTTAACCAATCAAAAAAATCATAAAAAATTTGTTCTTTATATTAAATATTGTTTATATATTATAAACTAATTTTGTACATATTTAGGATAATTTTCTCTTCAATTTTAATTATTTGTATAATTATTTGTATAATTATGTATTAATTAACTTAATGATTTCAAAATCAATTTCAAAAAATTCCAAAAAAATTAGTTTTGTTTTAAAATTAATTAACAAGCATTTTGAACATATTTTAAACTTAATTTTTAGGTTTAAATTTTATTTCCATATTTTCCTCATTTTAATTAAATTAATCATGCATTAATTCTAATTAAAATCAATCATCAAAAAAATCCAAAAATACTTCTTTTATTTTCTTGCAATTTAAATTCCTAGATAAATGTATAGGTTGTCAAATCCATGTAAATAGCGTAGTTTACATTTCCTGCACAATCGATGTAATAGCGTAGATTTACTTTCCGCATTTTACATTTCCGCATTTTAAATTCCAGTACATATAAAACTGCATGTATGTCAAAGATAAAATTGAACCGTTAGATCACTAAACTTCAAAGATAAAATATCTGAATCTAAACACAGTCACACTTGCACCTCTTAAGGTAATCCCTTTTCTCATTCTTTTCAAAATCAATCAAAATCAAATTCTACTGTTTCGAGTACAAAATCGAACTTTTGTTTATATCCGGTGAAAGGATAGATTTTTAAAGGAAATAGGATAAAGACCTTATAACTCAGGGTAGACCTCCTAATTTGCTTGCTCAAATCAAAACAAACAAATCTCTCATATATCATTGGTTTTCAAAACAAAACTTTCAAAAAAAGACAATACTTTGTATATATCCAAACAAGGATCATTACGAAGTTAACGTTCTTTTTTTCAAAACATCTTTTGAAAGATAAAAACACTTTGTATACATCCGCACAAGGATCATTACAAAGTCAATTTACAAAGGTATTTGAAACCACATACGAGCATTTCAAGGCAATAGAAAAGTAATTGAAAACAAGTGAGCTAAGCAAATTAAAGAGCCCATGGATAACCATGGATACAAAGGGTGCTAACACCTTCCCTTTGTATAACCTACCCCCTTACCCAGAATTTCTTAAAGGTCTTTTTTCTGTTTCTTTTATAAACCTTTCCTTAATTGGATAAAATAAGAGGTCGGTGGCGACTCTCTGATTTTCAAATACAAAAGCAGAAACAAAAAAGAGTCAGTTCGCGTATCTCTCCGCGAGAGGTATGGTAAAAAACCGAGGGCGACAGAACTGGCGACTCTGCTGGGGACTTACTTTCTAAAAACACAATGTTTTCAAAAGGGGTTACCTTTAGAGAATAGATCATTCCGATGTTTTCAATTGTTTGACTTGATTGCTCTATTTTTCAAAGGATGTTTGGGTATTTTGCTTGTGTGAAAGATTTTAACCCGAATCTCGAGATACCTTAAGTATGTGACAATAGACCAAGGAAACTGTACGGCTTGTACCGATACGGTTGATCTGGTAGTCACCGTTAGTGCGATACTTTGGTTTATACTGATGTCCCTTGAAAACGATCAAGGAGTATATTAGGCTTCCGAAATGTCATTAAACACTAATTTGTCTTAGAACCTTTTAGTTGAACTTGACTTGTGGCCTATTAAGTGGCTAGCTTTGAAGTTGATCAAAGTTAGTTATCCTCGAGGAATATTCTGATCGGCCGTCCGAGCGCCGTATTGAGATGTTACCTCCAAGGATCATAGAACCCGAATACTATTCTAGGACAGGTTTTAACCAACTCAACTTCAGTGGGGAGGGTATCACCTATGGACTTCATGCAAGCCTTTAAACTTAAGGCTATTGTTTAATTTGTTTTTGTGTGCCACATGTTTGACATCATAACATCATAAGCATCATAAGCATATCATTTTTTCACTAATCATTTCAAGGATCAAAGAGTTTACCTTTGTTATTGCAGGTAATGGCTCCTGCCACCAGAGATTACATCCGAATCAACATCTCAACGGTGCCATCTGAACTGAAAAACTTAGTATCAGAATTCCCCAGGAATGTTCAATTCACCGAAAAGCACGGTCACCTACTCCATTTGGTTACCTCAAAATTTGAAGAAGACATGATACGGGTCCTGTTCCAGTTCTTTGATCCCGAACATCATTGCTTTACCTTTCCTGATTACCAGTTGGTACCCACCTTGGAAGAGTTTTCTGAACTAATTGGATTACCTGTTCGAAATCAATTACCTTTCACTGGTTTAGAAAGGATTCCAAAACCTGAAACCATTGCTGCTGCTTTACATTTGCGAAAGTCAGAAATCGAGTCCAATTGGGAAACAAAGAGAGGAGTTAAGGGTTTGCTTGCTAAGTTCTTAATGGAAAAGGCTCGATTACTACTAGAAAACAAAAGTTACCCAGCTTTTGAGGAGGTTATGGCTCTTTTGATCTATGGTTTGGTTTTATTCCCTAATCCCGACCAGTTCATAAGTGTACACATCATCAACCTTTTCCTAACCCGTAACCAGGTACCAACATTGCTGGGAGACATTCTACATTCTCTATACACTCGTACCATGAAGAAACGAGGAACTCTCATGTGCTGTATACCACTACAAGCTAGGTGGTTTACATTTCATCTTCCCCGATCAGTGTTGAGAAATGAACAAAGAATGCAATGGTCTCGCAGGATTATGTCTTTGTCTCATTCAGATATCCGGTGGAACAACTTCTTTCAAAGAGACATTACTATCATTGATCATTGTGGAGAGTACCCTAATGTGCCACTCCTTGGCATCAAGGGAGGCATCACTTACAATCCCTCTTTAGCTTTACGCCAATTCGGATATGCAAGGGGAAACGGTCCTCACGACATGATTATCCGTGGCATTGTGTTTGATTACGAGGATGATTCCCACAGACATCGACGAAGGTTCATACATGCGTGGGGCAGTGTCTATAGAATAGAAAGCAAAACTTTGGGACAATGGAATTCTATTCCTATGGAACCTTACCTCAGATGGGTTCGGGCTCATGCTCAGAAACTCATCATGCCATATCCCGCTATTCTACCTGTGACTATTGTGCCAGAAGTCGAAGGAGACGAACCTCAAGTTATTCTACATCCGGATATGCCAACTGACCTGGAAGAGTTGCAGAAATCTTGGGTTCAACTAAAAGAGGAAAGAGATACCTTCAAAGCACACTGTCAAGACTATGAGAGAAGATTATTGGAGCTCACCGGACAACTCCAAGAAGAGCAGCAGATCAACACATTCCTGGGTGCAAAGAGAAAGCGTCCCTGGGAGACCTGAGGGATCCTTCATTTTCTTTATTTATTTCTGTTTTGTAAGCCCGAATGAGGCAAAGAAAAAAAAAGAAAAAAGAAATAAATTGTTTGACTAACAAATGTTTGTTTTTCTTTTGTTTTAACAAATCTAAACTCTAAGATCCTTGAAAACATTGCATATACATTTCATTCATTGCATATACATTTCATTCATTGCATATACATTTCATTCATACACATTGCATAACAGGTTCACATGACAGATTTCTCATCTCCTCGCTGTTTATTTCAGTCAGAAGAGATGGAATCTGAAACAAGCATCAAGAATCTCGAAGCACAGAACGCCCAAGTTCAAGTGGGAATTCTGGAACTGGCAAAGGGGCAACAAGAACTGAAAGCCCTGATGATCAAAAAGAAAAAGAAGCCCAAAGGACCTGTAGGCTTAAGTCACCTGAAAAGGAAGATCAAAATCCCAGTCAAAAAGTTCAAAAAGCCATTGATCCCTGAAATAGTCGGTGATGGTGAACAAGGAGACAATCACAGCAACCAGGGTTCTGCCAAACCCTCTCTCTCTCTCTTCTAATGAAGAAGATTATCATTCTGGAGACGAACAGGATGATGACAAATACCAGCTGTTGGAAGAACGCATGAAAGCTATGGAGATACAAAAAATACCTGGCTTAGATTTCAATGATCTGGGACTCGTCTCAGATGTTGTTATCCCTCCAAAGTTCAAGGTTCCTGTCTTTGCAAAATATGATGGAGTTTCTTGCCCAAAACTACATCTGAGGTCCTATGTAAGGAAGATACAACCTCACACAACAGATAACAAATTGTGGATTCACTTCTTCCAAGAAAGCTTGTCGGGTACACAACTCGAGTGGTACTACCAGCTGGAAAGTACCAAAGTTCATACCTGGGAAGATTTAGCTGCTGCTTTTTACAAACAGTATCAATATAATGCTGATCTTGCACCAACCCGTACTCAACTAAGGGGCATGTCCATGACACCGAAAGAAAGTTTCAAAGGATATGCACAAAAGTGGAGAGATATGGCTGGAAGGGTTCAACCACCCTTATCTGATCGCGAGCTGATCGACATGTTCATGGGCACTTTAACTGGCCCTTTATATAGTCATTTGCTGGGAAGCTCATCATCAGGTTTCACTGACCTGATATTGACTGGAGAACGTGTCGAAAGTGGCATTCAAAATGGAAAAATTCAAATAGGCTCTTCCTCTGGTACTACAAAAAGGCCCATCAGTGGGAGGAATGAGGTCAATACAATGCAAATTCAGAAAGGTCGCAAGAATGAGCATCACCAATCTGTAAGGGCAGTTCTGATCTCCGCATCTGCACCTCAAAAAGATCAACAGCCAAAATATACGCGTCGACCAGTGCGCCAAGAAGAAATTTCACCATAATCAACATGCCAATCTCTCAGGCATTGCAGCATTTGCTAAAAGCAGATCTGATCACATTAAAAGATCCTCCAAAGAATGTCAACACTTCCTCTCCGAGTTATCGCCCCGATGCAACATGTGCGTATCACTCCAACTGTCCAGGACATGACGCAGATCACTGTTGGGCCCTAAAAAATAAAATACAGGACATGATAGATGCTGGGGAAATTGAGTTCGATCCTCCAGAAACTCCAAATGTCATCACGGCACCTATGCCGAAGCATGACAAAACTGTTAACGCTATCCTAGACACTGTTTACATCTATGATGTGAGGGAATTGTCAACTCCACTCCTCGAAGTCAAAGGAAAGCTAATCCAAGCTGGTTACTTTCCAGGTTGTGACCCTGATTGCTTTTATTGCTCATACCTGCCCAATGGTTGTGAAAATCTGAGAATGGGAATTCAAAAATGGATGGATCGTCGTATCATTATGTTTGAGAGGCTCCCTTCTATGGACGTTTTATGTGAAGTCTTTGCAAACGGGATGAGAATAGAGGATGTCTTAGTGGTTTCCAACTTACCATTCAAAATCTCTGCCAAGGCTCCTTTCAAAATTTCTGCTACACTCAAAGTGGCATCAGTAATCATTGCTAGTCCAACTCCATTTCCATACTCCTCAGACAAATCTGTCCCGTGGGGTTACGACACTAATGTTTATGTCCATGGAGTTAAACAGGATACCTCGACTGAAGAGGCCACAAAGTTAACTGCTCCAACTGTGGTTAATATTGTGGGTACCAGTAAGATTACGAGAAGTGGAAGGATCTTTTCACCAGAAATTTCTCCAAATGCTGCTGCTAATCCAGTCCAGGTCCCAATTCCTAATAAAGATATCAACGCCCGAGGCAAAGAGCCACAAGTTGAGCCAGTTCAAATACCGGTGGAGGTCACTGTTGAAGATCCATCGAAGCAAGAAATGGAGGGAATATTGAAAATCATCTGCAAGAGTGATTACAATATTGTCGAACAACTGGGGCACACTGCTTCAAAAATCTCAATGCTGTCTCTGCTAAAGTATTCAGAAGCTCATGCCAAAGCACTGATGAAGTTCCTGAAAGCTGCCCATGTGCCTCAAGAGATTTCAGTCGATCAATTTGAAAATTGTGTTGCCAATCTAACAGTGAATAATGGCCTCAGTTTCTGTGATGTTGATCTAACCCCTGCTGGAAAGAATCACAATAAAGCCCTACATATCTCCATTGAATGTAATGGCACCACTCTATCTCATGTGCTGGTAGATAACGGTTCTTCTTTGAACGTGTTACCAAAAACAGTACTGGAAAAGCTTGACTTCGAAGGAATTGTGTTACAACCAAGCGATGTTGTGGTAAGAGCCTTCGACGGGTCAACAAGAACAGTGTACGGAAAGGTGAATCTCCCAATCAGAGTGGGCTCTCAGATCTTTGATTCTACCTTTTACGTAATGGAAATTCACCCAGCATATTCCTGTTTACTTGGACGCCCTTGGATACATGGGGCAAATGCTGTAACTTCTACCCTGCATCAGAAGTTGAAATATCCAGTAAAAGGAAAGATTGTCACAGTTTATGGCGAAGAGGAATATGTGGTTAGTCACCTGAGCAATTCCAAATATGTTGAGTTGGATGACGAATTCATCGAAACTCCCTGCCAATCTTTTTAGGTGGTCTCTCCAGATGTCTCTACTACCAAGCATATTTCTGCTACTCCAACTACAACTATGGCTTCTCTCAAAGATGCCAAAGCTAAGATCGAAAAAGGTGATTGCACAGTATGGGGACAGCTCCTCGATATACCTTACAAGTCCGACAAGCTAGGCCTGGGCTATGATAGTGGAAATCAAAAGAATGATCAAAGTCCTTGCTCTAAAGGACAAATGTCACATTTCATCAGCCAAGGAGTGAATGCTATTGAAGACGATGGAGTGTTCTTGAACCATATCATTCAGCCATATCCAGATGAAATTCCACCCCTTCCCATGGGAATGTGGGATACTTTGGGAGAACCAAGCGGCGGGTATAATTATCAATATACCGCACCTCAGAATTCTTTTATTGCTATGGAAGATATTACCCTGACTGGATGGGGTGATCAATTTGAAAATGACAAAAGTCTCACAAGTCCCAACACTCAGCAATATCAAAATCCACCTAAAGAAGTATGGGATATGCTAGGAGAGCCAAGTGGCAAATATGACTTTATGGTGAAATATTCCGCTCCTCCGAGCTCACAAATCGCCATGGAAGACATTGTCCCAACTGGATGGGATGAACATTACGACGACAATTTCACTCTCGAAAACACCAGGGAAACACCAAATAACAAGGGTTACTTTCTGTCAGAATACACCCCTCACCAGAATACACAAGTCTCTATCCAAAACATCATCCCGACTGGATGGGACGGCCTTATCGAGCATCTCGCTCAGCCAACAAAGATATCTCAGCCTGGGCTCTCGTATCCAGCAGAGTATATCACTTATCCCGAAAGATCACCGGCTCATTTCCCCACTAAGGAAATCAATGCTGTGGGAGATGAAGAAGACAACTGCAACTAGAACAGCTGGATACTCCCTGCTCACAACAATGGATTGAACAACTGGAAAACTGAGGATGTGATCTCCTTTGATCAGGAGTAAATGCAATTTCTTGTTTTCGTTGTTCATATTGTGCAAAGATAAAAATGGTTCCTGTACTATCGAACCATGAGCTTGAAAGCCGTGTGCCTTGCCCGAAGCACACTAGTCATTTTATAAGGGTTTATCATATCATGAGCATGTGCATTCAATAAAATCATGGGACGTTTGCTTATTCAAATTTTGTGATCCTTTTTCTTTCTTTTCTTTTCAAATAGCTATGTTTTCTTACACACACTCACATAAATGAATGCAGATTCACATTCACTTTGGATCCAGTCAATAACGATTCTGCTATTGCCCGTCATGACTTTGAAAATCCGATCTACCAAACTGAGGACGAAAGTGAGGAAGATTGTGAGGTACCAAGAGAGCTTGCAAGGCTGCTAGAACAAGAAGAAAAGACTATACAGCCGCATGAAGAACCAATTGAGGTCATCAACTTGGGCAGCGACGAAGAAAAGAAAGAATTCAAGATAGGGGCTGATCTAGAAAACAGTGTCAAGCAAAGACTGATTCAAATGTTGCAAGACTACGTCGAGATATTCGCCTGGTCGTACGAAGATATGCCTGGCCTTGACACGGATATTGTGGTTCATCGCCTGCCAATCAAAGAAGGTAGCACTCCAGTCAAGCAGAAATTGCGGAGGAGTAGGCCCGATATGTCAAAAAAGATCAAAGACGAGGTTGAAAAGCAATTCAATGCCGGCTTTCTGAAAGTTGTGAGTTATCCTCCTTGGATAGCTAACATAGTACCCGTGCCCAAAAAAGACGGGAAAGTCCGAATGTGTGTAGACTACAGAGATTTGAACCGGGCAAGTCCCAAAGATGATTTTCCTTTACCTCACATCGATGTGCTGGTTGATAATACCGCACAATGCAAGGTATTCTCCTTTATGGATGGATTCTCAGGGTACAATCAAATCAAGATGGCACCCGAAGATATGGAAAAAACAACCTTCACAACACCCTGGGGAACCTTTTGTTACAAAGTAATGCCCTTTGGTTTAAAGAACGCAGGAGCAACCTATCAACGTGCAATGGTAGCTTTGTTTCATGATATGATTCATCAGGAGATAGAGGTTTATGTCGATGATATGATTGCAAAGTCCAACACCGAAGAAGAACATCTGGGTCATCTACACAAGCTGTTTGACAGACTCAAGAAATACAGGTTGCGATTGAATCCAAATAAGTGTACCTTTGGAGTAAGATCCGGCAAACTCTTAGGTTTCATCGTCAGTAGCAAAGGTATTGAGGTTGATCCTGTCAAGGTCAAAGCCATTCAGGAAATGCCTATACCCCGTATCGAGAAACAAGTCAGAGGATTCTTGGGACGTCTGAATTACATAGCCTGATTTATTGCCCATATGACAACTACTTGTGTGCCGATCTTCAAACTATTGAAGAAAGATCAAGTGGAAAGGTGGAATGACAAATGCCAGTTAGCCTTTGACAAAATCAAAGAGTATCTCCAAAAACCGCCAATCTTGTTACCACCTGTGGAAGGAAGACCTCTGATAATGTACCTAACTGTGTTAGAAGATTCAATGGGGTGTGTACTGGGGCAACATGACGAGTCCGGCCGAAAGGAGCATGCAATCTACTATCTTAGCAAAAAGTTTACCGATTGTGAAACAAGATACTCACTACTCGAAAAAACTTGCTGTGCCTTAGCATGGGCGGCTCGCCGACTAAGACAGTATATGCTAAATCACACCACTTTCCTAATCTCCAAAATGGATCCTATCAAGTACGTGTTCGAAAAACCTGCTCTCTCCGGAAGAATAGCAAGATGGCAAATGATCTTAACAGAATATAACATTCAATACACTTCACAAAAAGCCATCAAAGGAAGTGTGGTAGCTGATCATCTGGCTCATCAAGCAGTGGATGATTATCAAACATTGAACTTCGACTTCCCAGACGAGGACATTATGCTAGTCAATGACTACAAACAACCAGGACCAAAAGAAGGACCCGAGCCAGGATCTCGATGGACTATGGTTTTTGACGGAGCTTCTAACGCACTTGGCAATGGCATCGGAGCTGTGATCATTTCTCCTGCAGGAGGTTATACACCATTCACTGCCAGATTATGCTTCAACTGCACTAACAATATAGCCGAGTACGAAGCATGTATTCTGGGTCTTAAAGCTGCAATCGATTTAAGAATCAAGTTCCTGGAGGTCTACGGAGACTCGGCCTTGGTAATTTACCAAGTCAAAAAGGAATGGGACACGAAGCACCCGAATCTAATTCCTTACAAAGAATATGTGCTGAGTCTGATTCCTTATTTCGAAGAAATCACTTTTGAACACATCCCGCGCGAGGAAAATCAACTAGTTGATGCCTTAGCTACCATGTCATCCATGTTCAAAGTCAGGTGGGACAATGAGGCGCCGACGATCACCATTTACAGACAAGATGAACCATCCTATTGCAATGAGATCGATGCCGAAGGAACGGAAGAAAAACCATGGTTCCATGAAGTAAAAAGGTATCTCGAAGCTCAGGAGTATCCTGAAGGGGCATCCATTAACGACAGAAAGTTTCTAAGAAGATTTGCTGCCAAATTCTTCCTAAGTAATGGAACCCTATACAAACGCAACCATGACTCGACTTTACTTCGTTGTGTAAACAAGAAGGAAGTAGAACAGATTATGGAAGACATACACGATGGTGCCTTTGGTACTCATTCAAGTGGACACACAATGGCTAAAAAGATCCTCAGAGCAGGTTATTACTTGTCTACCATGGAGACAGACTGTCATCATCATTCCAGAACCTGTCACAAATGCCAGATATATGCTGACAAAGTACATGTACCTCCAGCTCCGTTAAACGTCCTGACGGCTCATTGGCCTTTTGCAATGTGGGGTATTGATATGATTGAAGAAATCAAGCCTACTGCCTCCAACGAACATCGCTTTATCCTGGTCGCTATCGACTACTTCACAAAATGGGTAGAAGCAGCTTCTTTTGCTTCTGTCACTAAGAATGTTGTGGCCCGATTTATCAAGCACAATCTCATTTGTCGGTATGGCATCCCTGAACGGATCATCACAGACAATGGCACAAATCTAAACAACAGAATGATTACTGAACTTTGCACACAGTTCAAGATCAAACATCATAATTCTTCTCCATATCGACCAAAGATGAATGGCGCAGTGGAAGATGCCAATAAAAACATCAAGAAAATCATACAAAAGATGACAGTAACCTACAAAGACTGGCATGAGATGTTACCTTTTGCTCTTCATGGTTATCGCACATCTGCGCGTACTTCAATAAGGGCAACTCCATTCTCCTTAGTCTATGGTACGGAGGCAGTTCTTCCAATTGAAATTCAGATTCCTTCCCTAAGGATTATGAAAGAAGCCGATCTAGACGAAGACAATTGGATTCAGACTCGGTTGGACCAGATAAACTTGATTGATGAGAAAAGGCTCGTAGCTATTTGTCATGGTCAATTGTACCAAAAGCGTATAATTAAAGCCTTCAACAAGAAAGTCAAAAGTCAAGCATACCAAACTGGTGGCTTGGTTGTCAAACGCATCATCTTACCACAAGGTGATCCCAGGGGCAAGTGGACTCCCACTTATGAGGGACCATTCGTAATCAAGAAAATATTCTCCGGCGGTGCCATGTTGCTTACCACCATGGATGGCGAGGATTTCCCACACCCGGTAAATGCGGACATAGTCAAAAAATACTTCGCTTGAAAAGAAAAGCTCGCTAAGTTGAAAACCTGAAAGGGCAACTTAGGCAAAAAATGAGCGTCTCGGTGGATCGAAAACCCGAAAGGGCGATCCAGGCAAAAATTAGAGACTAAATAAATACTATCCCGGTAGGCTGAAAACCTGAAAAGGCAGCCTAGGCAAAAGTTATGGAATAAAGCGTACAACTATGTTCTGTATAGCTGCCTATTCACCTTCAAGATTCAACACATCAAAGACACCGATCAGTCCAATTACTTTCTTCCAACAAGTGAGGGATGAGATGCTCGAAGACAGATTGGCAATAGCATAATTGAAACTTGACTGGATTGTTTTCACATAGCTATTTTCTTTATAAACTCTTTTCAAAACTTTATGACAATTTCCTACTACTAGGATTTTTGTTTCCTTATACTAATCAGCCTATCATGGCTCTTTTTCAAAAAATCAATGCATCTTATGATCAAAATCAACATTTTCACTTTTTTCTGTTTTGAATACGTAAACGTCCCAATGATAATTTTGAATGAACATGTGCATTTGAATATGATTGATGTTTACTAGGAAAAACAGGAATAGCATTCAGGTAATGTCCCAATCATTTGGACATCATCCCGAAACCAGCATCAGAAGAAAAATCTCCAACAGAGATGCATTTCTCAGCAAATTCCTCAATGAGATTTTTCTCCAAGTGATTCGAGAAATCTTGTTCCCCAGCAGGGCTATTCCAGATTACTATCCCCAGAAGGTGTGATCTCCACGCCAGGACTTGGTCAAATAGTGCATCGGAGGATTATGCATCTTCCTCATTCCCACTTTAAAGGGCATCAAAATCAGAACTTTCCAATTACCGTTCATCCCCGAACGGTAGTCAAAGATCCTTCAACAGAGTACCATGGTTCTCAAAAAAGGTTCCCAGCCGAGGGTACTCAAACAAGACGGCAAAAATAATCAACGATCACAATACCTTCATCTCCAGATGACTGACTAGCTGGGATTTATTTTCCCAATCATACATCATACATCATACATCATACATCATACATCATACATTATACATCATACATCATACATCATACATCATACGTCATACACATATTCATACACAACATATAATATTTCATGACAAACGCTTACATAACATGCATATTTCTCCTTTAGTTACAGAATCTCATGCATTACATACATCATGCCATTGCATATCACTAACTTGATTTTTTAGGCAGACGAATGTCTTCAACAAAGATGTTCTCAATCACATACAGTGTTACCCTTGAACTCTATTCAAATAAGCAGTCCTCTCAGATATAATCAAGCCAAGGATTCGTTCTGAAGAGATCTCTCCTTTCAAATTACTTATCAACTCAAAAAACAAGCAACGCAGATCTAAAGCTGATACCTCAGACGGTTCCAGAACGATCTACCATCGAAGATCTAAAGCTGATACCTCAGACGGTTCCAGAACGATCTACCATCGAAGATCTAAAGCTGATACATCAGACGGTTCCAGAACGATCTACCATCGAAGATCTAAAGCTGATACCTCAGACGGTTCCACAACGATCAACCATCGAAGATCTAAAGCTGATACCTCAGACGGTTCCACAACGATCAACTTTCAAAATCTAAAGCGGAAAAACTTTGGACAGTTCCATAACGATCATCCTCCTGGACTTAAAGCGGTAACCTTGGACGGTTCCGGAACAGTCAACGCAGAGGTTTTCAAATCCTTCATCAAGATATAATCAATGGATTCATTCTGGTGAACAAACCATCAAATACATCTGCCAGATGGCATCTGAAAGCCCATCTCAGGTAATGTTTCAATCTGCCAACAACATTTCTCATACAACATTCAAAGACAAATTCCAGCATCACTTTCGGTCAAGGTAAGTGCAAATTTTCAGGGCATCTAAAATATTCAATCTTCTTCTACCTTCAGATTTCAAACAATCTCTTCAGGTTTAAGAATATTGAATAGGGGCAACTGTTATACCCCAAAATTTTCCCGCATCTTTTTTTCAAGAAAACTTCAATCTAAAAATTAGGAGTTTCATATAATCATGGATTTTTATTTCATAAATATCCTGACATATGAAATACTTAGTTTTTAGAATTTTTTATACAGTATTTTGGCTCGCTGTTGAATTTATTCTTACGCAAACGCCAACTACTATTTATTACTTCACACACGCTATTTATTTGATATTTATTTATAGATAAATAGTACTGACACAATTGGTACAGAGTTAAATCTTTTGCAGGCGCAGAGTCCGGGATTCAGACTGTACTGGTAACAAGTAAATTATTACTAATTTTTTTGTTTCTCACTAACTTTTGTACTATATTCCATTATTTTCAAAATCTCTTTTCAAATCTCTTTTTCAAAAAATCAAATCTTAACTTTATTCTACACATCTCTCTTTTTCCAACACTATCATACACTTTCTTTCAAATCTTACTTCCACTCAAATCTTCCTTTTGTACGGAATCACTTCATTCCCCAACGTCTCTATCCTTCTTTTCATTCTATAAATACCTCTCATCTTTTCCATAAAATCTCACATCAAATTCTAACTCATCTCTCAAATTTCTACTTCATATTCATTCTCTCTTCCTCCCCGGCAAAATGGCGAAGCGGATGGAAACGTGTTTTCTTATGGTCATCACCATTGCTACGGTGATCATGTCCTTCTTCTGTTTGCATAGTCCTGAAAAATGTGGACCTGCGATGGTTACACTCCCGATCATCTATTTTCTGTTGGTTGTAGCATGGGTTATTAATCGGCATTCTTAAAGTTTGTCGTATCTCTTATTTTCTTAAATGTACCGTTTACTCGTCGTACCGTTCATTATAGTATGTAATGTTTGTACTGTCAGTATTAAATGTTGTACTATTTGTCATACTGTCGCTTAATTATTCAGATAATATTTTGTGTGTTTTCTGCCAGTTAAATATTTATTTTTCTGTGCATTAAATGATTTTCAGGGTTATCAGTAATTTTGCTCGCGTACAGTAAAAATTAGTTATTTATTATGTCTTTGTTTTTTAACAAGTCATGTAAATAAACTTTCATCTTTCACATAAAACAAAAACAACAAAAAGAAAATTAACTTTGACTGTTGATTTTTCACTCTAACTGCTACATTAATACCTGAACAGTCAGTTGACAGTCAAACCACTGACAGTGCAATTCTCCGTGTTTTGTGCCATCAATCAAATCAAACTTTTGCATTTCAAAATTCCAAGATTTTTGTTCTAGAAGTCTTCTGAATATCACATGATTAGCAGAGACTCAGCACTGCACAAAAATCAGGTACGCTTAACTGTCTCCTACACAAACAGTCCCTAATTAGGGTTTATTGTTTTTTCAGGAGAAACAAGTTTTTGAGACCTCAAATGGATTTCATGGACCTCCATATATCTCAAAGTACCACCATACAAATTTTCAAACTTCAATTCACTCAGACGCACAGTCAGCAGCTCAAACAGTCAACAGACGACCCGTTTGACCAAAAAAGTCAACAGACAGTCAAAAATGAATTTTTTTGTCAACATCCATATTTTGTCAAAGGATTCATCATTTGATCATTGGATGATCATAATTCATCAAGGAAAGATCAAAAATCAACAAAACCCTAAGATTCAAAATTAGGGTTTTTTCCTAAAAAGTCAACTGAACTTTGACTGGTCATAACTCTCTCATCCTTCATCCAAAAAATTCAAACCAAAGCTTATTGTGAAGGAAATTCAATTATCTTTCAAATGCAATTGGTCCCATGATCATTTGATTCACCATTTGAAAAATATGAACCAAGACATTACAGGTCATTTTCAAAGTCAACAAAAAGACACTTTTTTCAAAAGGACACACAAGGAGCATCAAAAATCATTTTGACATGAGACCAAGGAAATTGGTTAGAAGACTCTTTGAGGTTTCCAAAAAGTGAAAGATCTCCTTCATATGACAAAAATTGAGGGATTTACACCTTGTTGAAGTTGGCTAAATTTTGGGAAAATGCATAAAACCAACATTGATCAAAAATGTATTTTTTCCAAATGGGACCAAGTTTTCATAGTTCAAACATGTTTACCATGATACAATGGGCCTCCCACGACCAAGACAAAGCCCACACCATTTTTTTTCCATTTTTTGGTTTAATTTTATCCCATTTAAGATTAAAATGAAAATGGAAAATGGAAGGATAATGGATGGCTTAATTTCTAAGCATGACTCATCAAGGGAATCAATCAAACTCTGCCCCAAGCCAAAGTACAGCAGAAGGAGGGTTGAAAGTCAAGCCATGGTAGCTTAAATGCAAAGCCATAAGTGTTGAAAAAGTCAAGAATTCAACAAAAGCACTTAATGCTTTTTAGCTTAGTTCTTAAGCACTTCAATGCCTATATAAGAGCTATAACACTTCAGTAACAAAAGAGACAAGTTCAGAACCTAAGCATAGCTTGTAGCATACTTGTATCAACTTGTTTTTTTTCAAAGAAATTTAAAATTTGAATTTTACATTCTAGCTTGTTTCAATTCAAACCAAACACTTAAACACATTCCTCAAGTATCATTGAACATAACCAGATCAGTTGCAAGCCTTGGAACATCCAGATACGACCACAAGACCTCACGGTTTGCTCGAAATAAAACTCACCAAAATCTCATAATACATGCATATTTAACAAGATGTAGACTCATATTTAAGTTTAGTTTGAGGTCCTAATCATTTCTGGAAACTTAATTGAAGTTTGAACACCTATACGAGGAACCACCATTTTAGGGTTCTTACTTTCAAATTTAGGGCTTTACAATTCATGCAAAATTACAAGCTCTAAATAGTATCATTAAACTCGCGTGAACAAGACGAACTAAATGATGGCATCGCGCCAAATTTATATTGTTGTTTGCTTGTATTCGCTATTTCTAACAGGTGTAAAAGGTTAGAGTTTTTACACCACCTGCAAATGAAGGGTGTAAAAGCCCCATCCTGAGGAAGAAGATGATGCGTGGCGTCCTCTGATTGGTTGGAGGGCGCGCGTGTGTTTTTAAACTAACCTTGGATTCAGTGTTTTGCAGGTACGTCACGTGGTATGGTCCCTCATGCTGGTGACCATCAGATCCGTCCACTCATCAATCCAACGCATCAGAATGAATCCCCATGCCATGGACTTTATTTAATTACCACATCTGATTATTATCTTTATATTTTCTATTTTATTTTAATTTCTTCATAAAATTAATTAAAAATAGTTTTAAATATCCAAAAAATACACAAAAAATATTTTTAGGCTTCTAAAATAATATTTTATTTTCTGATATAAAAATATTTTATTTTTCTTCATAATTTAAATATTTTGTATAATTAATTAGATAATATGCATATATTTACCTTTTAATTATTTTAACCAATCAAAAAAATCATAAAAAATTTGTTCTTTATATTAAATATTGTTTATATATTATAAACTAATTTTGTACATATTTAGGATAATTTTCTCTTCAATTTTAATTATTTGTATAATTATTTGTATAATTATGTATTAATTAACTTAATGATTTCAAAATCAATTTCAAAAAATTCCAAAAAAATTAGTTTTGTTTTAAAATTAATTAACAAGCATTTTGAACATATTTTAAACTTAATTTTTAGGTTTAAATTTTATTTCCATCTTTTCCTCATTTTAATTAAATTAATCATGCATTAATTCTAATTAAAATCAATCATCAAAAAAATCCAAAAATACTTCTTTTATTTTCTTGCAACTTAAATTCCTAGATAAATGTATAGGTTGTCAAATCCATGTAAATAGCGTAGTTTACATTTCCTGCACAATCGATGTAATAGCGTAGATTTACTTTCCGCATTTTACATTTCCGCATTTTAAATTCCAGTACATATAAAACTGCATGTATGTCAAAGATAAAATTGAACCGTTAGATCACTAAACTTCAAAGATAAAATATCTGAATCTAAACACAGTCACACTTGCACCTCTTAAGGTAATCCCTTTTCTCATTCTTTTCAAAATCAATCAAAATCAAATTCTAATGTTTCGAGTACAAAATCGAACTTTTGTTTATATCCGGTGAAAGGATAGATTTTTAAAGGAAATAGGATAAAGACCTTATAACTCAGGGTAGACCTCCTAATTTGCTTGCTCAAATCAAAACAAACAAATCTCTCATATATCATTGTTTTTCAAAACAAAACTTTCAAAAAAAGACAATACTTTGTATATATCCAAACAAGGATCATTACGAAGTTAACGTTCTTTTTTTCAAAACATCTTTTGAAAGATAAAAACACTTTGTATACATCCGCACAAGGATCATTACAAAGTCAATTTACAAAGGTATTTGAAACCACATACGAGCATTTCAAGGCAATAGAAAAGTAATTGAAAACAAGTGAGCTAAGCAAATTTAAGAGCCCATGGATAACCATGGATACAAAGGGTGCTAACACATTCCCTTTGTATAACCTACCCACTTACCCAGAATTTCTTAAAGGTCTTTTTTCTGTTTCTTTTATAAACCTTTCCTTAATTGGATAAAATAAGAGGTCGGTGGCGACTCTCTGATTTTCAAATACAAAAGCAGAAACAAAAAAGAGTCAGTTCGCGTATCTCTCCGCGAGAGGTATGGTAAAAAACCGAGGGCGACACACACACACAAAGAAATATGCTGTTGCACATTCTGGAAAATCTTATGTAAAATCTCAGTTCAATCAGAACGTGAGAAGGACTAACCTCAAAGGACCCAAAAGAATGTGGGTACCTAAGGAAAAGATAATTCCTGTTGCAAATCTCCTTCACCGTGCAAAAGACAAACATGTCATGGTACCTGGACTCTGGGTGCTCACGTCACATGACGGGAAGAATGTCTATGTTCCAAAGTCTGGAACTTAAATCTGCTGGAGAAGTAAAGTTTGGAGGGAATCAGAAGGGCAAAATCATAGGCTCAGGAACCATATGTATTGGTAATTCCCCCTCTATAACTAATGTTCTTTTAGTAGATGGATTAGCTCATAACTTATTGTCCATAAGTGTTGAACCCCAAAATTTTCCCACCTAATTTTATTTTAACTGGCTTAAGCATTACATTTCATCTGTATATCCCTATTAGGTCATCTAACACCCCATGTATCATTAACCAATGAATTTGATTTAAGATCAAGGATCTTGAAAATTAGGGCTCCTACTTTATTCAAGTTCGATTCATCTAGTTTTTATTTATGGTTTGAAGTATAAGCATTATAAATTCTTTCTCCTCCAGTTACAAGGGTTATGCTTCATCCAAAGTCACCGAGGCCAAAGATTAGGGTTTATTTTCCTACCAAGGGTCGCTTAAGGGCTCCTCGTTACTTGCTCCGTGCTTTTCAAGAGATTTAAAGATACCGTTCTTATCGTGGTGTCTTGGTTAAAGCTTGCTTTGAGACGTTTTATGTGAAGGATTAAGATTATCTTTACTACTCATTTGTGGGGATTATTTCAAGAGAAAAAAATAGTTTGCATTTGGACATGAAGTAAAGCTAAAGCATATTGGAAAAATATCAAAATGGCATTCAAGATTATATTCATAATACCAAGCTTTCATTCAATTTGTCAAATGCTCATCATCTTTCCAAGCTATCCATACAAGGTCCAATAACATCCAAGGTTCTATTTGCAAAAAACTGAAGTCAATGTCTTCATACAAAATTCTAAGTTTGGTCAAAAGCTTCAGCCACTACATTACAACTTTCTCAAGATTTAAATTCTATTTTACAAAGTTATATCAAATACACCACTACATTACATGGTCATCACATTGAAAATTACACAAAAATACATTTTGACATTCTAATCCACTTCATCTTCATCATTAACTCCAACCTTTTGTCCCAAGATTCATCATCCCAGCAAGTACTTGTTTCCCCTGCATCACTAAACTAACTTCCAACTCCTAACTGTTTTCTAAACCTAGTACTTCACATAACTATTGACTAACAACCAAATTTCAAACCATTTATAACAAACTTTCCTAACTACATAACTACCAAAACAGAAAACAGTTACAATCTGTAACCAACTAATAACAGAAAATGTAACTAACCTCTCTACTAGGTTCAATCTTCTCCATCTATTGTATAACAAACTTCTTCAATCAAAGGCTGAGATGCATCCACAACCAACTCTCCAACCTCCTTCAACTTCTATAAAATCAGGACCTCCACCTTCATTCAGTTTCTCCACCATTTTTCATAACCACAATTCACCACCTTCATCATTCTTCAAGCTCTCCCTTCACTCTGTTTTCCATCCCTTCACCACTCTCCACCATTTTTGCTCACTTTCATCTCCAATCATCTTCACCTTCTCTTTTCTCACTCTCTGCAACCACATCCTCTCCACTCACACCAAAGCACAACCACCAACCTTCATCAGAGTTCCATCTTTGAACTCTGAATGAAGGCGTGCTAAGCCTAATTTCCATCATCTACCTCGGCATCCCCTCAGAACAACAACACTCCACACAAAATCAAAAAAAGAAGAAGGGATAAAAAAAAAGAAGAAGTACCAAACCTGTAAATTTCAGAAGCTTGAATACCGAATCCTCTCTTCATCAAGAAATTTCATCACCGATTCTCCACGTTTCTTCCATTTTGAGAACCGCTTCTTCAGTCAACCGGCAACAGATTCCAACCAATCTTCAGCAACTCTACAATTTCATCGAGCAAACACCTTCAATCTTCATCTACTTCAACAACATCTTTGAATCGCTTCACATCATATCTTCATCTGCAACAGCAGCGATCATCATCAATAACATCTTCAGCTTCATCTCGCGTTAGTAGCAACGACGATACATAGAGGTTCAGAAAGAGGGAGTAGAAGAAGAGTGCGTATCGGAGAAGGCAAAGAAACGAGAGGAATACCAGATAATTGGAGTACTCTTCTGAAGTAGTCTTGAGCACATCATCGTCTTTGAGCCATAGCGACTTACCGGAAGCTCGGGCCGCCCTAAACAGGTTCTTTTACACGCTTTTGATTTGTATCCGTGCTTCTGTGGTTAAGATAAGGTCTTGCTTGCTTCGATTTCGTAAAAAAAATCATGCTTGAGTCCGGGAGTATCGATGCTTAGGGTTTCTCTGTGGTGTAGATTTAACTAGTTAGGGTTAAAATCAGAAGAGGGTGGATTGAAATTTGCGATGAGAGACGAGACCTTGGGTTAGTTCACGGTGGCGCGCCGAGGATCTTCATCGGAGGTGCGCCGTCGCCGTTGTAGCAGAGGATGAGGAGAGTCTGATTTGGAGAGAAAGATGAAGGGTCGCATACCGAACCCTAATTTAATCTCTTATCCTTCTTTTTATTTTGTTATTAGTATTTCTTTTTTATTTTCAATATTTTTATTAAAACCATGATAATTAATCAATTGGATCTATAACAAAATCTTGGGCCAGATCGTTTTCTACACCCCCACTGACCCATGTACCGTTTTCTTGCACTACAAAAATCGCAACAAAAAACTCTTCTGGGCCTTTCCCTGTGCCTAATTGATATTCACCACCATAATTCAGGTTACACCCCCCCTGTTTCCTTTAGGCTGTTCTTAGCTTCTTTACCAATTTCTTTTGGGTGATAAAATCTAATTTTCTCCTATTTAATTTTTGACCTTAGTACTAATTTTTTGACATAAAAAATAATCACAAAAATATTAGTTTTAGGCTAATTGTTTTAGTCTTTTACTTGATTTGTAATTCAATTTCTCTCATAAAAATCAATATAAAAATAGTAGTATTTTATTTCACTTTTGTACTATATTTTTGACTTGTTACTTCATGCTTGTGTGTAATTTTGCACCATTATATCATTCTCAATTTTTGCTTCTAATTGTGACTTTAATTTCCATGTTCCTTTAATCCTAACTTTAGGTGGAAACCATGATAACATTAGGATATAGAAATTCCCATGATAACATTAGGCTAGTTTTCATTTAGGCTAGTTTCTTTTTCTTTTCAACTTTAAAACACCTAACAAATACTTGACTTTAATTCCCTTAAAAAATACCAAGAAAACACCTAAAAAACGCTTAATAAAGGTCAGACTAATAAAAAAGGAATGGAAACTCTCGTCCCTCTTGTTTAAGGGGATCACTTGAGTGGAAGCTCTCAATCTAAAAAACACCAACAAGAGTAATTCGAGTCTCCCTTGTTTAAGGGGTGTACCCGAAACGCTCGACAAATCTCTCTCTTCTCTAAAAAAATAATATTTTTCATCCCAGACCACCGTGCTAAGCACGTTACCCTTTGCCTCGAACCATGTTTTCTCAATGAAATCGCGCTAAGCGCGGTCTGCGATTCTGCAGAAAATCTATGCGCGACCTGCATCATACCAGTCCGAGTTTTAAACCCCAAAACACATTTGAATCAGTATTTTCCGGCGATTTAAGACATGTTAACCTAGTTCTAACATGTATTATCCATTACAAGCATCAAAATACAATCAATCATCATAATCTCATAATCCCAAGAATCATCATCAAAACCCTAGACCTTCAAAACTATGGAATGGTGGAATTGACTCTAGTTCATGGTACTACTCATCATATAATCAAAGATTAACATTCTTATTCGTACAACAACACAATCTAAGCATCATTCTTCATTGTTTCATCATAAACATCCAATCACAAGCCCAACCTACAATTATCTAAGCCTTAGATAAATTATAAGAATTACGATAAGTCCCCTGACCTTAGATTATAGGTAACTTTGATCCTCGTTCCACGTTCTACAGTTGGTTCTCATTTCTCCTCTTCTTGCCCTAGCTCTCTCTCTCTCTCTCACACGCTTCTCCCAAATTTTCCAATTAAGTGAATATTTCATCTCTCTTCCTCTTTTTTCTTAGTTAATCTTAGGACTCCTAATATGATCTTTCTATTATGCTCTCAATTACTTCACCTCACACTATCACCTTTATTTTATTTAATCAAATAATAATGTTAATTAATAATTCCAAAACAATTACACTACTTAGTTATATTATTACATTATTCTAACCAACACCTCAATCCACGCTACCCCACACACATCAGACTTAGGCATCACACGTCACATTTATCCAAACATCGCAGAATCTCACAATCACGTCATAATACTCCCGAAAATCCACATATTCATACTAAATCAATTGAATACTTAATTAAATAATAAATCTAGATTTAGAGGTGTTACAATGTTGACCTTAGCCATGTGACATGCCACGTCAACATCTTTAACAACTGTCACTGCCACGTATTAGTGTCACGTCAGCTCTGTTAACAGACGTTAGCATAAGGGACCAAAAGTGTGTCGGGAAAATTTTAGAGGGATCATTCTTTGAAGGAAATGTTTAAAGGGAGTAAAGTTGAAAATCACTATATTTAGAGGGACCAAAAAATATATTTAACCCCACGTCAGACTTTCACCTGCTGGTCCTCCCTTCAGCACCTTCACCAATGTGATCTCTTTACCTTGAAATTGCTTCACTTCCTGTCCTTCTATTCGCACTGGTGACGCTTCAATAGTTAGGTTATCTCTCCCTTGTACATCATCCATTTGAATCACATGCGAAGGATTCGAAATGTATATCCTCAACTGAGACACATGAAACACTTCATGAAGATTCACAAGCGACGGAAGTAAAGCAATCCAATAGGCCACCTCATCTATCCTTTTTCGCAACTTCAAAGCTCTACCGACACCGGTTACTGGAGTAACTCTCAAAAACACATGATCGTCCACTTGGAACTCTAATGCTTTCCTTATCTTATCGTTGTAACTCTTCTAAAGACTCTGAGAACCTTTCATCCTCTCTCGGATCATCCTTATATTTTCAGTCGTCTCTTGCACAATCTCAGGTTCAAGCAAAGCACTCTCGCCCGATTCATACCAACACAACGCAGTTCTACACCTTCTACCATACAACGCTTCAAACAGTGCCTTACCGATACTAGCATGAAAACTATTGTTGTAAGTAAACTCAATCAATGGCAAATGGCTATCCCAAGCTCCTCCTTGGTCTAACAGAATGCCCTCAATAAATCTTCCAGTGACTAGATAGTCCTTTCGGTCGGCCCATCCGTCTGCGGATGAGATGCATAACTCAATCTCAAGGTAGTACCCAAGACATCTTGCAAACATTTCCAAAACCTCGACATGAACCTTGGATCCCTATCCGACACATTACTCGACGATATTCCATGCAATATCACAATCTCTTCAATATACATCTCAGACAACTTAGAAATAGAATGGTTAATCTTCATCAAAAAGAAATGAGCCGACTTTGTTAACTTATCCACTATCACCCAAACGAAATCATTGCCCTTGGCGGTCTTCGGTAAACTGGACACAAAATCCATTGAAATGTTGTCCCACTTCCATTCTGGAATGTTCAACGGCTGCATTAAACCAGAAGGCTTCTGATGCTTAACCTTCGACTTCTGGAAAGTTAAGCAAGCGTAAAAAAACTCAGCAACATCTTTCTTCATACCAGGCCACCAAAACAACCTTTTTAAATCCTGATACATCTTCATAGAACCCGCAGGAATACTTAACGCATTTCGATGTACTTCTTCAAGAATACTCTTACTAAGTTCTGGAATATCGGGGATACACACTCGAAATTCACCTCCTTTACTTTGGTTAACCAATGTCACTTGTTCAACCAATTTCAAGTAGGATTTTTGTCCTTCTCGAATTTCTTCAAGAATACCACTAGTCAATTTCAACATTCCAAATTTCACACTATTAGGAGTTGATTCGCACACCAAACTCATATATTTGAATTGTTCAACTAACTCCAATTCATGCACCATCATCATTGACATATGCAAAGACTTTCTACTCAATTCATCAGCCACCACGTTTGCCTTACCAGGATGGTGATTTAAATCAAAATCCTAGTCTTTTAGTAACTCAAGACATCTCCTCTGCCTCATATTTAATTCTTTTTGATCAAACAAGTCCTTAAGACTTTTGTGATCATTAAACACTTCAAATTTATAGCCAAAAAGACAGTGTCTCTAAATTTTAAAAATGAACACCACAGCGGCCAACTCTAAGTCATGCGTAGGATAATTCCTCTCATGAATTTTCAGTTGTCTAGAAGCATAAGCAACAACCTATCCATTTTACATCACTACACCATCAAGGCCCATCTTTGACACCTCACAATACACCACAAAAGACTCACTCGGATTAGGAAAAATCAATACCGGAGCGGTCGTCAACTTTTTCTTCAACTCTACAAAACTTTCTTCATACGCAACATCCAACATATAAGCTTGACCCTTTCGATTCAACTTACTTAACGGTAATTCCAACTTAGAAAATCCCTCAATGAATCTTCGGTAGTTACCACCTAAACCAAGAAAACTTTGAATCTCAGTTGCAGACTTTGGAGTTTCCCATTGCAATACATCATCAACTTTTGAAGGATCCACAACAATCCCACCACTAGAAATTACATGGCCAAGAAAACTTACTTCATTCAACCAAAACTCACACTTCGATAGCTTCGCGTACAAATTCCTCTCTTTCAACACTTGCAACACCACTCGCAAAGGCTCAGCATGCTCCTCTTCTGATTTGGAACAAATAAAGATATCGTCTAAGAAGACCACGACAAACTTATCTAGATATGAATAGAAAGTTCGATTCATAAATTCCATGAAAAAACCTGGCGCATTAGATACACCAAATGGAATAACAGTGTATTCATAATGACAATACCTTGTTCTGAAAGCCGTCTTTGGAATATCATCTGGTTTAACACGAATCTGATGACAACCCGACCTCAAATAAATCTTTATTAGAATGCTAGCACCAACCAACTGATCCATCAAATCGTCAATCCTCGAGAGTTGATACTTATTCTTGACAGTCACCTTATTCAATTGTCTGTTGTCCACACATAATCTCATACTTCTGTCTTTCTTCTTAACTAACAACACAGGTGCACCCCATAGAGAAACACTCGGCCGAAAATACTTCTTCTCAAGCAATTCTCCCAATGATTTCTTCAATTCATTCAGTTTGGAAGCCGACATTCTATAAGGAGCCATCGATATTGGACTCGTACATGGCACAAACTCTATAGAAAGTTCTACTTCACGTTCCGGAGGTAAATCACTTATATCATCTGGAAACACCTCAGGAAACTCAAAAACAATCGGAATTTCAATACTTGTACCTTCACGGTCACTTTGCAACGATGCAAACATTGAAAAAAACACGACCTCTGTTAGAACAAGATTTGTTCTGATCAATATTCTTAGTTTTGATGATAACAATGTATATGAATTTTGTATGAGATAATGTGGTACTCTAATCCTATGCAATTTCCATTTCAGGAATCACATAAAGAGTATGCACAAAATCAGCGCAAGAAGCACTGACTCAGAAGGTTCAGCATGCAACATCAGAACATGGTCTGGCAAGACATCAGAAGATGGTCAAGCAGAATCAGAACATGGTCTATGGAAGCATCAGAAGGACTTGAGATCAGAAGCAGAAGCACTGAAGTTCTCATGGTATCACGCTAAGAAGCACTTCAAGGTCAGAAGACAAGAAGATGCTCTGCACCAAGCTGTTTGACTCTGATGATATTCAAACGTTGTTTACACAAACATCAGATCGGAAGCAAGTACAAGATGGCAGGCTACGCCGACTGACAAAAGGAACGTTAGTAGCTATTAAAGGCAACGTCAGTAGACACAGCGAAAGCAAGGCTCGAGGTAATTGACAAAGAGTGAAACATTGAATGCAATGCTGTACGGATTACGCAAAGCATTAAATGCTCCCAACGGTCATCTTCTCAAACGCCTATAAATTGAAGTTCTGATGAGAAGCAAGGTTACGAACTCTTAATACAACACTTGCGCAAATATACAAAAACGCTGTCGAATTCAAAAAGCTCTCAAACTTCATCTTCAACCTCACTACATTGCTGTTGTAATATATTAGTGAGATTAAGCTTAAACTTAAGAGAAAATCACAGTTGCGATAATAACTTTTTAAGAAGCATTGTAACTCTTAAAAGAATTTGTTTACATTAATTTGTAAGAACTAGAGTGATCAGGTTGTTGATCAGAATACTCTAGAAAGTCTTAGAGGGTATCTAAGCAGTTTGTTCCTAGAGTGATCAGGTTGTGATCAGTATATTCTAGAAGACTTAGAAGTTGTCTAAGTGGAAAACCATTGTAATCTTGTGTGATTAGTGGATTAAATCCTCAGATGAGGTAAATCACTCCAAGGGGGTGGACTGGAGTAGTTTAGTTAACAACGAACCAGGATAAAAATCATTGTGCAAATTGTTTTTATCTTACAAGTTTTAAAGCTACACTTATTCAAACCCCCCTTTCTAAGTGTTTTTCTATCCTTCAATTGGTATCAGAGCGCCGGTTCTAAGGTGCAAGCACTTAACCGTGTTTAGAAAAGATTCAGGAAGAGAAAAACGCTTAAGTCAAGATGGCTGGTGAAGATCCAACAAATACATCTACATCTGGCTCTGCTGAGCAACAAAATGGAAATGGTAACAATGGTTACACTAGACCACCAGTATTTGATGGTGAAAACTTTGAATACTGGAAAGATAAACTTGAAAGTTACTTCCTTGGTCTAGATGGTGACTTATGGGATCTGCTGATGGATGGTTACAAACATCCAGTGAAAGCTACTGGTGTAAAGCTTACAAGACATGAAATGAATGATGATCAAAAGAAGCAATTCAAAAATCATCATAAGTGTAGGACTGTTTTGCTGAATGCTATCTCTCATGCTGAATATGAGAAGATATCTAACAGGGAAACTGCCTATGATATATATGAGTAATTGAAAATGACCCATGAAGGAAATGCCCAAGCCAAGGAGACTAAAGCTCCTGCCTTGATCCAGAAATATGAAGCCTTCAAGATGGAGGATGATGAAAATATTGAGAAGATGTTCTCAAGATTTCAAACACTAACTGCTAGATTGAGAGTTCTTGACAAGGGATACACAAGGGCTGATCATGTCAAGAAGATCATCAGAAGCTTGCCAAGAAGATGGGGTCCTATGGTGACTGCTTTCAAAATTGCCAAGAATCTGAATGAAGTCTCTCTTGAAGAATTGATCAGTACTCTGAGGAGTCATGAAATTTAGCTGGATGCTAATGAACCTCAGAAGAAAGGTAAGTCTATTGCATTAAAATCTAATTATAAAAAATGCACTAACGTTTTTCAGGCTGAAGAAGAAGATTCTGAAGAATCAGAATCAGAAGAAGAAGATGAACTGTCCATGATCTCCAGAAAAGTAAACCAACTCTGGAAGAGCAAGCAAAGGAAGTTCAAGAGCTTCAGAAGTTCAAAGAAGCCTGAAAGAGGAGAATCTTCTGGAGGCAGAAGATCTGACAAGAAGAAGGTCATCTGTTATGAGTGCAATGAGCCTGGACACTTCAAGAATGAATGTCCAAAACTTCAGAAGGAGAATCCCAAGAAGAAGTTTCATATGAAGAATGGTCTTATGGCAACATGGGATGATTCAGAATCAGAATCAGAATCAGACTCTGAAGGCGAGTAGGCAAACCTTACACTGATGGCCACAGTGGATGACGGATCAGAATCTACATCAGAATCACATTCTGAAGAGGTATTTTCTGAACTATCTAGAGAAGAGTTAGTTTCCAGTTTAACTGAACTTCTGGAACTCAAGGCTCATCTTAGTATCAAATACAAAAAGATGAAAAAGCTATTTGATTCTGAAACTAAGAAGCTGGAAGTGGAAAATTTTGAACTGAAGGAAAAAGTTTTAAAATTATCCAAAGATGTTGGATCTCCTTCTGAATCAGAAAAATCCATTCCTAGCCTGAATCATATTCTGAAAGAATATGACTCGAGCTTCAGAAAGTTTCTATCTAGAAGTATTGGCAGAAGTCATCTTGCTTCTATGATATATGGTGTTTCTGGAAACAAAAGGATTGGCGTTGGCTATGAGGGTGATACCCCATACAAATTTGAACCTGTTGATGATTTGAAAATCACATACAAGCCATTGTATGATCAGTTCAAATATGGCCACTCACATGATATTAGGCTCACTTCACATGCCAAAATCTTTAACACTACACACAACAAGAAGCATGTGACACAACCTAAAAAATATCATGCTGCCAAACCTAAAGAATATCATGTTGTTCCTCCAGTTACTTATCATGCTAAACCCAAGTTCAATCAGAACTTGAGGAAAACTAACAAGAAAGGACCCAAGGATTTGTGGGTACCTAAGGAGAAGATAATTTCTGTTGTAGATATCCTTAGCAGCAAAGAAGACAAAGCACAAAATGTCATGGTACCTGGACTCTGGGTGCTCGCGACACATGACGGGAAGAAGGTCTATGTTCCAAGACCTGGTGCTTAAATCTGGTGGAGAATCAAGTTTGAAGGAGATCAGAAGGGCAGGATAATTGGCTCTAGAACCATAAGTATTGGTAACTCTCCTTCCATAACTAATGTACTTCTTGTAGAAGGATTAGCGCATAACTTATTGTCCATAAGTCAAAAAAGTGACAATGGTTATGATATTATCTTCAATCAAAAGTATTGCAAGGCTGTAAGTCAGAAGGATGGCTCAATCGTATTTACAGGCAAGAGAAAGAACAACATTTATAAGATTGATCTTTCAGATCTTGAGAAGCAGAAGGTGACTTGCCTTATGTCTGTTTCTGAAGAGCAATGGGTCTGGCACAGAAGACTAGAACATGCTAGTTTGAGAAAGATTTCTCAAATTAACAAACTAAATCTGGTCAGAGGACTCCCAAATCTGAAATACAAATCAGATGCTCTTTGTGAAGCATGTCAGAAGGGCAAGTTCTCTAAACCTGCATTCAAATCTAAGAATGTTGTCTCTTCCTCAAGGCCGTTAGAACTTCTGCACATTGATCTGTATGGACCAGTCAAAACAACATCTGTCAGAGGGAAGAAATATGGATTAGTCATCGTAGATGATTATAGCCGCTGGACATGGGTAAAGTTCTTAAAACTCAAGGATGAGTCTCATTCAGTGTTCTTTGAATTCTGCACTCAGATTCAATCTAAGAAGGAGTGCAAAATCTTAAAGGTCAGAAGCGATCATGGTGGTGAATTTGAGAACAGATTCTTTGAGGAGTTCTTCAAAGAAAATGGTATTGCCCATGATTTCTCTTGCCCTAGAACTCCACAGCAAAATGGAGTTGTAGAGAGAAAGAATAGGACTCTACAAGAAATGGCCAGAACCATGATCAATGAAACCAATATGGCTAAGCACTTCTGGGCAGAAGCAATAAACACTGCATGTTATATTCAGAATAGAATCTCTATAAGACCTATTCTAAATAAGACTCCTTATGAATTATGGAAGAACAGAAAGCCCAACATTTCATATTTTCATCCTTTTGGATGTGTTTGTTTTATTCTGAATATTAAAGATCATCTTGATAAGTTTGATTCTAAGGCACAAAAATGTTTCCTTCTTGGATATTCTGAACGCTCTAAAGGCTACAGAGTATACAATACTGAAACATTGGTTGTAGAAGAATCAATCAATATCAGATTTGATGATAAGCTTGGTCTTGAAAAGCCAAAGCAGTTTGAGAATTTTGCAGATATAGATATTGATATATCAGAAGCTGTAGAACCAAGAAGCAAAGTTTCAGAAGCTAAAAATCTCAGAAGCAAATAATTAGAAGATCAAGTTGCTGCACCTTTAGAGAATCTCAGAATTTCTGAAGAGCCAACAGTCAGAAGATCTTCTAGACTCACATCAGCTCACTCAGAAGATGTGATTCTTGGAAAGAAAGATGATCCTATCAGAACAAGAGCATTCCTTAAGAACAATGCAGAATGTCAATTAGGTCTTGTTTCTTTGATCGAGCCAACTTCTGTTGATCAAGCTCTAGAAGATCCAGACTGGATAATTGCCATGCAAGAAGAACTAAATCAGTTTACAAGGAATGATGTATGGGATCTTGTTCCTAGACCAAAAGGATTCAACATCATTGGTACTAAGTGGGTTTTCAGAAACAAGCTTAGTGAGAAGGGAGAAGTGGTAAGAAACAAAGCCAGACTGGTGGCTCAGGGTTATAGTCAGCAAGAAGGTATTGACTATACAGAAACCTTTGCACCAGTGGCCAGGTTAGAATCTATTCGCTTATTAATTTCTTTTGCCACTCAGCATAACATCACTCTGTATCAGTGTTAGCTGAAGATTTCGTTGAACAAATATATGTGCTTCGAAGGAGTGTATGATCGAAGGCAAGGTGGTTACTGATGACCATCTCTGAGAAATATAAAATGGCTACTGATGGCCATGTTTCGATAGCAAGAAACGTCTAAGTTTTTTATGAAGGTGATGGCTACTGAAAGCTATTGGAAGGACATATCCTCGAAGACTTAGACAAAATTTATAAATTGCTTAAATATTATTATTTAGCGTGTTTGTTAGTAAGTGTTTATTAACATACTGCCACGCGTCGAAGATGGACTCAGGCGGGAAGATTTGAAATTCGAAGATAGTTGCGTAACTGCTTATTCACAGATGTCATCGCTGGAAGTTCTTATGAGAAACGTGGCAGCGGATTAGCGTAGGGCCGTTATGGTCGAAACTAGTATAAATAGGAGTTTTTTATGATAGAATTCCGTGTGTTCATTTTGTACAAATCACTCACATATTTACTCAAGTATCAAGCGTTAACGAGAACGAGTTCGCTGAGAAAATGTACGTATGACACCACCATCTTAATACATGAGTATTATCTTTTATTGCTTTTCGTTTTCGAATATCTTTAAATTCTTGCATTCTATTTACTTCTTGTCATTTACATTACTGTATCTTTACTTTCATGTTATTTACTTTCATGTTATTTACTTTCATGTTATTTACTTTCATGTTATTTACTTTCATGTTATTTACTTTCATGTTATTTACTTTCAAGATCTTTAACAGTTTTATGTTTTAAGATTCTTTACATTTAAACAGAATTGCATGTTACGTTATCTGCGTTGTTTACATTTTAAAGTCATAATCACATATAATCAAGTCATCACTAAAAGTGTATGTTTTCAATCGAATAACATTTGTCGAAGACAACGAATCATGAACATGGTTCTAAAGAATATTGATAACAATCTAATTGACTATGTGTCCTAGGATCAATCTAGTCGATCCTGCGAGTAACCAAATCATATTTATTATAGTTTGGAGGACTAGCGGTTGTTTACCGGAAATCACCGTAAACAAATTGGCACGCCCAGTGGGACCGTGTCGAACGGATTGTTTTAATCAATTGCTTTGTTTTGTCTAGACAATATCAAGACCTTGTATGAACCTTAGGAACGGTAAATTAACAAACAGTGCACAACCGGTTCCCAAACGAAGGTACAACAAGAAAATGGCTGTTACAGCCAGTGCAGGGGGTGATCAAGATCCCTCACAAGGCACAGGATCAGGAGCGGCAAATTCGAATTCCACTCAAGGAACAAGGGATACAACGGGTCCAAATGGATCGAGACCTGCAGATAATTCCCAGTCGGTGCCTGAAAATAATACAGGACTTTCAGGGACTTTGCCAGTTTCAGTGTCAACAACTGCACCTTCGACCACGAGTGCAGAGGAAGTATTACCGTTTCCCTCAACAAATGCTGCGAATAACTTGTCTAGTCAAGGCACGAATTCAACTTTCGAATGGAGGCCAAATCCTCCATACGGGATGCCATTTCCTTTTGGATCAGGCGTACGAGGGGCCGGACCTACTTATGTCCCAACTAATAATGCGACATTTTCACCAAATGTGGGATCTGCGAGTCGAAGTACACACAACGTTGGTTTTTCTACCCAGGTGCCTCATTATACCACAAACAGCCAAGCAGCATTTCGACAAGAAATGGATGCAAGCAACCATGATATGCTAGGGGCTTTAGCCAAAGAATTGACTTCAATCTTTACCCCATTGTTGACAAACATTACTTGCACAAATAGGGAAAATGTAGAAACTTTCCAAAAGATGTCATCTCAAATGAATCGGATGGCGGAGTTCATGGGTGTAACACAACCAAAAAGGAAAGATAAACAGCCCGCATACCAAGAGGGAATGCCCGTTTTAGAACGTATACAAGATGAGGGCCCATCATCGAGACCAACCATCCGAGATATAAACTCCTTGCGGAGGACGAATTGGACGGAAGAAATTCCAGTAATTAATTTAGAGACTTCAAGTCAAAGAACCGTCCCCGTTCGACAAGAAACGGAGGAAGAACAACCCAGAGTAAGAGTTGTAGGTAGAAATGAACATCCAGATGGGGTTGTTCAAAGAGTCAGAAGGGAAAATCTGGCCACAGAGAATAACTTGACTGCTATGATAGAAAGGGTGATGGCCAATAATGGCCTAAGTACTGGACTCAGACGTCCAAATTATACATCCCCTATATCAGACTATATTATGCAGACAGAATTACCTAGGGGCACTAAGGTACCCAAATTTACAAAATTTTCAGGCGAAACTAACGAATCGACAGTGGAACACATTGCTAGGTATCTAACAGAAGCAGGGGACTTGGCAGGAAACGAGGACTTGAGGATCAAGTATTTCCCTAGTTCGCTGACAAAGAATGCCTTTATCTGGTTTACTACTTTGCCACCCAATTCGATAGATGCGTGGGCATACCTAGAAAGATTGTTCCATGAGCAATTTTACATGGGTCAAACTAAGATAAGTTTGAAGGAATTGGCCAGTGTTAAGAGGAAATTCACGGAGACTATTGATGATTATTTGAATAGGTTCCGTCTGTTGAAATCTAGGTGCTTTACGACAGTTCCTGAGCACGAACTTGTCGAAATGGCTGCAGGTGGTCTAGATTACTCAATAAGAAAGAAATTAGATACCCAATACCTTAGGGACATGGCCCAGTTGGCAGATAGAGTTCGACAGGTCGAACGCTTGAAAGCAGAAAAGGCTAGGGCTAACAAAAGTCATAAGAAGGAAAGGATAGCGTACGTCGAAGCCGAAGACGCTGATGATGAGTCTTTCAATGACTCATATAGCCTGGAGGAAGTCGAAATAGACTTAGCAGAATTAAAAGAGGCACCACCTTATGCCTGCAAATTGTTAAATCCTGCAAATGGAAAGAACCCTGTAGAAAGTGATAAGAATGATAGGTTTCCTAAGAAAACTTATACATTTGATATTACTAAGTGTGATGAAATATTTGATCTATTAGTAAAAGATGGCCAAATGATACTACCTCCTAATTCCAAAACTCCTCCGTTGGAACAACGGAAGAAAAGAGGTTTCTGTAAATATCATGGGTTTTTAGGCCATAAAACTTCACAATGTTTTCTTTTCAGGGATCTAATTCAAAATGCTATCAATGATGGAAGGTTGAAATTTGCTGACAAGACCAAGAGTCACATGAGGGTCGATACCAATCCCCTAAACATTGCTGATGCTAGCCTCTGTGAGGTAGAAGATATCAACATGGTGGAAGTATCGGAGATCGAAGTGGCGGAAACTAAGGCAATGCTCAACGGAAAGCAGGCTACTGAAAGCCTAAATGATGAAATAATCTTCAATACTGAGATTGAAGAAGCTTCCCAAACAGAGATGACTGAAGCACCAAAAGAAGAGAGCAATGAGGCCACTGAAGACCTCAGGATAAAACTCCAGAAAATCCAAATCTCTGAAGTTGCTCCAGCGGTGGTCAACATGGTTAGCGCCAGACACCCAACATCTGAGTTTGGCGAACTAGAGACACGGCTGACAAGGCAGAATGGGGGTATTAAAGTTCCTCTAAGAGCTGAAAGCCTCAAAGACTACCTATGGAATTGCCATGAGAGAAATGGTGGAAAACAATGGATGTGCCCAAGGTGTTCGATCATGCTGAATCGAAGAATCGAAGCCAATTTCGAAAGGGCTCGACGTGAAAGATGGGAACACCCAGGGAGAGAACCAAATCCTTTACTACAAGTGTACCCAAGGATGGATGAAAGCTTATTAGGATTTTTGATCAGATGCCACAAAGGGAACTCTGAAGTTGCACTCTGCCCCAGATGTGGGGCAGCCTATGATGAGATGCTAGCACGATCATTTGAACGTGTGCACTGCTCCATGAATCAAGAAACTCAAGGGCTACGTCCTGACTTGTATGGTTTCGATGTATGGACTCCAACGAAGAGACCAGATAGTCCACACCCTAGAGTTCGAAGGGTAACGTTCAAAATCCCTGCAGATCCACCTAGGGATAGATGGGTACAAGCCGATGCAAGAACCAACAAACGGCGTAGTTGGGACCAAGGAGGAAGAACCGCAATGGCATATAGGAGACAATTTCAAAGGCCAAATCGAGAGACATATCGATTGGAGAACTATAAGGGAAAAAACCCTATGTCTCGGTCCCAATGGAGGAGGCACCAGAGGATGAAAAGGGCCCAGAAGGAATATAGACCAAGAGAAACTGGAGAAACTAGCAGCAACCAAGTCCCATACCAGGGAGCAAAGTCAAACAAACCTCCGGTGGAACGTGCATTGTTCGAAGCTGAAAAGCTCTTGGATGAAGAAGATAAGATGCGGTCAAATTCCTGGAACGAAGAGGACAGAATGACAAATGATTTTGATTCTGATGGAGTCTCGTCTATAAATTTAAATTGCAATGTTGTGTCCGTACTCCCTCACGAGTTTAACCAGGAAACTGAGGTAGAAGACTGTGAGGAGGCTGATATCGAAGAAATGGCAAAACACAGACCTGTGTGTTACTATGTGCTAAATAATGGTGCAGTCGAAGAGCAGAATGCTTTCTTCGAGAGGCCTGATGAGGGTATGAGAAATCATTTGAAACCACTCTATATTAGGGCTAAGATTGAGAATGTTGGCATCAATAAAGTCCTAGTTGATGGGGGAGCAGCAGTAAATTTGATGCCCCAGTATATGATAAAGAGAATTGGCATGTTCGATACGGACATAAGACCACATAACATGGTCCTGTCTAACTATGAGGGTAAGATAGGACAAACACTGGGAGTTGTTCAAGTCAATTTGACAGTAGGCTCAGTTACCAGACCCACTATGTTCATGGTTATACCAGCAAAAGCAAACTATAACCTGTTGCTCGGAAGGGAATGGATTCATGGGGTAGCAGCTGTACCCTCAACAATGCATCAAAGGGTGACAATCTGGAGAGAAGATGGCATAGTAGAAAACATCGAAGGTGATCAGAGTTACTATATGGCTGAAGTTAACCAGGTAAATAAATCCAACTTCGATAGGAATCTGGCAAATATAGGACCTTGTCATACTGCAGAAGAGATGTACACCCCAAATAAGAATGCATTGTATTATCTTACTTTGCACCCAAACGGATTCCAATGGGATAGAGAGATCATGGATGGTCCAACGGATACAGCACCTTTAGAAGATCATGCAGCAATACGGCCAACAGGCTGGGACGATGACATTAATCATGTCTGAGTCTTCATTCTTCGAAAAGATTTCGGCCTACGTGGCCGAGAACAAACAGAAGGCGGCTCTCGAGGCCGAATTAGCAGATGTAAAGGTAGATACCATCCAAATCAAAGAAGAGATAGCAGAATTGGAGGTGCATACAGATTTCGAACGCTCCAAAGATACGATCCTAGACGAAGAGATTATGGACGAAGGATCAAACCAAAGATTAGATGCAATATACGACGAAGAACCTTTAGGGTTCGAAAAAGACCCAATGGCTTCTAATATAAAGATGTTAGCCCAAGATCCACTCGAAGAAGTAAACCTCGGAGACAGGGATCAAAAAAGGATAACATATATCAGCGCGAAATTAGAGCCAGAACTAAAAGCAACGGTCATCAAAATGCTGAAAGAAAATAGAGATTGCTTTGCTTGGGATTATGATGAGATGCCTGGTCTAGGAAGGGATCTAGTCGAATTGAAGCTTCCAATAAAAGAAGGGAAGAAACCTGTGAAGCAAACTCCTAGAAGATTCGCGCCAGAGATCCATTCGAAGATTAAAGCAGAGGTCGAAAGGCTTTTACGTTGCAAGTTTATCCAAACTACAAGGTATGTCGAATGGATTGCCAATATAGTACCTGTAATTAAAAAGAATGGCTCTTTACGAGTATGCATAGACTTTCGTGATCTTAATGCAGCCACTCCTAAAGACGAATATCCCATGCCTGTAGCAGAAATGCTGGTAGACTCAGCCGCAGGTTTTGAGTATCTAAGTATGTTGGATGGATACTCAGGATATAATCAGATCTTTATTGCAGAAGATGATGTATCCAAGACAGCGTTTCGTTGCCCAGGGGCAATAGGCACTTACGAATGGGTTGTAATGCCTTTTGGTTTAAAAAATGCTGGGGCAACTTACCAAAGAGCAATGAACTCTATATTCCATGACTTTATAGAAACATTCATGCAAGTATATATAGACGACATTGTGGTAAAATCTACTTCGGGAATGAGTCATCTCGATCATTTAAGCCAATCATTCGAAAGAATGAGGAAACATGGGTTGAAGATGAACCCCCTTAAATGTGCTTTCTTTGTACAAGCAGGAGATTTCTTGGGTTTCGTAGTCCATAAAAAGGGAATAGAAATCAACCAGAACAAGACAAAAGCCATCATGGAAACCAAATCTCCATCCACGAAGAAAGAGTTACAATCACTGTTGGGAAAGATAAATTTTTTAAGAAGATTTATCTCTAACTTGAGTGGACGCACGCAAGCCTTCTCGCCTTTACTACGGCTTAAGCAAGGAAAGTTCGAATGGCGTGCTGAACATCAAGAAGCTTTCGATCAGATAAAGCAATACTTGACTTGTCCACCAATCTTATCTCCCCCAAACGGGAAGAAACACATGCGCCTGTACATTTCAGCATCAGACAAAACAATAGGCAGCATGCTGGCACAAGAAGATGAAAATGGCATCGAAAGAGCCATTTACTACTTAAGTAGAGTACTCAATGATGCAGAGACTAGATATACTGCTATAGAAAAACTCTGCCTTTGTTTGTATTTCTCTTGTATTAAACTTAAGTATTATATAAAGCCAGTTGATGTTTACGTTTCGTCTCATTGTGATGTTATTAAGCATATGTTATCCAAGCCAATATTACATAGTCGAATTGGCAAGTGGGCTTTAGCCCTAACGGAATATTCGCTAATATTCCAACCTCTCAAGGCAATGAAAGGCCAAATTGTGTCAGACTTCATTGTCGATCACGCAGTGGTTGAGAATCATCAGCATTACGTGGACCTAAAACCTTGGAAGTTGTACTTCGATGGGTCGACACATAGAGAAGGTTCTGGAGTTGGAGTGTTGATAATTTCTCCTGATGGAATTCCAACAAAGCTCAAGTACAAACTCGAAGGACCATTATGCTCCAACAATGAAGCTGAGTACGAAGCGTTAATCGCCGGACTTGAGGCTTTGTTAGAACTGGGGGCAACCAGAGTCGAAATTAAAGGAGACTCCGAATTGGTCATCAAACAATTAACAAAAGAATACAAGTGCATCAAAGAGAATCTAATCATGTACTTTGTCATTGCAAATAGGCTACTCAAGAAATTCGAATATGTAGAATTGAAACACGTATCAAGGGTGAATAACCAAGAAGCGAACGACTTGGCACAGTTGGCTTCAGGATACAAAGTATCGAAAGAAAAATTGGAAGAATTGATCGAAGTAAGAGGAAGAGCAATGTCTACTAAACTTTCTCCGAGCGATCTAGAGAATTCACAATTGGGTTATGCCAACAAAGAAGAGTTCGAAGTCCTAAATATTGACTCTTTGGCAGACACGGATTGGAGGAGCCCAATAATCAACTATTTGAAGAATCCTTCGACGGAGACAGATAGAAAAATCAAGTATAGAGCCTTGTCATATTTTCTAATGGGGAATGAATTGTTCAAGAAAACTCCTGAAGGGGTATTGCTGAAATGCTTGGGTGAAGCAGAAGCATACTTGGCTCTATCAAACGTACACAGTGGGGCATGTGGTGCACATCAAGCAGGACATAAGATGAAATGGCTTTTGTTTCGTTATGGGATGTATTGGCCTTCAATGTTGAAAGATTGCATAGAATTTGCCAAGGGGTGCCAAGAATGCCAAGAACACGCAGGTATACAACATGCTCCAGCAAATGAACTCAGTACAATAGTGAAACCTTGGCCTTTCAGAGGATGGGCTTTAGATTTAATTGGAGAAATTCACCCCAAATCATCCAGAGGTCAAAGGTACATTTTGGTAGGAATAGACTATTTCACAAAATGGGTCGAAGCAATACCATTGGCAAATGTGGACCAAGAAGCGGTGATTGAGTTTATTCAAAAATATATTATATATAGGTTCGGAATCCCAGAAAGCATAACAACTGATCAGGGATCAGTCTTCACTGGACGAAAAATGCAGGACTTTGCCAAGGAAATAGGATTCAAGTTGCTAACATCCACACCTTATTATGCTCAAGCAAATGGACAAGTCGAAGCAGCAAATAAAATTATAATTGGTCTTATTAAGAAGCATGTGGGGAAGAAACCCAAGAATTGGCATAAGACTTTGGATCAAGCACTTTGGGCTTGTCGAACATCTCCAAAAGAAGCTACAAATACAACTCCTTTCCAGTTGACGTTTGGACATGATGCGGTACTACCAATCGAAATATGTTTGCAGTCAGTAAGAATACAAAGACAAGCAGACATTTCTCCCAACGTTTACTGGGAGTTAATGATGAATGAGTTGGTAGATCTAGACGAAGACAGGCTTCGAGCATTGGAAATGATTAAAAGACAGAAAGAAAGGGTATCCAGAGCATACAATAAAAAGGTGAAAGGTAAAACTTTTGTTAATAATGATTTAGTCTGGAAAGTTATTTTACCTATAGACCGAAAAAATCAGGCGCTTGGTAAATGGTCCCCACATTGGGAAGGACCTTTTCGAATCTTAAAAACATTTTCGAACAATGCTTATGAAATCGAAGAATTAGCAGAAGATCGTAGGATCTTAAGAGTAAATGGGAAGTATTTGAAGAAATATAAGCCAAGCATGTTCGAAGTTAAGATTGCAAAAACGTAGACACTTGAGGTGTCACGAAAAGCCAAAATGGTTAGCCATGTGTCAAAACACATGAGCCATATTGATCAAAATGGCTTTACATGCAGAATAACAGACTTAAAAAGGAAAAGTCTAAAGAAATTTCAAAATATTTGTCATTCATAACTTGGGTTTGCATGCATTACAAAAGATCCAAACAGGATCTGAAAGTACAAAAAAAAAAAAGAAAGCATAAAAACCCTAAGATAAAGGAAAAAGGAAAGTTGTTAGTTAATCCTTTGGTTTAAACCCTCCAAGGACAACACGGGTGAAGCTTCAGCTTCGAACATGTCGATGGCTCCGCCCTCACGCATGCGTCTCACTACACCCTTCCTTTGAAAGATGAAAGTAAGAAGTCTTCCGTATGGGAGGCAAGTCACGTTCCTCTGCCGTTCAGTACCAATAGAGACAGCTTTCACGAGACCTTTGAATATCATCAAAGGAATGTTGATCTTCTTCCCTCGAAGACCACAGAAGATGAACTCCAAATCTTCAACCAAGATGTCGTTTTCGTTGATCCTCCGAGGCTGGAAGTTGCCCACGAGCATCTGATGCCAGATCCTAACAACTCTGGCACTAAAAGGATCATTTTCCATGACGGACCTCAGCATGAGATGCGTGGTCATGTTAAAGCCATCGTCATCAAAGCGTTCCCCAGAGTTACTACACCTGATTAAGTGAGCAATGGTGGCAGGAGTAATACTGAAACGTGCATGCCGAATCTCAGAATCTATGGTGGTTCTACCTTCAGGATCTATGCGTACAGTAGCATTCATCCAAAACTCAGCCAACATGTTTGGATAAACAGCACCTTCCAAGACTTCCTCAAAGTAGAAGTCCAACTCCTGATTGACAAACAAAGTTTCAAGAGTGACAAAGTGGCGAAGGAGTTCATCCTCAGAAAGTCTGAACTCGCTCCGGATAAGGGTTTTGATTTCATTGAAAGAGAGGATTTCGGCCATTATGAAAAAAGAGAAGAAGGTTTTGGAGGAAGAAAAATGGTTTCTCTTTTCTGAGTTTAGGAAAGAAGAGAATGAGTGAATGAAGAAAATAAGGGTGATATTGGACCTTTATATAGAAAGGGAATACTAAAGGTTGGTTTAGTTTCTTAATAATTGATTAGACTGCAGTTGGTTTTTCCAAAGAGAGGAGTTATTACATCCGCCGTTTCCCGCCCTTGGAAGTTGAACAGCAATCATGAAACTGATTCACGCACGTCTTGAAATGACGTTTTGAAAAAGTAACGTTACTGTTTAGTCATGATTAGGGCTAAAGAAGTAGAAACGTCAAGTCCAAAGGCTAAGAGGTCGCGAAGAGTATTCGGAGTTTACATGTTGCATTAATGAAGAGTACTGTGGAGGATCTGAAAATATATTTTGACAAGAGATTGAAAAGATTTGCTAAGAAATAGTGCTGATAAATATTATATTTAAACGAAGGGAGAAGTTAAGCATATAAATAAGTGCTTTTACAAAATATATGAGGTTTCGATTATAAATAAGAACGCAACAGATAATAAGGTTCGAAGCAGCTAGTTGAAACCCTCAGGGAGGTTATTCTTGATCTTTGAATATTGTGACTCCCAAGAAGTCATACGGAGTTCAATCACCGATCGTTGTTTCTTCAACCTTTCGATCTCAGGAATCAATTTCTGAGCAGCCTCGAAATGTGTGATCCCTGATTGTACTATTTCGACCAACTCCTTTTGGTTGGATTGTTGGATGGTTGCCTGGCTGCGTTCAGCTTCCTTGATTTTCTCCTCAAGTGCCTTTATCTCTTGTTTCCAGATCTTGATATTTTTTGCATGATCATCAAAGGCCTTCTGGTCTTCTGATTGCTTAAGTTTGAGGACCTCGCCTCGTTGGGTTGCATCTACTGCAGAATTCCATGAAGAATCACGGGAGGCCATTGCTTCAGATAACTCTCTTTCGATACTTCGTTTTCGAAGGATATCAGCTTGAAGTTGCTCAACCAGAGAGCCTAACAGAACAAGTACGTCTGAGACTGTTGTGGAGACTTGAAGTAAATCTACTTTTTTCAAAAGTTGATTTAAACCATGACTCTTAAGAGGATCCCGAATGAGGAGATCCACAAGATTGACATCGAAGAACCGCTCTTTGATTTGTCGAAGCAGGCTAGAAGTGTCTTCTTGGTTGCCAGACCCCACAGTCGCAACTGGAATAGCGTCAGGACTTGGAGACGAAGAAGTATCCACATTCATGATAATCTTCAAGAAACTAAGAGGATCAGCATGCTTTAATTGTTCTAGCTCCGAAGGCGTAGGGGCAGGCATTGAAGTGGTCCCAGGATCAGCTTTTGTGTCAAGAGTCGAAGCTTCTTGAAAGTTTTGCTTTTCTAGTTTGGAAGTTTCCTCCATAGCATCTGATTCAGACACAGTGTCGTCACTATGATGAGGATGCAGATTCACATTGTCACTACCTGAGAGGGCGTGATCTTCGCCTTCCAAACTTTTGTCTTGATGAGTAGCTGGAGACTCATCAGTAGAATGACTTTCTTCAACGGGTTCATCGGGCAGCATAGTGTTGATGGGCTGAGCATCTTCGACCACGGGTGAAAGAGCAGGAGCTTTGTCTCGAGAAGTATCTGTGTCAGATAAAGCAGAGTTAGTCATAAGAATAAACCTGTAACAAGTTTGTCAACGAAGCTAAAGATTATTATTACCATAGAGTTTGGGAACATCAATGGTAAGACCAGGATCTTTGAAACCTGAAGTAGCAGTGCCAGCATCATCCTGCAATAACAAGGTAAAAAAGTTAATCCCATTATTTAGATAAAGTCACAAGTTAATATGCGAAAAAACCTGAAAGACCTTGGTTTGGATATTATCTGGACTTGAATTGTGACTTTCGACAACAAGTATGTTGCTAGTTGTTTTCAAAGGGGAATCTTCAGAGGACGCTTTATCAGTAGGAGAAGCAGTTTTGGAGGGACTTGCTCCCTTTCCCTTTTTCGAAGGAGTAGCAGATTTTTGTCTTTTCCTAAGTCCTTGTCTAGTGTGAGGAGGAGATTTATCCTCATCATCTGAAGCAGCGGACGAAGAAACTTTCCGTTTCGGACCAGTTGGGGGCTTCGAACTCTGAAAAGACAGATGATAAGCAAAGGGACTATTGATTACAGATTATATAAGATTAAGAACGCAAAAGGTGCGTACCGTAGGCTTTTTATCAGGATTGAGAGAGCCACTTTCACTGGGTTTGTCGCTTTGGGATGTCCCAGGATTCTTTTGGGCAGGAGTCTCTTTGATCTTCCTCCTATGAGCAACAGCTGTAGTCGAAACTGAAATTAGTATACCAGCCAAAAAGGAAAAGTCAGTCGAAAAGATTGTCTGAATCCAAACCTTCAGGTATTGGAGTCAAGACACGAACGTGTTCGAGATCTATATGGAGATGTCCTTTGAAAGTATCCAAGGTATGCTTAGTCGGAACCACCCGTTCAGCGCGTTTTTTACTACTGTTTTGAAGATCTTTTAAAACGTTGCCACACACAAACCAATCTGGAAAAGGGGGGCTCAAAGCCACACCAAAATCCGCGCTTGGCAGTGGAGGAAATTTTGGAGGATTAAGTTTGAAAGCCACTTCATAACGTAGTTCTGGTCGAACATACGAGGGCAATTTCAACTTATCCAGTTTGACGGAAAACTTTTCGCGCAAAGTGATTGCAGCCTCACGAACGGTCCGACTAAGATCATCAGGCCTATAGATAGTTTCAAAAAAATTTTGGAAAGCCTGTATTTCTTTAATATGAGTTGTAGTACCTTTACGAAAAGTCTCCTGCACATCAGCAAAAGCTGCAGTTAGTTCCTGCGTCAAACTATCAGCATCAAAGATTTGAGAAGTATAATAATTCGTCCACCATTGATGGAAGTCTTGTGTACAGTAAAAGGAAGGTTCGAAAGGAATAGGGGAAAGGTTGGTGACGCCAGCATATCTGTTAACTTTGTTTCACATTCTTCTTCTGACAAGTATAAGGTGTGGAAGCACATATGACTCCTTTTCTCATATAAGCATTTTGGTTTTATTTGGACCAATCCAAACTGTCGTGAAACCAAATTTGGTTGATAGCACACAAGAATGCATTGCCCTTTCGATGGTCGAAGACGGTGGAGGAACAACCTTGGAGTCAGAAAAGATTCCCAAATTTCCATAAGCTCAGTTTGTTGATCCTGAGATGTTGGTGGGAATTTCTGAGTAAACCATTCAGGACCCTTGGTTCTATGTACAAACGGAGCCATAGACGGATCGAATTGACGACGCTGGGCAAACATCATCATATACGCTAAGAAGTATTCTTGAAGTTTCCCAGGCTCTTCTTTTGGAGTCAGGTAAGCCAACCTAGTTCCTTCAATAGTTCGATTCCTGATTTTGTCATTTTCCTCCTTGACTTTCCCTCGAAACGGAAGATGAGCTTCGAACGTAGCATTTAGCCACAGTTGCAAAAGCCAGAAAGGTCCAGCATAAAGTAAGGTACCAGATTGGTAATTCTTGGTAAGGTTTGCAGCTTCGCTAAGGTTTTCATAAAGAAATCCCAGAAGTAGTTGGCCAAGATTGAGCTTTTTTCCATTATGCAATTGATTAGCCATGCAAAGATATCTCTTTGCAACTTGTATGGATCTTGAGCAGAAAGCACATCGCGAAAGCCATAGCGCCAAGAAGGCAATATGTTCGTCATCAGAGACTTCTTCGTTCGCGGTAACATGATGTTGTTGGATAAACGCAGTATAAGTAACTGTCGAATTATTAAAGCCAATTGTGTCAACATCCATCTCAGTGGGATCGAAGTCTTCCCCAGTTGGTCGAAGTCCTGTAATCGCAGCTACATCGAAGAGAGTAGGGGTGACCATTCCACATGGGAGGTGGAAAGTGTTGTGGGAAGCATCCCAGAAATGGACCGCTGCTACTAGCATGGGTTGGTTATATGTTAAGCCTGTTTTTGATAGTTGGATCAAATCGTAGATTCCTAACGATTTCCAGTCAGATTCTTTCTTTTTCTCTACTTTTTCTAACCAGGCAAAGTACAAGTCAGGATCTTTGGCTAAAGGGAGTGACCTAAACACTTTCACAAAGTTGGTCATATAATTTAACCTAATTTTTGGCAAAGCCAAAGGGGCTACGGTTGAAGTTTCTTCAACATTAGCAGATTCTCCTGAAGGAGAGCAACCCTCTTCATTTGTGTTAGCTTTGCTCACTAATGGCCTAGTCTTATAATAAGCAGGGAAGAACCTACTTAGGGTTTGGTTATCTTCACCCGGCAATGGACCCATAAAAGCAAAAGATTTTCCAGAAAGTTCAAAGGGTATGATTACCTGGGAAGCGTAGATAGCGCGAACTTCTTCAACGTTAGGGTTTGGAATGTGTTCGTGTTCACCAGACCGTGTGGTGGATTGGAGCTTTAGAGCAGGTTGAAGAACATTGGAAGATGAAGCCATCGGACGAGTTTTGAGAAATTCAGATTTGAAAAGTTTGAAGATGTTGGTTCCTTTGTTTGATGAAGAAGACGGAGAAATAGGAATGAGAAGTTGTAAAAAGAATGCAAGTCCAAAGTATTTAAAGGTTTAACGGAAATCCTTTTTAAATCTTTTGGGTAAAACCCAAAGGACACGTGGCGAATGATGATTTAATCCAATGGCGGTCGAAAGATTCAGCCTTACTCCTAGTATATAGGAGTAATGATCAGGAAGTAAGGTCAAGGACGTGGGAATGTAAGTTATGAGAAGACATTTTGAGAATGACAAGACGTTTCGGAAACAGAGATTATCAATGATTATGACGTTTAGTCAGTAGTCTTGGAACTATCAAAAATTTAATAAGAGACGAAATCTTATGATGGCAAAAAACGCCTATTTCTGTTGATCTTCGAAACAGGCATTTATTGGGGGCAATTTGTTAGCTGAAGATTTCGTTGAACAAATATATGTGCTTCGAAGGAGTGTATGATCGAAGGCAAGGTGGTTACTGATGACCATCTCTGAGAAATATAAAATGGCTACTGATGGCCATGTTTCGATAGCAAGAAACGTCTAAGTTTTTTATGAAGGTGATGGCTACTGAAAGCTATTGGAAGGACATATCCTCGAAGACTTAGACAAAATTTATAAATTGCTTAAATATTATTATTTAGCGTGTTTGTTAGTAAGTGTTTATTAACATACTGCCACGCGTCGAAGATGGACTCAGGCGGGAAGATTTGAAATTCGAAGATAGTTGCGTAACTGCTTATTCACAGATGTCATCGCTGGAAGTTCTTATGAGAAACGTGGCAGCGGATTAGCGTAGGGCCGTTATGGTCGAAACTAGTATAAATAGGAGTTTTTTATGATAGAATTCCGTGTGTTCATTTTGTACAAATCACTCACATATTTACTCAAGTATCAAGCGTTAACGAGAACGAGTTCGCTGAGAAAATGTACGTATGACACCACCATCTTAATACATGAGTATTATCTTTTATTGCTTTTCGTTTTCGAATATCTTTAAATTCTTGCATTCTATTTACTTCTTGTCATTTACATTACTGTATCTTTACTTTCATGTTATTTACTTTCATGTTATTTACTTTCATGTTATTTACTTTCATGTTATTTACTTTCATGTTATTTACTTTCAAGATCTTTAACAGTTTTATGTTTTAAGATTCTTTACATTTAAACAGAATTGCATGTTACGTTATCTGCGTTGTTTACATTTTAAAGTCATAATCACATATAATCAAGTCATCACTAAAAGTGTATGTTTTCAATCGAATAACATTTGTCGAAGACAACGAATCATGAACATGGTTCTAAAGAATATTGATAACAATCTAATTGACTATGTGTCCTAGGATCAATCTAGTCGATCCTGCGAGTAACCAAATCATATTTATTATAGTTTGGAGGACTAGCGGTTGTTTACCGGAAATCACCGTAAACAATCAGATGGATGTTAAGAGTGCCTTCTTAAATGGTTATATAGATGAGGAAGTCTATGTCCACCAACCTCCTGGTTTTGAAGACTCTAAGTCTCCAGAACATGTTTTCAAACTTAAGAAATCATTGTATGGATTGAAGCAAGCTCCTAGAGCTTGGTATGAAAGATTAAGTTCTTTCCTTCTGGACAATGGTTTCACTAGAGGACAAGTGGATACGACTCTCTTCTGTAAAACATCTAAGAAGGACATTTTAATTTGTCAAATTTATGTTGATGATATTATTTTTGGAACATCTAATGCTTCACTTGTAAAGGAATTTGCTAAGTCTATGCAGGCTAAATTTGAAATGAGTATGATGGGAGAACTCAAGTATTTTCTTGGGATTCAAATCAACCAAACTTCTGATGGGACATATGGTCATCAAACGAAGTATGTGAAAGAACTTCTGAAGAAGTTTAATCTTTCTGAAAGCAAAGAAGCCAAAACTCCTATGCATCCAACGTGTGTTCTAGGAAAGGAAGAAGTAAGCAAGAAGGTAGATCAAAAGTTGTACAGAGGTATGATTGGATCTCTTCTATATTTAACTGCTTCTAGACCTGATATTTTATTCAGTGTTTGTTTGTGCGCTAGATTCCAATCAGATCCTAGAGAATCTCACTTAACTGCTGTTAAGAGAATTCTGAGGTATCTGAAAGGTACTACTAATGTTGGTTTAGTCTACAGAAGATCTAAAGAATACAACTTAGTAGGATTTTGTGATGCTAACTATGCTGGAGATAGAATTGAAAGGAAGAGTACTTCTGGAAGTTGTCAATTTCTAGGAAGTCACCTGATCTCCTGGTACAGCAAGAAGCAAGCTACCATTTCCCTCTCAACAACAGAAGCAGAATATGTTGCTGCTGCTGGTTGTAGCACACAAATGCTCTGGATGAAGAGTCAGCTAGAAGATTATCAAATATATGAGAGCAAAATTCCTATCTTCTGTGATAATACTTCTTCCATATGTTTATCTAAGAATCCTATCTTACATTCCAAAGCTAAACATATTGAGATTAAACATCATTTCATTAGGGACTATGTTCAGAAGGGTGTTCTCTCTTTAAATTTTGTGGATACAGACCATCAATGGGCTGATATCTTTACAAAACCCCTTGCTGAAGATAGGTTTAAGTTCATTCTGAAGAATATCAGTATGGATTTATGTCCAGAATGAGAAGATGAGAAGGTCTTACGTATGGCTAAGTTCTGAAATGTGTTGGGATTATGTTTTTATAAGAAGTTCTGATAATGATCAATTAGAAGTTCTGATTCTGTTATTACTAACGTTTCACTATCTAAGTTGATTTAGAATCTCTTTTAAAGTAAAACAGCTGTCACCAGTTTTCCAGAAAATGAACACGTCTTCACTATTTTTGGACAAGCATGCGTGCAGTTGAGGAGACGCCGCCCTAGGTAACTGTGCAAATCATTTCATTTTGTCACTTTATCTCTCCTAACGTCATATCTCATTAAATGCAAATTGATGTCATGTTTTTCTGTAATCATTTCACTTAAACCATATTGCATTTATTATTTCCTTGTATCCAACCTTTTATATACTCCTCTTCATCTTCATTTCATCTTTTTCACTCTCTCTCTCTCTCTCTCTCTCTCTCTCTCTCTCTCCATTTGTCCCTCTCTTTCGTTTTGCATTCAACGCATAAACCCTAGTTTGTGTCTGCCTCTTTGCATTTCACCATGAATCCTTCGTCAAGTTCTTCAAGCGAAGCAGAAGTTTCTTCCACTCATCTGGTTTTCAGCAAGCATGGGTATGCTCCATTGAAGACCTGTTCCATTCCTTCTTTAGATTTGGAAGTTCTCTGTGAATCTTCAGTGGATTTTGAAAATCTGAAAGTACATGGTTTCAAACCTGAAGCAAAGACAATGGCTCAAGGCTGGTCAAACTACCTTGATAGATTGGTTGGACCAATTTATCCTGCTCATGTGAAAGATTTCTAGGCTCATGCAACAGTTACCCCAACTGCAATCATCTCCTTCGTGTTAGGGCATGAAGTTGTGATAACTGAAAAGTTGATAAAGAAGCTGTACAACCTGGAGGATGAAGAAGGATGTACTGGTCCTCTTCATGGCAGAGTTTGTTGGCCACAGGTTGATAGACAAATATCCCATGCTACTGGTGTTGAATCTCATAAAACTGGTGTGTTGAGGCCGTTCTACCAAGTTTGGGCTGAGATTATTCTGGGATCTCTTCATCATAGAAGAAGATCGTTCTCCTCATCGTACATCAGTCCTGATCATAAATACACTCTCTTCTGCATTAGAAGAAGAATTGAACTCAACATCTCCAACATTCTTTTTCAGAATTTGAAGACGTCTATTGAAGAGTCAAGAGATGAAGAACGTGAGAAGTAT